>NW_008794418.1:543531-588756 GCF_000699145.1 Aptenodytes forsteri | reverse complement strand
GTTTTTTACCCAGTGAAGAGTACACCCGTCCAAGCCATGAGCAGCCAGTTTCTCCAGGAGAATGCTGTGGGGAACGGTGTCAAAGGCTTTACTAAAGTCTAGGTAGACCACATCCACAGCCTTTCCCTCATCCACTGAGCGGGTCACCTTGTCACAGAAGGGAGGTAAGATTAGTCAAGCAGGACCTGCCTTTCATAAACCCATGCTGACTGGGCCTGATCACCTGCTTGTCCTGTACGTGCCACGTGATGGCACTCAAGATGATCTGCTCCATAACATTCCTCGGCACCGAGGTCAGACTGACAGGCCTCAAGTGTTTCTGACTGGGAGGGGCCACTCAGCCCATCAAGTAACTGGAAGATGGGGGGTGGATGAACCATCAGCAGAGCTGCAAAAGCCAGCTGGAATCCCTCACTTTCAGGAGTTGCTGCTGTGGCTTGCGTCCTGTAGTCTTGCTATAAATGCTGCACTTTCTTCTTGGATTCAGGAACAGCGCTCTGGCAATTTAAATACCATCTTTAGTTTGTTCATATGTGTCTTTATGGTGTTTGAAACTTGGAACAATTCAGGACTTCTCTCTTAACAAGCATCTCTGTGGGTTAGATGGGTGTAGGTGTTGCCTAGTGCAAGGTCTTATGGATGTAACTGCCCTTCGTAGTAGGGACCAGGTGGCCCAAACAGAGCTGTGGCAGCTCTTACTGGTACAAGCTACTGGACAGGCTGCTAGGGTAAAAATGAAGGAGGGGGAAAGGGCAAGCTTCAGACTGTGGCAAAAGGGAGGAACAGTAAGGCCCTTTTCCCGAGGCACTAAGGTTATGGGGGGACTTGGGGGACCGCGGAGTCTGTGCTATGGAGCAAGGCAGTTTGTCCTCGACAGCTCTTTGGTTAGTTTCAGAGTTAGGTCAACAACAGTGCGCTGAAAATGCGAACCAGATGCAAATGTAGTTATTCATGCAGCAACGTAGGCTGGAAACAGCATTTGACAAGAAATGTTGGGTTTTCAGAGCAAAGGGGTGAATTGCGCAACTGCAGAATCGTGGAATGTGCGATGTTTTGAAACAAACTAATGTGGAAACAAAATCTGAAATTTCTGTGGTGTCCTACACAAGAGGAGAGGTTCGTGCAGGACCTGAAAACAAGCTCCGTGTCCTGGGAGCGTGTAAATGTCATGTCACTTATGAATTAAGCAAGTGCTTTACTTTGTTTTGTAGAGAGAAATGCGACTTAAGCTAGGTTACCTCTGCCACAAAATACTTTCAGTGCAAAGAGTCTCTCTGGAGGAATAAACGCTCTTTTCCCCAGCTGCTCACTTAAAACCCTCTGGCACTCCTCTGGATTACTCTGTTCTCAATGGCAGTGGGTTGATGATTATATAAATATTTTCGTGTGTAGTACAGTAGCTGGCTCAAAGGGATCAGCAAACTTGGAATAATAGTTCATAACAAAATGTTTTCTGAAAAGCTGCCTGAATTTTGTATTGCTCTCATTGGCTCAATTTTAGCTGGTGTGAAGGACAGAGGAAAAAATGTGGATAATATAGAAGGTTCACCTTTTCAAGGAGACCCTTTCTCTTAGTTTCATGCCAAGTGCTTGAGCCCAACAGATTTCAGTCCTGTTTTGTTCAGCGTTTCCTTTGCTTCCTGCTGCTTGAAAAGCTGTTTATGCTAATGATCCTGTGAAGATCTGAGGAACTGGCTGTGCCTATGCATGTGAGCCTGTGTGTAACAGAGTGCTTGCATTTTCTGTCCTGTTAATGAGCGTGCGCAGTGCAGCGCTTGTTTGTGTTGTCAGCATGCCCGTTCTGGAGCGCTGTTGGCTGCCAAAGGCAAGCCCTCCATGTGGTTGTCTTCCTGCTGGGAGAAGACTGTCCTGTCCTTTTGAGGTGCCTGATGGATCTTTCCTTTCTGTAAACCACTGTGTGCTACCTCATCCTCTTCTGGGACCTTGTACCCTTCAAGATCCATTGGCTAGAATCCCTCAGAAGGGAGAACATGCAGTGTTCACAGGGGCTTCCACAGAGGCATGTGAATTCACCAAAAGGGTTGTCAAACATTGGAACAGGCTGCGCAGGGAAGTGGTTGAGTTACTGTCCCTGGAGGTATTTAAAAGATGTGTAGACATGGCACTTACGGACATGGTTTAGCGGTGAACCTGGCAGTGTTAGGTTAACGGTTGGACTCAATGATCTTAAGGGTGCTTTCCAACCTAAATGATTCTATGATTCTATGAATTCTTGGCTTTGCCAGGATAACAAACAGGTTCGCAAGGACTTGCAGCCCCGGGACTCTTGTCAACAGGTGTTGGAACCCATGGGTCAATGTTGGTTGGATGCTTCTCCCACCAGCAGGCAGGTCTGGCTTGCTAATTCCACTCCTGGTGCAATGGCGTTGGACGTGGCCATGTGTCCAGCTGGAAACAACAGTCTGGCACTGAGCAGTGTCTGCAGAGAAACTCTAGGAGAAGTCAAAACTGAGCTTGGGCTTTTGGTTGGTAAAGTCTAACCGCAGAAGAGGAAGGCGGCTAGATGTAGAGCTTGTTCAGGATTTGGCAAGACAGATATCTCGTTATGAATACTCAGCAAACCACGTTTGTTGATGAGGCAACTCCACTGTGATCAGGTGTGTGCCAAAACACAACTTGGTCTCGCTTGGAAAGGTGCAAGATGTGACTTGCTATGTGAAAGAGGAAAATTAATTTATAATTTCTTCTTTAAAATGTTGAACTTGGCAAATATCAGTATTTTCAGGTTGTTTGGGGTTTTTTTTTTTGTGTTAGGAATTGCATAAGAGGAATCCCAAGGCACTGACATTGTAAAATGTTGATGGAAACCCCCAACCAGAAATCGTTCTTCAAGCCGTGCATCCGCATTCGCTATTATGCTTAAATTTTGGCTCATAAGTACCATTTTATCCTAATATTTCAAGTCCTGTTGCAGAATCCTCAACACTTTCCTTAGGCTGGCAGGTATTCTTACTACTTTCTGGCACCTTAATGAATGGGAGAGAGCTGGAATCCATTTCTTCCGTTTAAGTTAGAAGATAAAAGCATTTTATGAAACTGGGAATTGAAGCTATCTCTGTATTGCTACCAAGCTTGAATATCCAGCCCTTGTTGCTTAGGAAATTTAAAAAGATCTTTCTATTCTAGGAAGTGACTTTCTACATATTTGTGTGATAACAGCTGCTGTATAAATCTCACAAAGTGACAACATGCTCATGCAACCTTATTTTACCCTCTTATGTGACCATCCCGCTTACTAAGCGAGGCAGTGTGTGATCATGTAATTAAAGACAGTATCATAATGCATATGCATAAAGGAGCAAAATTAAAGTTGCTTTGGCAACATATATTTTGTTCTTCCTTAGTTTTTGAATTCTCGATCCTAGGTAATGATTTTTATCATGTCTTTCCATATATAATTTCCTAAGTGTTATGAGAGTGCTTTGTAGCATGCCAGGTGTGGGGAAGCGACACAGAAAGCTCTGATGCTCCGAGTTCGTTGTGTCACCGCTCCAGATGGACTTGGTAATTGCCTTGCATCCCCCGTCCCAGACTTCCTGCTCTTGGGAGCTTTGAACATACCTGGTCCTAGGGATCATGAAGTTTACTTGGGTGCTCAGTTACCTTTGGTTCGTCCATCCCTGGTTTTTAGGCTGGAACAAATGTCATTAAGTGCCATTCCTGAGACAGGAGCTTCTTGGCTGACCTGAACTTGCCAGGCTCTGTCCTTTTGAGGATATTATAAAGGTCAAGCTGAGCGTGTAAGGAGGGGTGTGCCCAGAGCATCTAAGCCTGCCTTTAGTCCTTACGCTGTCTTTGTCCTCTTGCCTCTGTCCCTTTCCGCTTCCCCTCTGAATCACCAGCACCTGTGCTGGAGCTAATCTAGGGTAGTCTCTCAGCCTGTATTTATGGTATTGATTTATAGAGCATCTGTTGGCACAACAGGTAGGTGTGTATTTACAAAGTTTAGAGGTCGTTGTGCGGTTTTCTCCAACAGGAACCACTCAAGTTCAGTTGCTGACTGTGAGCGTTTGCGTGAGCCTCATCTTTTGTGGAGCCATGGCAAAAAGCGTAAGAGCTGGCTGGAGTTTGTGAGCCTCTGCTGCTTGCCAGGATGCTCTGAAGGAGCAGACCCTGCTCATTACAGGGTTGAGCACTTCTCTCCACTGTGCGGCTGTGGGAATAGGCAGGGGGAGGGGTGCCTCCCTGGGTATCTTCCAGGGTAATGGCCGTGGATGTAATGCATCTGCTTGTATCTTTTCCCTGTCCTCAGCACCCTTTTTTTCATGGTGCCATGTGGGTCATTAGCTGAGGGAACAGTTTCTCACTGTCTCTTTCTCCTTTTGTTTTCCTCCTTCTTCATTGCTTCCAGTCTTGGTTTACTGCCAAACAGCCTCTTGTGAAAGGGCCGCCTAATTAACCCTGTGCTAATTAACAATTTAAAATTACACAGCACGGCTGTTCATATTTAATTCTCGGGAAGCCTGGGCAACAGCAGGAACCCCTCCTCCCTCCCGCTCCGGTCCCTGCTGCCCGTGCTGCTGCCGCATGTCCCTGGGGGGGAGGAAGCAGCCTGGTGTCACGGGCTGGGGGCTGCCCCAGGAGCCCCCGGCTTGCCAGGGGAGCAGAGGGTGTTGCTCCTTGGCGGTGGAAGCGTTGCTGTAAGATGGCACGTCTGTCCCTGTGAGGATGGGGCCGGGGGCTGTAAGAAGGTGATGGGGGGAGATGCGGGGATTGACTCCACTTGTGTTCTGGACAGAGCGTGGCTGCAAACCACCAGCCGTGGTTAGCAGAAACTCTTGATGAAAGTGTGGGGCACGCAGTGCAGTGCTTTTGGTTGCACTGTGCTGTCCAGATGTAGCTCAGCTCCGGACCACCGTGGCTGCTGCTCCTGCCCTGATGGAGTGCTCCCTGCCCCTCGGTGTCCATACTCCTCTAGCCAGGTCCTAAATCTGCTTGGAGGGGCTGCAAGATGCAGCGATGCTGCAGGGAAGGAGCAGGGGCTTGGGTGGGCTGTGTGCCGGAGGCATGGTGAGCACAGCAGTGGGAGCAGCAGGAGCTGCGTGGAGCAGCGGTGGGACACGAGGCTGGAGAAGAGACCAGGGAGAGCCCTTCCCTGCTGCTGGGGCAGTGGGAGCGCAGGGAGTCTCCGGCGCTCAGGCTGTTCTCTCTGTAACTGGAGTTCATTGATTTTACGGGAAACCATGTTTACAGACAGAGTGCTGATCGACCTGACGAGTTGACTTCTGTCTCCTTAAGTAAGAACTACCTTTTCTTATTGACTGGCTGATAAACAGAGCAGAAAGGGCGGGAGGTAGGGAGAAGATGGGAGGTGTGGAGTGTGCGTCATTTGGTCTGTCCTCGCAGGCTCTCCTGGTCCCGTGCGGGTCACTTAAGGGTGGTCTGGGATGGAGGAAGATGCAGGGCCCGTAATAGCGAACTAATAACTACATCGTACTCCTGCTTAAAGTCTGGTTTGTTTTAATGAGGAAATTGCTCTTTTCAGTTTAAAGGGATGATATCTGCAGTTCCTGTGTGAATAGAAACAAATATTTCTGTGCCTCTTCCTCCCTCAGCGTCGTTCTTCAGGAATAGCTCTGGTGATGAACTGAACAGGCAAGAAAAGCTTGGGTTTGCGTAGGGGCCTGGCCTGTGTCCAGGGGCTCTCGGCAGGCCATGTTTCAGCTGTGGGTTTTTCCATCTGCCCTGGAAGGGCTCCTCCATCTCGAGGAAAGGGAGAGGAGAGAAGATTCCTTCGGGGTAGCACCTCCTGAGCTGGTTAACTTGGAGTGAGTGGGGGGAGAGATGTTAAAGCAACCCAAGGCAGAAAAGCCCACCAATTAATTGGTAAGCGCTTTCAGGTTTGCCTGGCCTGGCTGGGAGAAGAGATTGGCTTTCTTGTCAATAAACAAGTCCCCAGTGCAGCATCAAAGCCGCAGTCCTTTATCAATCGCGGCCTCCTCTTCCCGCATGTTCCTGTAACTTACCAAGCATTTATTACATTGATTTTACAATCAGGCTGTTAACCCTCCCGCCCCATCAGCCCTGCTAACCCTTTTGGCCCAACTGTCAGTCAGGCATCTTCATGCCAATCAAGAGTTCTTGGTAATGGAGATGCTCAGATTCATGCTGTATCTCATCTAGGCGTGTTTCCTGGGGATCTGGCAAACTGAATGCTTTTTGTCTAAAAGCATTTGTGGGGTGCTGTTGTTCCACATTGCATTTTGAAGTCTGCATAGATATTCCCAAAACTCTTCTTGGCAGAAGTATGAGGCTTATGGAGTTTCCTATTTTACTCATTTTTTTCACCCAATATGAATTGGTTTTCATTTAATTTGGATTGCAGTTGTCAATGCAAAAGGTAGCATTGAGAGGGAGAGAGAATGTTATGTTGTGGGAAGGTGAATATGCAGCCTCAACACAGAAGGATCTGGTATCAATTTAAAGAAAACACGTAGCTAAGGACAAACGTTCAGTGGGAGAGAGCTGGTGCAAGTAAGAGCTCTTACAATGCAGTGCTGAAGTGTCATTTTAGCTAAGGTAAGCAAAGCTGGCTGATTAAGAAGACTGAGCCTTTTGGCAACAGGATTATGGTACTCTTCTTTCTTATTCCACTCAGTGCACCAGGTTATTTTTATTGCAGATCAAATCACTGTTTATTCCCCGTGCAACCACAAAGACAGCTGCATATGGCATAGGGTCCAAGGAAGGTGGGGATCGGAAATGCTGTAAGGTAGTACTGTGTGTGAATGCTTTGGATCATTACACCATTGCGCCTCCGTGTCCTTCCGTAGGCATCCTTGCCACACTTGCTTTGAGAAATGTTACTTTCTACCTTCACAGGTAGTTGTAAATACTTTTTCTCAAGCTTCACCAGAAGTAAAATAGGACAAAAACGTGTCCAGATACCTTCAAACAGGTATGCCCAGGATCCCAATCTGGTGGTCAGCAGTGTGAGAGATTTGACTTGCTTTTGTCCTGTTCCACTTCTGCTTCCCGCATCCCAGGAGTAATGTTTGGGTGTAGGGGAGCGTTACTGCTGAAGCAGAGGTGAAGGCAGACAGAAGACACATCTCCCTGCTCCCTCTAACTGCTGGAGTGCTTTCTGGTGCTAGCGGGGAGAGCTTTCTTTCCTTTGCAGCGGGAGGCTCGCCAGGGCAGGGGAAAGGGCATCAGAAGCTGTAAAATAACTACTAGGCAAAAGCATTAGGGATTGTATTCCCAAAGAGTGTGCAGGAGTAACCCCCAAAAGGAACTGCAGTATTTGGAGGATAGGGGAGAGAGATCCTCTTCTCACCTAGAGGGATCATGTCTATTCTAACATAATGTTATTAATGTTAGTGTATAATATCACAGAAATTCTAAATTTCCATTGTTGTGGATGAAGAGGCACTTGGAAGAAGAGGCGTATAAACGTACGTGCATCTGACATGCATATAAGTACATGCATCTGTCATTACATATACATAATTACATAGGAAACAGTATAAAGGGAAAATATGAACACGTAAGGCAAATCAGAAAAAGTATGGATGGCTTCATGTAGTAAGGAAAAATAAACTGGTAGGTAATGAAACCAGAAAAAAAAGAGATAACGTTGAATGTCGCTCCATTTTCTTTTGCTTGAACGAATTCAGGTACTTCATTCAGTGCTGCTGTGGCATGTCACCTGCTTTGCAACTGATCAGGTCATCTCTGGCAAATTTTCAGTTCTTTTTATACCTTTTCTTCTCTTTCTCCAGTTGTTCAAGTACCAGCTGCATGTCTGTGCCACAGTGAGTCCCCAGGCGCTGGCACAGTTGTGTGCAGCGTGTGCCAGGCAGGTGGATGCGCGGGGGAAAGGGCTGTTGGCTATGTTGCAGGCACGCTGCTCTGCAGGAGCTCGCAAGGGTCTTCCATGTCTCATGGACTCAAATTGAGCTAGAGAGTACTGGAAACACTTTCAAACTACAATTGTAATATTTAATGTTTAGATAGCAGTGTAGGTTGTCAAAACACTAATAGTCTCTGTTGAAAGAGACCAAGGGCGGCAGCAGGCTGCTGATGCGACTGGAGTCTTTGAAGGGAGAGACCTTAAACCCCCAAGGTGTCAGCTGGTATGTACAAAAGTCTGCTGTGTGCAAATGGGTGTGGGGGGGTCCTGTCTGATAGTCTGGTCTAGCCAGAGCTCCAGCACTGTGTACTGCTTGGAGTATTTCATGAGCTGAAGCAGCAACTACTTGGAGGATGCTCAGGTAAGAACTTTGAGAAAGCTGTCGTAAATGAGAGAGGTTTAAAGAAAGACTTAAAATAATTTGTATAACTTTAAATATATTATTTAGAGTAAATCCCACTGCGTCAGTTTAAGAGTAACAGCATATTGTTAAACTAAAACCTGCCCTGCCCCACAAACCCTTATACTGAGTATCAGCAAAAACTCTCCCCAAGCGTGTATTCGGTTTTGGAATAGTCTGACAAGCAAAGTGGTGCTTGTGTTTAGTTGGTAGAAGATAAAATACTGTGGAAAAAGTCCTGTATGCCATTGAAAACATGGAGAAGTTGGCCTTTGCTTGTGCAGTTTTTCCTCAGTTGTTTTCTGTAGATGTTTTGTATCTGTATATCTAAGGAAATCTGTGGACCACAGGTTAAGAGTTACTTTTTACAGATGACTTAATAGTGCTTTAATTTTTGCTGGTGTTTCCTCCCGTGTGGCTTGTGCAGGAGCTCTCTATAGGAAGCAGACTATAGAAAGGCTTCTTTGCAGTCGGGATTCGTGGTAAGTTTGCAGCTGAACTGGCAATCTCCTGCTGATCGTGGTCTGCATTACAGTGCTCCAGCTCCTAACGGTAGCAGTACCTAATCTCATAGGTCTGTAACCTCTAGAAGGGCACATCCCGCCAAACCGTTAGGATGCTGGTGGGATGCAGCAAACGGGGTAGAGGTGGCGGGGAGCTGTGGATGTCGTCCATGCTCACTGGCTGCCTGGCAGTCAGTGGGAGTTCTCCAGGTCTTGTTGTATTTGGTGGAATAGAAATAACGGGAAGGGTGTCCTTCCTTCTCCTCTAGGACCTGCATTGGCCATTTGCCTCTGGGGATGATAGAAAGTCATCTGTGTGCAGAGGCTGTGCCCTGCAGGATCTCTGGGAGCTTCCTGGAGCGTGGTGGGCTGACCGCTTTCTGATCCCCAGGACGGACCCTTGTCAGATGTGGAATTTCCTGTTTGGTTTCTCTCCTGATGTCTCTCTGTTTAAACTCTGTCCAGAACACAGCAATTAAATCTCCTGTGCATACCAAACACTGTTACTCCGAAATCTCCGTGGGTTGCTCTAGGTCTCATGGTCTACCACAGAGGTGCACATGTGGTAGCTCTGGTTCTGTGCTCCCTGAACTGCTAACAGAAGGGAATCACTCGAAAATAACAGCATCTGTCTTAGGGAGCCATGGAGTACAATTCTTACAAAGTTTAAAAGCTCCAGCACTGTTCTGTTGTGGTGTCTTAACTCTGTTTCTGCCAAAAGCTTTTCTGTTACGTTTTTGCTTGGTTTTTGTTTGTTTTCTGAAGATTTAAGTCTTTGGGGGCAGCAGTGCCGGTCCTACAATCTTCCTGTCCCCCTTCAGGAAAGGTGTTGGGGGAGATTTTCACCACCTTCCAGTTCCCTTCAATTTGCCTCTTGCGTTCCTGCTTCCATCGTATTTCCATTGCTCGTTCCCAGCGGTGCATTACCTGAGGCCAGGCTGCCCATTCCTGGAGCCCATCTTGGGGCATCAGCTCTCACAGCCTCCCATTTGGTCCCAAAGAGCAGGGTCAGCAGCCTTTGTGGTGGGGGGTCTTTACCAGAGCTGTCTCTCCTCCCTGATTCACCTGCCTTTGTCCTTCTCTCCCCACCTGCAGGTCCGAGCCGTACCGGGTGCAATGAGCGCTCCGTGCCGGCCCTGCCATGGAAGGCTGTGACTCGCCCGTCATCCCCGGGAAGGACAATGGGTGCGGCATCCCTCAGCACCAGCAATGGACTGATCTCAACAGCGCCCACCTCCCCGACACAGCCGGCAGCATGGAGCAGCCCGCGGCGGAGAGCCGCGGCCCCCTGGACAGCCTGAGGGTCCCTTTCCCCGAGCGCGTCCCCGAGAGCAGCGCCGCAGCTGGCCCCGGTGCCGAGCCCACCGGCAAGGAGGTGAGCTGCGGCCAGTGCACCGCCTCCTTCGCTGGCCTGCAGAGCTACATGGAGCACCGCTGCACCAGCGCCCGCCCGCCCCCGCCGCTGAGGGGGGAGAGCGGGAGCGAGAGCAGCGAGGATGGGGAGGAGGAGAGCGACGTGGAGAACCTGGCTGGTGAGATCGTCTACCAGCCGGACGGCTCGGCCTACATCGTGGAGAGCCTCAGCCAGCTGGTGCAGAGCGGGGGCACTTGCGGCAGCGGGGCTCTCCCCTCGCTGCTCCCGAACTCTCTGCCCAAGCAGGGAGAGCCCTCCGCCACCGCTCCTGTCTACCCACAGATCATCAACACCTTCCACATAGCCTCATCCTTCGGGAAGTGGTTTGAGGGCTCAGACCAGGCCTTCCCGAATACCTCAGCCCTGGCGGGCATCAGCCCCGTCCTGCACAGCTTCCGCGTCTTCGATGTGCGACACAAAAGCAACAAGGATTACCTGAACAGCGACGGTTCTGCCAAAAGCTCCTGCGTATCCAAAGATGTTCCCAACAATGTGGACCTGTCCAAATTCGATGGCTTTGTGCTCTACGGGAAGAGGAAGCCCATCCTGATGTGTTTCTTGTGCAAGCTCTCCTTTGGGTATGTCCGCTCGTTCGTGACCCATGCGGTGCACGACCACCGAATGACTCTGAGTGAGGAGGAGCGGAAAATTCTTAGCAATAAGAACATCTCCGCTATCATCCAAGGGATAGGCAAAGACAAGGAACCCCTTGTCAGCTTTCTGGAACCAAAAAACAAAACCTTTCAGCACCCTCTCGTTTCCGCAGCTAACCTCATAGGCCCTGGACACAGTTTTTATGGTAAATTCAGTGGCATTCGCATGGAAGGCGAGCAGGCCCTCCAGGCCGGGGCGGCCGGCCGGCGGAGCGGAGCCGCCGGCGGCGGGCGTCCTGGCCCCTGGCGCACTCCTCAACCTGGGCGGGCTGACCAGCTCGGCTCTGAAGACTCCCATTACCTCAGTCCCCCTGGGCCCGCTGGCTTCCAATCCCACCAAATCCTCAGAGGGGAAGGACCCTGGGGTGGCAGAGGGGGAGAAGCAAGAGGGGGGTGACCAGGACAGCCTCTCAGAAAAGGCAGAGCCGGTCGAGGAGGTGGAGGAGGAGGAGGAGGAGGATGTGGAGGAGGAGGAGGAGGAAGAGGAGGAGGAGGAAGAGGAAGAAGACGAGGATGATGAGGGTTGCAAAGGACTGTTTCCGAGCGAGTTGGAGGACGAACTGGAGGACCGGCCCCAGGAGGATGCTGGGGCTGTGGCAGGCGGCGGCAGCAGCAAAAAGGACCTTGCTCTCTCAAACCAAAGCATTTCTAACTCTCCCTTAATGCCTAACGTGCTCCAGACCCTGTCACGGGGCACAGCTTCTACTAGTTCTAATTCTGCTTCTTCCTTTGTCTTTGATGGTGCAAACAGGAGGAATCACTTAAGCTTTAACAATGAGGGCAGCGGAGCCAGCGTGGCAGAGGGCAGCAGGAGGCTGGACTTTATCGATGAAAGTGCCAATAAAGACAATGCCACAGCACCAGAACCAAATGAGAGCACGGAGGGCGAGGACGGGAGCTACGTCTCCCATCACCAGCATGCTGGCCCCCTCTGTGAACTTGGGGGTGGGGAGTGCCCCTCGGGGAGCGGCGTGGAGTGCCCAAAGTGCGACACGGTCCTGGGCTCCTCGCGGTCGCTGGGTGGCCACATGACTATGATGCATTCTCGCAACTCATGTAAGACACTCAAGTGTCCCAAGTGCAATTGGCACTACAAGTACCAGCAGACACTTGAGGCACACATGAAGGAGAAACATCCCGAGCCAGGTGGCTCCTGTGTCTACTGCAAAAGTGGACAGCCACACCCGCGGCTGGCACGGGGTGAGAGCTACACCTGTGGTTACAAGCCGTTCCGCTGCGAGGTCTGTAACTACTCCACTACTACCAAAGGCAACCTCAGTATTCATATGCAGTCCGACAAGCATCTCAACAACATGCAAAACCTGCAGAACGGAGGGGGAGAGCAAGTCTTCAGTCACACCGCTGGGGCGGCGGCAGCGGCTGCGGCAGCCGCGGCGGCCGCAGCAGCCAACATTGGTAGCACCTGTGGGGCCCCCTCCCCCACCAAACCAAAAACCAAACCTACGTGGCGGTGCGAGGTGTGCGACTATGAGACCAACGTAGCTAGAAACCTTCGTATTCACATGACCAGTGAGAAGCACATGCACAATATGATGCTGCTTCAGCAAAATATGTCCCAAATCCAACACAACCGGCATCTGGGCCTCGGCAGCCTCCCGTCCCCCGCCGAGGCTGAGCTCTACCAGTACTACCTGGCACAGAACATGAACCTTCCCAACTTGAAGATGGACAGCACTTCCTCAGATGCACAGTTCATGATGGGTGGATTCCAGCTCGATCCCACCAATCCCATGGCAACGATGGCTCCATCTCTAGGTGAGGCTGAAGGGTTTTCCACCGTGTCCATGTGTAAGGGAGGGATTGTGTTTGCATTACTGCAAAACCCTCGTGCACAGACTGGGTGCTACGTGCCATATCCCTTCCGTCTCTGTGGCCCGCTGTGTAGTGCAGCCACAATGCAGTGAGTTGCCTTTGTGTGGTGGTCAAGGATGGAGACTACACAGTGGAGACCTCTCTTCTGCATTCCCCCAGACCAATTTTTCTCATCCTGGGAAAATACGTTACTTTTCTAGTACCTTTTCTAAGAGTTTTAGTAGGGAGCTAATAAAACAGTAGATAACGGATTATTGCTGACATGCATTAAATGTTCCTTCTCATTGTGGAAAGCATCCTTACTACAGTGTTTCCTAGTGATTTTTCCTTGGTTTGGTAAGGGGTGTGAGTAGTTTGGCGGGTAGCTTTGTGAGAAGGTCTGATCAACTGCTGGTGCTCTCAAAGGTGGATGTTGAGTTGGTTTGTTACGTGCTGTGTTGCCCTGAGAAGAAAAGGTAAGCAAGTTTTGAGAGTTGTGATGAATTCAGCGGAAGAGGTGGTGTTCCTCTGCTGCAGAAACTGAGCTGAAACCGTTCCTCTGGTGCCAGTGTGAGATACAAGATTTGAGGCTTGACCAGATGAGAATTACTGAACTGGAGGGGAATGGCTATAGAGATTATTTCTCTCATCAGATGACAAAAACACTTAAAAATGAACTACCAAATGCATTTTTCCTGGCAACGACCATTGTTCGACATCATGTTCGTGTTGGCACTGTGGGGGGCACACCCTATCCCCACACAGTCTAGTCCAAGAATTAGACTTAGAGTGGGGATAGAGGGTCAGGTCCTGTTAGGTTCCTCCCCCGTGGTGCTTATGTCGCCCAGGGCCAACAGCAGCTGCTGGCAGTGTGCACGTGCTTCCCAGTGTGTTTGAACTTTGCAGCGCTGTAGGGTGAGAGCTGGCGCTTCAGGCGTGGCAGACACTGACTGTAATTACTGCTGTCTCTGTGTTGCTTTGCTTCTGCTGAGGATTGTTCACAGTGCCTTGAGAAAGTATGTGAAAAGAAATCTGCCACTTTACCTGCTTTGCTCTGAACTAATTTTTCCGTGCTGCACTCTGCCCTCCCTAACCTTGTCCATCCATCGATTGCAAGTTACTACTGATGCACTCCATTACTGGTTCATTGGTCTCATGCATGTTCTCCTTTCCTTCAGCTATTCATAGTACAGTTTATTATTAGTCCAGAAGGACATGAAAGTCATTTGAGAGAACAACAACACAAGATACTAAAAAAAATGAAAAAGAAAATGAAGGAACTCAAGTGACTATAAATTAATAATTTTTTTTTCCCCCTAGGGTGTCCCAGCTTGCATCTTTGGGAGGTCAAGGACACAATCTTTTTTAGTGTATTTTCAATAGCTCCAAGTTGCCAACAGATGTAATTGACAGTCATTTGTAATATAGCTTGTAGTGTATAAAGTTACAGCGTCGTCTGTGGTGGGTTTCTTGGAAGGCGCCCTTTTGGAGCTCATAGCCCATACTTACTGAAGCACAGGGCGGTTGGCATGAGAGAAGTTGGGAGTATTTTAACAGAAGCATCCTAAAGTGCATGACAAGGCCTTGAATGTATATGAGCTCGCCTGGAGAGTGATTTGTGAATTGTACGCTTGATGGTTGCAAATCTCAAGCTGAAGATTACGGAGGCAGGCCCTTCCCATGTCAATAAGCACTTGACACGAACTCAGCTCGTTAGACTCATATACACACACTATGAACTTTGCCAGAAGCGAAGCAGATTTTTCCCATTTTTACACTTCAGTCCAAAACTGGATTTGAGTAGAATATTAATAATTCAGAAGAGTCTGCTTTTGGGTTTTTACTGCATGAAATGTTCAGGAGAGACTGATTTAAAGAGAGGATTTCAGGATATATCCTAAAACGGATGCTTAGAAAAATCACTATGATTAGGAGATACGGACCATAGAAGGCAAGTGGTGGGTTTCCTGCTCTTCAAATATTTAGTGAGCAGGTACACAGGAGTAGCTGTACAGAGGGTATCAGTCTGCCATGGCAGGGAGGGATAGAGTGGATCAAGAAAAAAGATTGTTGACTGCTTTGATGGAAAGACAGGTTCCTGGCAGTGCATGCAGATGGGATTTTTCCCTCTCCAACCAGTTCCTCTCCGTGTGAGTACGAGAGATGCTTGATGAAAATGAAAATGAAGTGCTGTACCCCTGACAGACTCAGCATTCAGGTTGTCTTGTAAGCTGTAGTTCATCCCGCTTAGGACTGTAATGAACATTGTGGTATTGCATTTCTGCAGGAAAGATATTAGCATGTACACTGCCCAAAGCTGTGGTCTGCACCAACTGTGGTTACAAGCTTTCAGAAAAGTTCATATGGTTCTGCCTGAACTTTGTCTTCCCAGTGTTGGCTGCTTTTCAGCAAACAGGTTGAAACATAGGAAACTAAAAGTTAAGGAAATAAAATCTCTCTTTTTGATTGACTGAGTAACTGTTGACCTGAAGGCTCCTTTAATAAGATTGTTAAGCTGAGCTATGACGTAAGATCAAGGTAAAATAACAAAAAGCTGCAGGAGGAGCGTAAACGTCTTGAAAATGGAAAAGGAGAGCAAGGTGGAGCACAGGTCCGAAGAAGAGACTGGTGGTTGGTCTCTGTGCTTTGGCATAAAAAGTTAATATTAGAAAAAGAAAGTCTGTCTGTCCACATCTTCAAAGTGCTCTGATGTAAATAAGAGCTTGCTGCATTCATTTACTGTAAGTGAATAGAATTCAGCTCTTGGCTTGAAGAGTAGATGTGACACAAAGACAGTAAGCATCCTGCTGACTTTCCTTGACATGCTCTTGCACTCTCGTTATTAATAGTGGTTGTCTTTTCCTTGGGCATACAAAGCGTCTGTCAACACTGTTTTTAGAAAACTGTCCACCATTTTGAACTCTTGGACAAGAGATGAGATCTAATAGTGCAGGAGTGGCACTTTTCAGATTGTTTTTTGTACTTGCAACATTCTGCATCGTTGCCTGCTTCTGATGGCAGTGCAGTGACCTAACTGTAATACTCCCATCATTTGGACTTGTGACTGTTGACCTTTTTTTATTTGGCAGGAACTGTGCTCAGGTACTGCATGAGGTAACATTTCTTGCTTCTCCAGGTAGGCAAGAAAAAACAGGATAAAGTGTTACGCTGTTCTTGAAATGGCCACAGAGACTTTCAGTGCGGTACTAAGGAATTCTTCATTCTCTGAAACTTTGTAGGGTTTTTCTTGACACCTTTCATGGGCAGAGGGTTGGATGCTTCTCCTTCAGAGGGTGGGTAGCAAGGGCTATTGTGGTCCTTTCCCAGCCTTACATGCTGGCTGCGATTGCTTTTTTCTTCAGATATGGTGCTGACTAGCAGCGCAGAGGAATAAGTAAAGGGACAGCTGTGCTTGGTTTTTGCTGTGCATTTGGTTGGGTGCAAGGGTTGCACTGACAGCAGTGTATGTTGTGCTCTGTGCTTCTCTTCCGGCAAGTAAAGAATTCAGATTTTCTGACCTCTTTCTCCCCTTTTTCCTTCGTGCAGTGGGTGGAGAGATCCCCCTGGACATGCGGTTAGGTGGCGGACAGCTGGTGTCTGAGGAGCTAATGAACTTGGGTGAGAGTTTCACGCAAACAAATGACCCATCGCTGAAGCTCTTCCAGTGTGCTGTGTGCAACAAGTTCACTACAGATAATTTGGACATGCTAGGCCTCCACATGAACGTGGACCGTAGCCTCCCTGAAGATGAGTGGAAGGCAGTAATGGGGGACTCATACCAGTGCAAGTTGTGCCGCTACAACACACAGCTCAAGGCAAACTTCCAACTCCACTGTAAGACGGACAAGCATGTGCAGAAATACCAGCTGGTAGCACATATCAAGGAGGGTGGCAAGGCCAATGAGTGGAGGCTGAAATGTGTGGCCATTGGGAATCCGGTACATCTGAAATGCAATGCTTGCGACTACTACACCAACAGTCTAGAGAAGCTGCGTCTTCACACAGTGAACTCGAGGCATGAGGCCAGCCTGAAGCTCTATAAGGTAAGGGTTGGCTTTGCTTCATCTTCCTTCATTGCCCAAGTGCTGGAACAAAGGAAAATCTATATTGAACCGCAGTGGATTGCGATCCTTTGGAGACGAGCTGCTCAAATCTCTCCAGTGGGACCCAGTCTCACTTGTGTGGTACAGCTCTTTAACCTGTGTTCTGATAGCAACTGTGGCCATTAAAGCCTTAAGCCAATGGGTGTTCGTGTCAAGGTGCTTTAATGGGGGCTTGCATGTTTTATAGCACTGCCTATGTGTTAAATGATACTTTTGCACAAAAATTCAACAGTCACTGTTGAAAACATTGTGCAAGATGGTATTTGTCACACTTTTGTTGGCTCTTTTCCATAAGGCAGTTTGTTAACCCATACGAGATTCTTCATGAGCACTTGAAGGCTTTTGCTGTTGTCAGAGAAGTGTGTTCATCCTGGCATTGAGAAGGCTGGGTGGGTGGAGTGGGGAGGGATGGAGGAAGAGGGCCTCTGTCTCTATGCTTTTATGCTCTGTGTACTTAATGCTGGGATCTGTAAGCAAAGTGTTGCTTGAGGCTGGAAAAGGGAGAAGGCTGGAAGAGAAGCCTGTATACGCTTGCATGTGCTTTGACCATGCATATGGACGGACTGTATTTGGAGGCATTGCAGGTTTTCATCTACGGCATTTGGCCTATGACTGCCATCTTGTTTTCTGTACTCTTCCACCACCACACCCCCCATTTTGTGTTGTCTTTATAACCATCTTCTCTTTCCTGACTTACTTCTCTCCTTCACAACCCCCTCCCCTCGCTGGCCTGAACCCTGTGGGCTGTAACCCAAGAGGAGCTCCGGATACAGTAAATAGTCCTTTCACTCGTGCAGCAGAATTGCTCCAGACATTTCTATTGATTTTCACTGGACTTAAAGCTTCACCTTTTTCTCTAATCATCCCATAATGGCTTTAGTATGAACAATCAGGTACGAATTGCCATAAATCTAAGCAGCCGCATACCTTCCATTCACACATGCTATCCCACTCATTGTCTTCTCATTTCTCTCAAGTTTTTTTATATTCTTTCTGTCCTCATCCTTTTCTTCCTGCTTTCCCTGAAGTGCAGTGAGAATTTTTATATATAAATATATATACATGCAGACTGTATTCTGTGCTTCTTAATTATCTCTTTGAATATTTTTCTTTATGTAATGGGAATTTAAAACTTGACATTGAACTGTACAGTAGCCCACCTATGTCATGGTGCAGACACATTAGGTTTCAAAACTGGATTTTCCCTACGAATGAGCAGTTCCAGCAAATTCAGAGAGGAAAGAGACAACCAGGAGCATCATAGAAGGTTTGTCTTGAACTATGGTTGTTGGACCTGCCCAGAGTTGATGGGGAACTGCTCAGAGGAGGAATACATTTCTGCTGAGCTCGCTATTGAGGCCAAGACTGCTGTGACGATTGCTATTACCATCATCAGCTGGGATCCAGCATAACACAGCAGAGTCTGGTTCTAAAAATGGTCAGGTCTACACATATGCCTCTGCTCTCAGATGTGCAGGAAATGGTCTATACACATATGCCTCTGCTCTCAGATGTGCAGGAAACCTGAGAGAGTAAAATCAGCTTGGAAACTGGGGGCAGGAGATTCCCAGTGAGACTTTAAAAAGCCAGCTGATGAATTGAATCTCCTCTGTCTGTGGAATTCAATTTGTGGTACAAAAGAATTGTTTGAAAGCTCTATTATGTGTTTTAACATATAATATTGTTCTCTTAAATATACATTGCAAAAGTTTAAAAATTCTTTCTCTAGACCCTTCATCTACAGTGGTTTCTACTGGGGAAGAAGCAATCAAGGCATTAGAATTCTCTCACGGGGGGGGGGGCGCACAGAGAAAGAGAAAAAAAAAAAAAAAACAAAACAAAACACCAAAGTCAGACTGGGGGACAACCGTAGATGCTTGTAATAAAGATTCCTGAAATGCTTTCCTCAGACAGGCAAAGAGGAATTGTCCATTTTCAGGTTTGTAAGAGGCCTGGGCAGTTCTCAGAGCTGTTAGAGCCCTGTATTGCTTCTGATGCGAAAGCGGTGAAACACCAGACAGAGAGTAACACATTTCAGAGTAATGAAGTCTGTTGTATGGTCCATATATTAGCTTTCTAGTATGCCTGTATAAAGCCTGTAGCAGGGGACAGTGGATGCCTGGATTCACAGTGTCTCACTCCAGCGTAGCTGGAATCAGTGTTTGACTTCATGAGAAAACCTGTCTATGGATCAAGCAAGCTTCGGTGCAATTCTTCCAGTCTTCAGAGTGGTTGTAATGCCATGTCTCTTGATAGCTGAAAAGATGCAGCGGGAGTGGGGGTAGTTCACAGAATGGTTTCTCTTCTCTCAGGCCTTGGTGTGGTCTGCAGTAAATTGAGATTGATTGGATGTTATTTTTCCTCTTGCTAATGTAATCCATTAGCCTGGCACATGCATAATCAGTTTAGAGCACAGTTAACTGGATGTAATCGAGTTCTTCCCTGCCTGCTGGAGAAAATCCTCTCCAGATGCTGCTGGGTGAGAGCGCATACTAGGCTTATCACACACAATCCTCCTTATTCTGCTTTTTTGCCATTTTTCTCTTAAATCACATGTTATTGGCTGCTTGCATTGCCCAAGAGCCACTTCTGTTAGTGCTACTTGCTGCCAAAAAATGTGATCTGGAGACAATGTTAACCCGTAGTCTGGTGAACCTTTTAGTCTTCTCCTGCAATGTTTCCAGTGCCGGAGGAGAAGGTCTGGTCTCCTGCTGCCATCTTCATCCTGCACATTGCAATAGCTTGCATCAGACCTCTTCCCATGTCAGTGATGAGGGGGCAGGGTTGCTGCAGTGGGGTCCTTGCTTACGACAAGAAACTGGAAGGGTCTGGTAATCTTTCCTTTATTCTTACCTTCTCCCTGAATCCCTACTGTGCCCCTAAAATCCTGCAACTAAACTGGAAATCCTGTCCTTTATCTTGCACTTGCTGGGGGAATGCGGTACTTGTGCTTCTCACCATGGCTACTTACCTCCTTGGTGCGGTAGGTCGTTTTTATATTCTGAGAAACTACTGGAAAGCAAGAGTACTGTTGTAAATGTGTGTGCTTAAATTTTTGAAGTGGATGTACTGGCTTGAGGTAGATGACAGGTTTGAAGACCCTTCATCTCTTAGCTAGGTCAGCCTGATGAATATAGTGAGACTGAGATTGAGTTACACTGGTGGTTGTAAGCAGAGGCAGAGACTGTGCAAACTCTTGACAAGTGCAGGCTTACTGTAACAGAAGCTAAGTCTTGTCTCCTCGTGACCGCAGAGGACTAGACCAGACTTGAAGCAGAGCAGCGTTCCCCACATCTGGAAGAGGTCGGGCACGAGTTCCTGGCGTCTATTGCACAGGTGGAATTTCCAGAAGGAATTAATCTGCTCCAGCAAGAGCCAAGTTTGGACGTTTCCTACAACTTCCTGAAAATCTCTAGTTCAAAACCTGCAACTCAGAAGAAGTTTAAACAAAGAACTACTGAAGAAACACATTGCTGGCCAGACTGCCAAATGAGTGCATTCAATGAGTTCATTCAGTGTCTTCCTTTTCAGTCTTTCCAAGTGCTGAGTTAACTTTTTTAGCGAATAGGGAGTCTGAAGGAGAGGGTTGGGGTTACGTGATGCCCTGCATAGAGGTTCTTTGTTAACTAGGAGATGCAGAGTGTGCAGGAAAACGACCCCTTAATATCAGTACTCGGGATACTAGCGGTGATGAAACTGGATCTGTGCTGACTTGGAAAGAAACGAAGATGACCTATGAAGAGGAAAACAGGAGGTGCAGCTCCAAACCCAGCAGAAGGTGGTGGGAGTTCCCAGTTCTGCTGCGGAGCAGCGTGTGTCTCGTCCTGCCTCTCCCGCAGGCACAGCAGGAGTGTGTGCGTCTCTTGAGAGCGGAGAGGCTGAGCTGGAGTAACTACAGCAAGATGCTGAGCTGCGCTGGGGTTTGGGAGCCAAGCTTTACAGTTCCAGTTAAGTACAATACATGAGACAGACCGAAATCAAAAGCATATGTTCTGTGTGGTGTTAATCGAAGAGCTATGCTGGGGCTGTTGGTCTTAAATGAAGATACTGGTCAAATAGCAATTGAGAAAGCTGGTGGAAAGGAAGATAACCCCAAGGACACTGCAGCGTGAGAGTGCAGAACATGTAGGAGTTACAGAGGAGTTGGGGTGACAGTGTGCATTAACTTACCTGACTCTAGTAAAATACCATAGAATCCCCAGCAGTGATTTACATCACACAATTAAGAAGAGTATACAAGACTGTATCACCAGCTACCGGACCGGGATAGTGGCTGTGATGTGCTAGGGGAAATTCGACAACCTGCAATGTAGAAAGTGCAATAGGAGACACTTTTTTTTAGCTACCACTCTGCAAATGGGGTAAAGTGTCATGGCAGCATGTGATGCAGTGACTAAACTTCTAGAGGCTCTGAGTGTCAACTTGAAGAAACTTGTTGGAAAATCCCAAAAAGGTTTTAATCCCAGATGATGAATTGGAATATTGTGTGAGATGTAGTTACTGAATGATAATGATAATGCATTCAAATTCAATATCCCACCATAATAGAAACAGACAAAAAGAGCATTTACCATAATAGTATCTAGCTTTGAAGTTAAAACTACGTGCAAATGGGTGAGCTACTGTTAGAGAAATTAAAAGGGTGTGATGTGTGCAGGTCACAGAGGATTTACTTAAAACCACATTAGGTGCTTGTATTAAACGTATACTACCCATGAGAAAAAGTTGAAAAAGGAGCAGGGGGGAAGCCCTGCCAAAGTCCACAGAAAGTCCAACATGATTAAACAGGAAAGTATTTCAAGGGGAGGTAGAAAAAGGAAAAGGGAAGAAGGACCACAGTGTGGGGAGGGGAAGGAGGAGTGAATTCTTCTTGCCCATGTTTCAGAGAAGAACTGAAGGATGCCTCTTTACATAGGATAAATCCAAGAGGTGGTCTCAGACGGAGGTACCAGTGAGGGAAGAAGTCACTGGTGTTACCAGGACCAAAGAGGTCTGCGGGAACCTGCACATGAAATGGCAGACTCCTGGGAGTAACATATGCCAGAAACTACAAAGCATTAAGTCAACAAATTGTAATAAGAAGGGTCTTAGTAGACATATGGATTAGAAAGGGGGAAAAAACAGACCTTTGGAAGAGAAGGTTCTCTCAGCACTGCTAGTTATTTGAAGGAGTCAGCCAGCCTATGGGCAGGGCTGGGCTGGTTCATATGGGGAGTGGGTTTCCGAGAGTCTTTGCCAAGATTCTTCACAAACAGCTCTTAAGGAAAGATGTTGTTATTGTCACTGGGGGTAGAGGTCTGTGAATTGATAACGAGGTGAAGGATGAGAAATAAAAAGTAAAATAAAAACTAGCTTTCCACAATGGAGAAAAAAGATTAGAAAGATAACATGGGTTTTTTCTGTGTTTGTAAGTGATCAAAAAATGGAGTAAAAAGCAAGCTTAAAAATCTGTAAGGTAAAAATATGTAGACCGCTTAGATGTAAAGCTGGATGACAGTTGCAGAAGAACTTTACAACACGTAAGTGCTTTCACAGGAAATGATAAATGAAATTTGGTGTCACAGTGTTAGAGGAATGGAGGGCAGACGGCCCTAACATGGATGTCTGGGCTTCTCTCCCTGCTCTCCCCATCATGGGGAAAAAAAAAAAAAAAAAAAAAAAAAAAAAAAAGAGCAAAAGGGGGTTAAAATTGCTCTTCCTTCAAGCGAGATGTAGAATCATTCCCAATCTCTTTGAAAACATTAACTCAATAATCAGTGGCAAGCAGAAAAGCAAGGATAAAACATGGGAACTGTGTAAATCCTTGATTTGCCTGATCATTGAACATTGTGTTCAATTTAGCTCATTTTAGGAAGGATTTAAAAAACTAGAAGCCCAGAGAAAGTGGCAGGGATGATAGCTGGCTGGAATGACTTGTTTGAAGACAATAAATAGACTTTGGAGTTAGCTTGACACACGAATCCAGAATGGAGCAGAGGAGGTGAATAGGCAGCAGTTGCTCACCTTTTCCTCCTAGCACAAAAAATAAGGAGCATCTGGTACAATTAGCAGTGGTTTAAAATGGAAAAAATCCCACTTTTTCTGTACAGCATATCATTTACCTGTGAACCTTATTGCCACGGGATGTTGTAGAGAGCAGACATGCAGATGGACTGAAAAAGGAGCAGGACAGATAGGTGAGGAGCTGGCACACCGGTGCTCATTAGATGGTCATCGAGACACAAGCTCCAGCTCAGTAAATTCTCAAATAGCTGGTAGCTGGAGGCTTCGACTATATACTAGAAAAGGATTGTTTTAGAACTGCCCTGTTTCCTTTCACAAATTTCACTGCTAATAGAAATCGCTAGTTTATTAAAATCTGGTTACTATTCCTTTTTGGATTTGTATGAGTTAAGCATGCCGTAATTCTGCAGTAAGGTAGAGCCGAGTCTCATTTCATCCCACTATTTGGCTGACAGTAGATGTTTCCTGTAGGACTTCATTGTCAGAAAGCTCTATGTTTTGTCAGGTAAAGAGTTTCAAAGAAATATCTTGGGTTTTCAAGCTTTAAAAGAAAAAATAAGGTAGAGCCGAGTCTCATTTCATCCCACTATTTGGCTGACAGTAGATGTTTCCTGTAGGACTTCATTGTCAGAAAGCTCTATGTTTTGTCAGGTAAAGAGTTTCAAAGAAATATCTTGGGTTTTCAAGCTTTAAAAAGAAAAAAAATCAGAAAATTAATGGCACCAATGAGAAGCAAATAAAAGGAGTTCTTGGCTTTTGGCTCCAAGATACAAGAGACTAAAGTGGAAAGTTTTTTGCGTTTCTCTCCTCAATGTATTTTAATCAGTCTACCAGAAGTTTGGAAAACATTCTGCGTAGTCCATCCTTCTGCAGCTGCTGGTAGAGGTCTGTCTTCTGTCACACAGAGGTCTGCAGAAAACTCTACCCCTGGCTATTGCCAGCAAGTGGTGGCTCTGCTGTCAGCCCCTGGAACCAGCCCAGCTTCAGCCTCGCCTCCGGACCCTGCAGGGGTGCAAGAGAGCTCAGCTCGGCATTGCTGGAGCTGCGAGTAGCTGGTGTGATTCAGCTTTGAAATACCCAAATGATTTAATGCAGGCAAAAAGAAACATGTTTGGGTTTTGATTTTTGTTAAAAACTTCCTTCGATCTCTGCCTTTTAAGGTTCTTAGGGTGAAGTTGCCCACAAAGAATCTGTCGTGCTTGTTACAGAGGATTTAGAGCTGTATTAACCTTTGATTTACTCACTGTCTGCCTTCTGTGTGTTTTGGGTTTATTTTTGCAAGTTTATCTTTTGAACTACAGAGGCAGCATCAGAGCTCTGAATTACACTCATGAGTAACACGAATTGTGCCAGAAGCCTGTTTAAATTATAGAGTATAAGGGACTTTTAGCTGATTTCCTACAAGATCTTAAGTTAAAATTCCAACGGCAGCTTCGCAAGTGAATACCCATTTAAGTCTCCCCACAAAGTTGTTTTTAAAGCTGGTCTCCAAAACCTTTAATTCAAATCTGCCATCCTCTAGTCTTGGATAAACTCATAATGAAAGATAAGCTTATGAACTGAAGCGGTTCTGAGGACTAGAGTGTGCTGAAATCTGGAATGAACTTTGAGCCTTGCTGAACTTGTAGCTGGAGAAACTTTGTGAACTACACCCTGGTCTGCACACATCGTGAATCTGAGTCGAGAGGGATTTCAGAGCTGGACCGTGTGCCTGGCGGGCTGAGCTCCTGGCTCAGCTCCCTGGATGGGGGATCAGTCGCCCCGGCAGCACCTCTCAGCAAGCTCTGTGCGCTCTGCCTTCTTCCAGGCTTAAAGAAATTCAAGCAGTACTTTGCTTCTACACAAAACTGGTTTTCACAGTACAGCCAATTACAGGAGGAATGAACCCCTATGATCTGGTTCTACTTCTGCGTCCTGTTGGGATTGCCAAGTATTTTAATACAAAAAAAGCTCACTATCCGTTTAACCCTTTCAGAAACCTCCCTCTTGGGACTGCACGTTTCTTTGAGTGACAGATTGCTCCATCACATCACCCTGGCATTAAAGTAGGTTTTTACCTTCCTTTAGGTTTTTAATAATAAAGTTCATTAGTATAGGATCAAAAAATTTACACTTTCTCTATACTGCTTTTTGAAAGGGTTGAAATCAAAACTATTGAGAATACACAGCACTGCTTGCTGTATGTTTTATTTATGGACTTCAGTCACTTAGATTTTTCTTTCAACAATTTTCCAGTTAGTACCGAGCCATGTGCAACCAACAGCTTAGTGAAGAAACCACCCTGTAAAAGCAACTTGAGTAACAAATGAGGGAGACTGCAACTGGAACAGGAGCAAGTGATCACCACAGCAGGAGCTAGGAGTTAGCCAAAACATATAGCTAAAAGCTCTCTGTCAAACAGGATTTAGAATTCAAAACGTTTGTGAGTATGGGTTAAAAAAACCAACCAAACAAACAAAACCCAAGAAAAAAATGCAAACAACCGAAAAACACCTTGACAAGCTTTTATCCTAATCTGCATAAATTGACAGTTTTTCACAGCTTCTGTAGCAGTCACTTGTGAACAACTGCAGATAGCTGTTTGGGCTTGGTTTCTCTCTGGTTCACCATGATGTGTGGGTTCGTGGGGAGAGGCTGAGTGCTGGGGAGTAAGAAACCTGGACCCCAGCTGTTCTCTCACAACAAGATGTCATCGTTTTGATGAGGCATAAGTGTGAGTCTTGTACGACCTTTCCCCATGCGTGATGCCAGTTTTGTCTGTGTTTATGGTTCTTTTTTTTTATCCCAGTAATTTTGGAACACGTGGACGAATATTTACATTTCAAAGCAGGAATTTTTCCCATTTTGGATGATGCTTGTTGTACAGACTTTCAGGGTGAGGACAAGGTGGTTATGGTCATTGTTCTGATGTAGTGCTGTTGACAGAAGCTCTAGCAGACCTTGCTGTAAGTTGTCGGGGACCTGCTGTCCCTCCTGTACTGATGGGAGGTTGCTGCTCTGCAGAAGAAAGCGTGGAGGGTGAGTGTGTGTCAGAGATGCCGGGCTGGATCCGAAAGACCTGCATTTTTGTTCCGGGTGATCAGCCACTGTGAGCACAGGCTGGCACAGAAGTGTGTGTCCACTTACTCCTGCCTGCAGATGTGGTACTGTGACGGGGAGCTCCAGTCAGGAGAGCTGAAATGAGGTTTGTCCGAGACAGGTAACAGGCCTGTTTGTCGGGGTCTTATCCCAGTGTTCCTGCAGGTGCCTAATGCGTGTGGTTGAAGACGAGCGTGTAGGACTGGGACAAGCCTGGGCGTAAGAGTGCTGGAGCAAGCAGGTAGAGGAGATGGGGGGGGACAGTTTTTTACAAGGCTGAAGCTGGTGAGTGGAGTTGCAGTGCGAAGCTTGTAAGCCCCTGCTTGCCAGTGTCTGCTGAAATCTGTGCTCGAGTGGTTCCCCTGCCTGATGATCCTGTGCTCCCATCTGGGCGGTCATGTTTCTCTTTGGGTAGTATGCCTCCAAGACCTGGGAAATGCTTTTAATTCCTTTTCCTGGTTGGGGTAGAGCCAGGCTTTCAGCACCGTAACAGTAACAGTCCTGGCCAGGTAACAGCAGGGCAGCTGCAGGCTCTTTGACAACAAGCTTATTAAGTAATGGATGGCCATTCGTTAACAGCCATCTCTAGCAATGGGTTGATTTGCAAGCTGGGAAGGAGGCCATAAGGTGCTTTCCCCAACCTGTTCCATGTGATGTGGCATGAACTGCTGATTTCTGTTAGGCTGTGCTAGTGCAACCAGGCTACAAGGCGCTTTGTTGTCTTCTCTCCTGAGATAACTGAGCTATTTCTGAATAAAATTTTTTAACAGTTAAAGTCCCTAAAATTACTGTGGAAGCAGCATGGGAGGTTCTATGTTTGCTATCTCCTATGAAATTCATTGAATTACAATAAATAACGTATGCATAATATCTGACTTAATATTGTAATGTTCTTTTGGTCCTACTTGCCAGTCCTAAAAATTCTGGCCTTGCACTGTAGTGTGTGCAATCAAGTTCTGCAATTCAAATTAGGCTGTAAGTTACACTTGTGCAACAGGTTCTCTGAAAGCTGTGCCTTTGGGTACGGTTGGACAAGCTCTGGTAAGCCTTATTGCGGCTGTTTGAAGATACTTGTCTCCGGGTTACTTTGTCTCTCTGCCAAAGACTGCTACCCACACTGCAGAGCTGCGGGGCAGAGCATGAGCGTACCGTCCCGTTCTGCTGCTGGAGCGCGTGGCCGCGTGTGCTGGGCGTGTGGGCACCGTCGCCTGAATGGCCGGAGCTGGCACGGGGCAGCTCTGGGCCTGCCTGGCTGTGCTCTGCTGTGCTTGGCAGTACCTGGGGGGTGCCAGCGCCTGGGGGGATAGCGGCAGCACCTTAAACGCTGCTGCTGTCTGGTAGGTGAATATTTATTTAAAAGCTTAGTGATATAAGTTTGTCCCTTACTACCTTTGCGGAGTTTGCAGATCCCTCTGCCGGGATGTAGTAAGCCAGCATGCTGGTGCTGTGTTACGAGGAGCAGACTCCAGCTCACATGGCTCTGGCAGGGAGTTGGTGTGTCTGTGCAGAGTAAAGATAATAAGCAGGTATTGCAGTCCGTTGATTTTTTGCAGAGCTGTATCGTCATTCTCCAAAACTGCCTTCCCACTACCATATTTTGAACCTTCCCCTTGCCACAAGCTGTGAGGAATTAAGTCTGGATGTTGTGGCACAATATGGAAAAGCTGCTGGGATCAACTTGTTTAGGTACTAGTTTGATTTATGTTGGAGTTGCCATACAGCTCCATTGTTATATTGCTTTTTTCCTGACACCAGAAATGAATGCCCTGATTCCTTCCTTCCCTCTCCCTCTCCCTCTCTTGTTCTGCATTTGAAGCAGGGAGGTGGTTTTCTAAGGAGGTACCTTTATTTGGCCATTGAATATTCAGTGGAGTGCAGTTAATCCCAGGATCCTGGTTTCTTCTTTGTCCTGAGCATTAGTTCAGATTTTTTCTGCCCAGCAGAACGCGCTGTGGCGGCTCGGGTAGAAATGCAGTCGCTGCCTTGTCGCATGGCTGTTTGAGCCTGCTTTGACTCCCCCCTTGTCAGCTCAGGGGCTCACGAGGTGGGGAGAGAGTGGAGAACTGATGCAAGAGGCAGAGGCCAGGATGCTCTGATCTAATTGGGGAGAAGTAAAAATTTTAATTTTATCCCTTCCTTTCATCCCTCGTGCAGGGCTGCCCGCGGTTACAGAATTTGCAAGCATTGATGCATGTGACCTGTTTGGGTTTCACCACGTTTACGTGGTGGATAGGGTCCTCTGACCTGCTGCCATTTATTTCCCTTCAGCTGCCTAATGGCCTGGAGACTTTATTCCTGCCTCTCTTTCTGAACAGGCATTACAATCCTGTCCCACCCACTCCTCTCTTTCTCATGCTTGGAGAACGATGGTTACAAAGAAAATCACCTGGGGAAGTTTCAAGCAGCAGTAACAAAGCCTATCTCCACAGAGGGGAGGCTAATTACACAGCTAATTAATCCAACAGATGTCACTTTAAATGCCTGTTTCTTTGTGATTCTGTTGCACACATCATGCTGGTTAAACAGACTTCATGGACCCTGTTCAAAATGCCTGCACAGGCTGCTGGAAGCTGCCGGTTTAGACCCTGGTGTGTCCTGTTTGCTCCCCGAGGTTCGTATGGAAGAACGAGTCCCAGAGGGCCGAGTCTAGACTGCACTCCAAACAGATTGCACTTGGAGAGAAATGCCTTTTAATAGTTATGTTTGGTTTAAAAACTCTGAAATAGCAGATGCGAGTATTGAAGTGGTTGTTTCCATTCTTGCTCAGAGTACGGAGGTGAGGCAGAGGCGTCAGGGTCCTCTGCTGCACCAGAAGTGCTGCTTGGTGCGTGAAAAAGAGAATTTGGAAACCTGAGCCGCTCCGGGAAGGTCAGCAGTTCAAACCCAAGGCTGGTGGAAGGCCTGAAGCCGCTCGCCTGTCTGATGTGAATGTGGTCTGTCCGGTTCCTGCAGCCAGCACCTCCTGTGCCATCGGGAGGGTTCTCTTACTCTGGTTCCCTGGAACAGACAAAAATGAGCGTTTCTCCAACATCTCAAGCAAGTCTTTGCTCGTAAGGGCGGGGACGTGTCCTCGTTGCCCCCCAGGAGAATGGAGCAGTTCCTTACCCTTGTGTGGAGCTGGTCCCTTGCTACTGAAGGTCAGTGGTCACTGCGTGACAGCTCTTGTCACCTCCGCTGAGACTCCCCCAATTCAGTCTCCTGCTGCATTTGATCACCAAACTGGGGGGGTAGGGGACACCTGTAATGATGCAATGTTGTTAGTGCTGGTGGTTTTATACATAGGCGCTGCGGTATTTTCTCCCCTTAGTGCTGTTCTTCAGGCTGGTAACGTTAAGGCAAGGTGCGAACACCTCAGCAGCGTGTCCATCGCTCAAGGTAAACCCTGCCGTTGTCAAACACTGTCACTCTGCATGCGAATGTCCCCGTTTGAGATTGTGATTCTGAAATGTCCCGTCTTCTGGGTGTGTGCTCTGCTGGCTTGGGCTTTTATTCCACTTTCATACTAGTGGAGTCAGAGGACTTCTTACTGACCAGATACCTTTTGGGGACAGGAGACTTGTACAATGCTGTCTGCAGTGCTGGACCAAGGCCCACAGCACTGTGCCTGAAGGGTGGCTGCTGGAATGGAGAAGCAACCCCAGCGCTCTGGATATAACACACAAGACAGTCTTGAAGACGGCGGATTGAACGGCCTAGTGTGACAGAAGGAGGAGAGATACAGTCAAGGGGGGAAGAGCAGCTTTCTTGGGGTCTTAACATTATCGGTAAATCACAGTTGGCGCACTTGATTCAGCGTAATGGATGTGTTCTCATTTCCCACAGCTGATGAGGATTATATCAGCTTGGTTTAACAGTCTCATTTTCTGCTCCCAATGCACACTTGTTTTAATGCGTTTCAGTTAATGAGGTAGAAGAGAGAATGAGGTGTTACTGTTTATGTACAGACAGCAAGTCTGTGCAGAGGACTCTCGAGTCCACACAGTCCCTTCCCATTGCTCTCAAAGGGACAGCATTAGCTGGCATTTATGGAAAATTTATTGGCTGTGGTTTATCCAGGTAAAATTTTTCCCAGTGGTGCACATTTCTCTCTTGTGCCTTCCTTATGCATTATTGCAGGTTACAAGACATGTCACTAGCAGTCTGTCTGTGGGCAAGGGATGTCAGCGAGCTGAGGTAGCCCAGATGTCGTGTCTCACAAAACTACGCAATATATTTGATATGGGCAAAGCTGCTGCGATGTACCTGGGGTAAAAAGTTCATGTGTGCCCTTAAGTAATTTATGGCTGGAGCACTTCATAGCTCCCTTGTTTCACTGCCGTGGTGTTTGCAGGTCCCAGCCGGGGTCAGGGCCGCTCGGTGCCAGGTGCTGTGCAAGCAGGTTCATTAGCTGGTGCCCACAGAGCACTCAGCCCGGCGTTGTCTCCTCCCGAGGAGGTGTGCCATGCCTCAGTGAGGTGCGGCAGTGGGACCCAGGGCTGCAGAGGCTCGGGGCTGCGCCTGGAGTGCCCTAACGAGAGGGACTCTGCCTTCCTGAAAAACAGGTTGTCCTTGTGCTGACAGCAAATATTTGCTGTGGGGTGGGCTGGAGCTGCGTTTGTCCCAGCAGCATCCCGCCTTCCCCAGCCCCACGCCCCGCTCGCTGCTGGTGAGAAGTGCTTATAAATAGTTAACGCTGTTATCTAATTCCTGGCCGAGTGCCAGCCGCTGGCATCACTTGGCTGACAGCACGCCTGAAAGGCCCTGCACATTGTACCGCGTTTGAAGGTAAAGCTGCTGTTGGTTTAAGCGGGAATTAAACAATTACTGTGTCTTAGTTCTCCCCACCTTCGGTGAATTGACTCTATAAATTGTCAGCCTGTTGACATTTTAATGTGAATTATGTCATATGGTATCCCCTTTGATTTCAACATGCCTCAGTTTGTAAATACACGAGCCTCTCAAAGGGTTGTGGTTAGCATACACGCAGGAGGCCTCGGGGTTTTTGGTGGGGAAGGAGCACAGCGCTCGTCTCTCTCGGCAGCGAGCGTGCCTGGCACGGCGTCTCACAGCTCTGCCGCTGGAGTTCAAGGCACGTGCAGTGATGGCTGCCTTGGAGCACTCATGTCTGGCGGGGCTCCCCATGCACTGCAGGTTTGGGCAGCCCGGACGCCCCCTGGCAGGGCACTCGCTGGCAGCGTGTGGGGTCCCGGTGCATCCTCCAGCCTCCCTCAGTCTGGGGACCCTCTGCATGGCACTGCTTCCCTGCCCCTCGATGGGGCGAGAGCTGTCTGCGTCTGCAAGGGGTGAGGGGCTTCTCCACTCCCCATTGTTGGTGTCTCCGGGCCAGCTGCAGAAGCAGGTGCTGGTGCCATGCAAAGACTTGGCACTAGCCTGAGCTCGTGCCAGCAATTGCTGTCAGGGTGCAGATCGGCTCCTTGGTCAGGAGTGAAAAAGAGAGTGCCGGTAGGGGAGGAGCTGCACAGTCATGCCAAAAACTTTTTGGGAGGTGGATTTAGCTAAAAGTAGCAGAACAGTGAAGGAAGAAGTAGGAAGGGCTTGTGTGGGTGAGGAGGCCAAGACAGGATCACGTCAAATAGCCGAACGGCATGGGGCTGTGGATGATGGTTCGCACTATGGCAAAGCCTCTGGGTGCCACCTGGGGTCATGCTCCAGGCAGCCAGGTCCTGTCCCCTTGTCTGGGTTCCTGCTGGGTCTCCTTGCAGCCCTGTCCCCGTCTGGCTGTCCTCCCATCCCTCAGCCTGTGCTGCAGAGAAACCCCTAATTCAGCAGGTCCTAACTTTTTGGATCAGCCATCCTTTCTTTTTTTTGAAACTGGCTCAAAGAGTTGTTGTAGTCTTCATTTATGTGCCAGAGGAAGGAGGATCCTTAGGCAGGGTAAGCAAAGGAGTGAAGAATAGCTGGGAGTTCTCCTGGGATGACTAATGCCTTCCTGCCTTCAAGTATGACTTGCATCCTCTCCAGCAAAAAGCCTGAGGGTGTCCCAATTTGAGAACTGCAGATTTAAATTGTAACGCCCACAGCATTCGTGGGACTGTTTCATAACTCTGCGGGTGTTGCATACAGGTATGTCACGTTAGGACCGTGTTTGTACTTCTGTGGGTGGTTGCAGAGTGCACCTGCTTGTGGTAAATGCTGATGAACCCAGGATTGATGCCCATAGGAGGAGGCACGAAGGACAGTACTGTTGTATAGTTTTGGCTCTTGACCACCAGCTGCATTGCTAGAAATGGAGCAGAGGCTGATGCATGTGGTCTGCTAGAAGTCCCTTGGAGAAGACCGCTGTCCCAGAGCTGGTTATTGAGCATACTTTGACCATAGGTGGGAGAGATTTAAAGACTTTGGAGTCATTCTGTAGATGATGTTTTCATGTCATGGGATCTGTGTTACAGACAGTTTCTGTCTACTTGTGCGTGTTTCCCGCTAGTCCCACAAAGTAGGAACCTTGCTTTTATTGTTTTCATACCTCTTTGGTTTTGACTTACCTGGGTTTTCTGGTCTATGCACTGCATTGCCCAGATAGACCTATTAAAATGTCTAACTCTGGGCTGGGCAAGTGGATTAGCAAGACATGAAACCTGCATACTGGCCTCTTGATAGCATACACTAACCCCGAGCAAGTATCCTTGCAAAGAAGTTAATCCCACATGGTCACAGAAATGAGAATCTTAGGGCTACTGGAGTAAATGGAGTTACACATGCAATTTGATAAATAGGATTTAGAAATCTGTCATCTCTTCACACTTCTCTGCCGTGAGTGGACACTGCTCCCAAAAAAGATTTTGCTGCTTCCATTTTATTTCTGAATTGCAGTAGTCAGTAAGTACTCTTAATGCTGATTAGTGCTACCTTCATAGTATTTATCATTTACCCTGTGTATGTCTCTACAGACTTTACATTGTGGATTGCAGATCCAGAATTGCTAAAACCAATAAATACTGTCCCTGGCTTTTCCCAGAAATTTCCGTAGCTGTATACGGCAAACACAAGTGGATGCAGATACACTTGAACAAAGGGAGTATGAAAGAGCAGAGACATTTATCATTTCAGGTTTTATTCTCTTTGCTTCAGTATACTTCTACAAGCTTCGTATTTTCGATTTTTGTAGTCTATCTTGGAGGGAATAGCTGCAATTAATATTCAGACCAATTCTGGTCTCTTGTAGATCCCTCTACAGAAGTATACTACAATTGAATTAGGTTTAAGATACACATAGGAAATTTTACACAAACATTGCCATCAGTGTTAAAAGCACCATATGAACTCGGGAAGCTAGAGCTTCATGTTCAGTAGGAATCTAAACAGGTCCAGGCACTGAAACCCCTCCTCACTGTTTGTGTCATGCTCAGTGCTGTGTGAGCCATGAGCTGGATAGCAAAACAATTGGGGGTGGGGGTGGGGTGTGTCTTTTTTAAAAAAAAAAAAACAGGAGGGACCATTACAGTCTGACCTTAAGAGAAGCTATGGTATCTTACCTTGTACTTCGAATTATGTCTCAAACTTCTGCTTTCAGTTATAAAAATCTCATTAGAAAGTCCTAAGTAAGGGATAACTTGCTGTATCCTTTTGTTTGAAGAGTTAACTACTGACCTTGTTCAAAATACATGCACCATTTCATGTCTGCATTTATTTAGGTTCAGGTTGTGAGCACTGGATTTTGCTTTGGCTTTTCCTAAAGATAAAAGAAACCTTTACTCTGGGAAGTTTCATGTGCAGGTGCTTGCCAACCGTCATCATATTAGTTGTTTAATTTCTCATGGATGAGGTAAAAAGATTGAACTGAAATCTCACTGTAAGGCTTACTTAACTCTATCCTATAGCGAGGCCATAAAACTAGGGATGACGCATAAAAGTGTGTTGTTCATTTAACTGGAGACCCAAGTTTTCAGCATGTTAGGGTCCACCGCACCCCTGGGCTGCAGTAGTCTTGAAGCCTTGCCCGTGTGTTTCCCAGTTGTCTCAGCAATTCTTTAATTCAGGATGCACATCTCGGGGTTAAACACAACATATCCCCATAACATTTTAATGTCAAATAAGCCCTTACAGCTTATCTTTACACTGGCAAAGCTTTTGCTGGGAGTTTCCTTGGTGTCTTTTCATGTTACCATGAAACTGATAAGGAAAAAGAATGGGGGAAGGAAAAGACTATCACATGGGGGATTTCTAATTGATTTGAAGGAAACTTTGGGTTGTTTTATATTCATCATCAAGACTGGAGCATATTGGCTAGTTAAAGGTTCTTAGCTGCAAATTCAGTTTATTTTCAGAGCTGCACAAAGCCGTTTTGTCCTTCAGACAAAGCCCCAGCCTGTGTGCAGAGTCTGCAGCCAGTGTGGGTGCAAGGACAAGCACGGAAGAGCGAGTAGGATGCTCTGACCCTGAGCCCCCGTACCCCGTTCCTGCTCTTCTTGCATGCCTTGACGTCTTTCCTTGGGCTTAAATTGCTTAGGAATGAAGACTGACAGCTAGGGAAGGGGCAGCAGGTATCTCGGGCTGTCCCTTTTGTTTCAGGTTAATTTTTCCATTTGCATGGTGCTAAGTCGGTTGTACCAACAGTGCTGCCAGATCTGTCAACATCCCCTGGCTGCTCCCCAGCTCTGGACAGCCGTGCCCGCTCTTATTTTTGTGGCAGTGAAATGCAGGTTGTTTAGTTTCTGCCCTTCTGATAAGGACAGTGTCTTGTGTGGGTGTCAGCACATGATGATGGAATAAAAAGCAGAAGATCTACTGCTAGTGCAAAATACTGACCTTTTCTACTGAGAGGCTTGGAAAAGTCTGCAACAAGGATAGGAGGCTGTGGCAGCCCCAGCCTCTCAGGGTGTCTTAGTGCAGGTTTGCACTTACCATACCAGTGTCTGTTGGGATTATGGAGAAACATTGCCCCTATTCCTGGCAGTCTTTCAAGCTAAGAGCCTGTTGCAGATGAAGTTAGAGCAGCAAACCCAATCCATTCATAGACTGCAAACTGCTTGGAGGATGTGTATGTAATACACGAGCCAAACAGTTCTGCTGCTGTAAATTGTTATGGGTCATTGACATGTCCTTTCTGGTGGAAACCAGGCCTGAGAACGTGTGCCAGGAGTCGTTGCCTGTTCAAGGACTGAGGAGGTCTTCCTCTCCAGTTTGGAAGAGTCTGTAGTTGGAAGGCTTCTCCTCACCAAGAACTTGGCGGCTTTCCTCACAGAGTAGTTGCTCTGTGGTGTGGGGCATGGAGCAATTGCCTGAATTTATATACACAATTCTTAAGACACATTAGTGTCCATTCAGTTCATGGAAGCCCTCACAACTGTCTTAAACATGAAAAATATCAAACTTCAGGTTGCCTTAATTCAGCCCGTTGTGTGCAGGCATTATTATGGTTTTTAATTATAAATATTTCCATACATATTTTTCCAGTAGGATTCTTGCCTCATTCTGTGAATGAGTAATTATTCTGTTTCTTTTTATCTTCCTCTTTCATTATATTGCCTCAGGCTTTGTCTAATACAATCCAAAGCTTTCACTGAATGAAGAATTATTTATTTTCTCATGGGCATTTCTGTGGTGCTCTGTGTTCTGTTTGTGTGTTTCACAGACACTTAATGAACTTACCTTCACCACGCTTGTCTGAAATCAGATGGAGCTCCTGTCCTTGTGTTTTGGGTATACTGCAGCACAGCAACTGCACCAAAGGTTGTAATCTTGGCTGCTCAGCTTGGTGCCCAGCCCTGCAGCCTACACCTCTGGAGAAGGGCTGTTCTACTGGGAAGGCTTCACTGGCTTAGTCTTGGTCTACCGGTTTTCATTTCACCTTCAAGACTCAGGTCTCTTGGAATATTATGTATTTCCTCTTTCCGCTTCCGTTCTCTGTCATACTAATTCATTGCACCTTCCTTTGGTTCTCCCTCCTCCCATATGACCTGCTCTTGAAAATCCTTGCATCACCCGCGCCTTCTGACTGTCACAGCTACACCACCACTGCTGCCGCTGTCTAGCTTTCCTTTTATTGTAGCAGCTCTTAACGTGCCGCAGAGTGCAGACAGTGCCTTGTTTTTGTCCAGGACTTGTCTGTGTCCTGGGCTGACCCTGTAAGCCCAGCTCCGTCAGGGGCATTGGATGAAGAGAAGGCTGATACTGTGTGGGATGCCAGAGAAGGGAGCAGAGCAGAGGCTGATGTTGATCCTGATGACCTGCCTGCTGAGGAGGTACCACCGTACGCCACAGCAGGTGGAGTTTTGGAAGGGCTGATGGCTTCGTGTCTAGGGGTATGTGTTTCTGTGTTGCAGGGGTGTTGTGGCGAGGCAGGAGGACAGAGTTTGGGCCTCCATTGGCCAAGGTTGCACGGAGTCCTCTAGCTGGTTGGAAAAAGAAATAATTTCTCACAAATGTTTCTCTGTGAGGACTGTGGACAAAGAATGAGCTTGGTCTGTTGTTCCTAAATGCATCCTTGTTGGCTTCTGTGAGGGGAGGTTGTGTCATCCATCTCTTCGATATTTATATTCTTCGATTTATGGAGAGGATTAAAAAATTGTCTTGTGTATTGTTGTTATTGTATGGTTATCTGTTGGGATTCAATGTGGTACATTGCTGTAGGAAGTTATAAAGAAGCTATATGAAAACAAGGAAATCTTCAGTCTATCATAGCGCTTGTAACTTCTCTAGAGATAGATGAAACAATAAATACTGGGCAAGGGAAGTTAATCTGTGTCTGTAGTATTTTATTAAATAACGTGAACTCAGTGTGGTTTTCTGTGGCTGGTTCAATTTCCCACATGGTTTTATGGAGCATTATTACAATGGTCCCTTGCTGCGCACGTGTCCACAGGAGCGCTGCCGGTGGGCTAGCGGCGCTGGCACCCTCCTGTCCCGCCTGTCCCTGCAGCACCTCTGAAAGGACCTCACTTCCATGGCGTTCCTCTAACTTGCTGCACAGGTTAGAACCTGCAGTCGCTGGAGCACCTGGAGCCAAGCCAGAATGTGAAAGGACTGGTGAGGGCTCGCTGGAGGGGCGTCCAGCCTCTTGTCCGTCCTTCTGTGTGCCGAGAGCCGGCTGCGCTCAACATAAATGGAGCCACTTCTCATCAGAGCCGCTTCCCTCTTTGCAGGCGTTTCCTTGTGCCGCTCCCCAGCAGACACGGATGCCTCTCGGCTTCGGGCCATGGTGAGGAACACAGCGGGTGCAAAACAGTCCTCAACCTTTTCCTTCAGAGAGTGGTGGTTTCTTTTCCAAAAGACTTAATGTGGGCAAAAAAATACCATTTTAATTTAAATTCTTATAGCAGGCTCCACACATACAGAGAGGGTTTTGGGTAGTTGTTTTAAGTCTGAGCCGGCATCAACAACACAAGACCAAGTGTTTGTTACGTGCTGTGCCTTCAAACAAGCAGAGCCTCCTCAGAGATCCCTCGCAGCGTAACATATGGATCATTGCTATCGCTGCTGGAGGAAATAATACATCACCTGTACGGATAGTCCTAGTCTTGTTCTGTGTTACGGAAAGCCTTTTTCAATCACTCAACAGCCATATAATTACAATATGGGCAACAGATTTTTATCCTGTAGTCTTTCCAGGTTCCCCCCCAGCCCTTTTTATTATATAATTTGCCTTTTATCCAGTGCTTTTCTATATTCACAGGCTGCTCTAGTTCACCTGAGTGTTCACAGCTTAACAACTCACACTGAACTTATTATTTTCAAGTATATGTACAAAATATGTTGAAAAAGAAAAATGACTGGGAAGTGGGATCATTGAGCCTGCTTTTGGTTACTGTCTTGTCTTCATGTTCAGCTGTTCTTTTCCCATTTCTTTTCCTAACCCTGGGAAAGATAAGGCTCCCTGAATTCCTTGGCTCTTGGCTGTCCCCAGCACTGAGAAAGGAGTGAACTGCAAGACCTGACCTCCTCCTCAGTGACGTTGCTGAGTTGTGGCAAAAATTTTCTTGCTGTTCTTACAACTTCATCCTGTTGCTGTCCGTACAGTACTTTGCAGGCACTGCTTTTAAAAATAAAGTACAGCTTTTCTGTCGTATTTCTCCAGGGATGACAACATCCATGGAAAATATGAAGTGACAAAACTGTACATTTTTCTGAGGAGCAAAATGTCATCAGTTCAGGTTTTGGTTAACTTGCAAGGCTCCAGAGGAACCTCACCGTCACCAAACCGCTGTGCTGCTCTGCAGAAAGTGCTGTGTGAAGCTCAGCTCACAGTTAACATCCCTCACGACCCTCATTTGTAACAGGAGAGTACGCTTCATGTGAAGTTTATTGGGTTCATGTTTGTCAGAGGTGCACAAGTGAGTAGCAGGAGATGTCCATGCAGACTCGGAGGGCTGTCGTGGGTCCTGCAGTGGGAGCCACGGCCGGAGCACGAGCACGCAAGGTTGAGGGCAGCACTTTTCAGAACAGCTGATAGGAAATGTACTCTCAATTGTGCTTTGTTTTTATCACTATAATTAGCAAGATCAATACACACACTCCTGTATTCATCTCCACATATAGCAGTGCTTACGCCTGTGCCTCCCTGGAGAGAGCTGTGAAGATTTCAGGGATCTGGAAAATTCTCGAAAGTTGCAGTTGCCCAAGCGTAGATCTGTTGTGACTGCAGCTCTTGTAATGCAGCGGTGGGAGAAAAGAAAGTTTCACAGCTGTAGGGAGGAGCCCAGGTGCAGTGAGACCTTTCTCTTTTCTCTCTTTCTTGGCTGCTCAGCCATCTCTGCTCAGCAAGCATATAGCATAGTGTCCAGCTGTACAAAGGGATACCCGTGTGCTACTAGAATTAAATAATACAGATGGAGAATGGCATCTCCAACTGCTACCGTAACTCCCTTCACATCTCCTCCCTCCCTCTGGGAGGTTTCCAGTTGGCATGCCATCGTGCTTCCTCTGGCTGTCAGTGCCTCTCCTGGGTTGGAAGGGGATGGCTGGCACAGCTGGGCAAGCACGGGCTTTACCATGGACTTTGTTCCTCCTTGAGTGTATGGGAGGAATCTTAGTGATGCTCTTATACTTTCAGTGGTCCCACACAGATTTTCATCTTTAGGGATTTTTTCTAATGAATGATTAATTAGTACTTTGAGGTCTGTTGCACAATTAAAAAGGGGAGGGTGTGAATACAAGTTCAACCTTTCTTGGCTCTTGTTTTCTATTAATCTCTGTCGTTTTTTGCCCACTGTCCCTGGGGGACTGTGAATATGTGGGGATGCTGCTCATCACAGCCTGCATAAACAATGTCCTCGTTAAGAGCTGATTGGCTTAGCAAGGCCCCATGAAGAAGTTAGCTGCCAGAGCCGAGCAGAAGCTGGGACTGTTGCCTCCCTCTGGGCTTTAGCCCCTCCTCATTAAGCAGGTCCGGGCTATTGATTGGGAGCTTGTGTTTGGAAGAGTCTTACTTACTCCATGCATTATCTTGACAGATTGATCAGACCTGATTGAGAACCTCTTAAAGGAACGAACAGCTGTAATGGGAAAGTTGGACTCTGTCATCCGTTAGGATGATTCTGGGAGCGAGAAGAACGAGGCTGACATCTTGGAGCAATTGTATTTACAATTAACATGGCTGAAAACGATTGCCTCTATTGATCCCCCCTTCCTGCAATTACAGCCCCATTGTTTACATTCCAGCACTTCGGTTATAAAAAGGAAATTCAATAATTATTGCATTATTTAAAGTTAAAGTGCCACAGAGTTTGCTGGCTACGCTTGCTGGTTGATTTAACGTTCAGTAAAATCCATGCTGAGCTCTCCATCTTTAGGCTGAGCAATATTTGGCTTTTAATGAGACTTCAAGGGCTGGTGGAGCAAACCCGGTTTGTTGGGTGGTTTTTGGGGTCATTTATGGGGGAACCCAAAAGCGTTTCAGCATGGCAAGCACCAGCCTTGTGGCCAGCGGGGAGAGCATCTGTGGTCCATATCCTCTGCATGGGTGGGACCCCGTGGGGACGGCTCCTTTCCCCTGCTGCAAGGGGGATCAGCTGTTACTTGGAGCTGCCGAGAATTTTTGTGCCTCGTGCATTATTATTTACCTTTCCCCAGGTACGGCAGGTCTCTGCGCAGCTGCCCTGTGTGTTGCTGCTGGGCTCTTTTTTGAGGAAAGTCCTTGGTCTTGCTTCCTTCCTGCTTTACAGCATTGCGGCTGGGGGCTCGTGGTGCGACGGTCGGGGGCTCTGCACAGCCACGCTCAGTTCTGCTCGGCAACTCCGCGCCTGCATGGGGCTCGCAGTGTCTGCGTCGGCCCCGTCACGATACCGGGGGTGTTCACTTAATGCCAGGCAGGGTTGGAGGGCACGGAAAATACAGATTCAGAAGGGGGGGGTGTAGGGACTGGCTGTTAATTGGGGCGGTTGGTGCTGTTCTTCAAGCCTTTCTGTGTGACTTGGGGACTTGCATCAAGTATCTCAGCCTCTTTGGCAGGAGGGAGTGCTACATTTCCAGCCTTTTGGAAAGAAAAATAAAGATCAGAAACTAAAAAGTAAATCAAAATCCAGATTTGCTGTGCAAAGTCTCCTTGTCCTCGTCTTGTGGTGGTGTTTTTAAGGGCTTGGGCGATACTGAGGAAGCTTTAGCTGGAGGTGGGGGAGTGATGCTCACCATTAGGCCGTTCGAGTTACCACAAGCTAAACTGCAAAATGTTGTGGGCATGTGAGTCTGAACTCCACAGTCTGCAAGCTGCGCGAAGGATCTGTTACGCAAGGAGCCGGAGAGGCTGGAAGGAGGGAAGGGTTTTGTAACGCTACTTCTTCAGAAGCAGTAAACAATTGCAGGATGTTGGTGGAATACAAAAGAGCGTAAGTTCATCTTTTGAACCTGCTGTATGGAGAATCAGTTTTTTCCTCCTTTCAAAACATCTGGGCTGGGGGGTGGCTGCAAGCACACCAGCCCTTTCCATCACGTAGCCAGCATGTGTTCTTGCTGCCTGCCGCGTCTGCCCCGCGTCTCCGTCAGCTCCAGGAAATTCCAGCCGGGGCTGCAGGTGTGAAAGGAGAGCAAGACGGATGGGCCAGCTCTGACTTTTATGGAGTACTTGGAACAGACCGGGATCAGACAGCTGCATCCACATGACTTTCATTAAAAATTCAGATTCTTCTCTTCCAGGATTGTGTGATTTATCTCGTGCAGCAGATCAGAGGCACATGGGGGCCAAGAGATGCTTACGAGGCTTCTGAGGTCTGCTGCAGGGTCTGGTCCCTTTCCATGGCGACCTGTAGCCTCCCCTCCAGCTCTGGTGTAAGGGTCGCGTCTCGTCTAGCTCCCCAGGAGTGCATTGTCACAGGCATGGTTCTTGCTGGCATGTGAAGTGTTTCCTACAAAGCCTGTTACTAATTACCCGTGTCTGACTTCACCCTGAGGAAGAGTCAATCCCTGGGCATCCTTCTGTGCTGAGTATGTGCTCATAGGGCTGGCGTGCCTCCAGCACCTCCTCCTGAACATGGAAGTGGGTGCTGGTGTTGGCTTTCACGGTAACCTTGTATGGTTCAAAATCTCATGTAACCTCTGCAGTGCTCCCCTGGTTCTGTGTGCCACCGTGGGCTTAACAGGGGTCCTGCTGGCTCTGGGTCTCATCACAGATGCTGGTCAGCAATAGGTGCTCGCAAGAAGAAGTAAGAGCGGTGCAAGTCTGCAGTGGTGCTCCCTTCCGTGGCTTTTGTAACCCTCTAGCAGTTTTTTGGCTCCTTCTTCCTCAGCTGCATCTGTCAATTCTTTTAAATCACTACTACTTTTACCCATTCTAACAGAGTAGACATTGTGCTGAGTTCAGTGGTAAGAAGAGTGTTAAGTGTGGAAAAAAACCTCCTCCAAAGATGTTCAAGACTGAAAACTTTCTCTTAAAGAAGCTCTCGGTAGTTGAGTGGCCTCTGATTTTGTGGCAGGATTGTCCTGTAATGTGAGAGCCAGCTGGAGAGTGTGATCAAAAGCGATTTGGAAAAGATTTCTCCAGGCTATTGATCAATTATCCATATAAGCAGAAAGGATGTTTGTGTAAACAAGGGGGCGGTGGACTCACTTTGACTGTCCCCGCTAGCACTCTTGCACAGATCTCAGATCAGCTGTTTTAGGGTCCAGGTCACTGCTGCGGCCGGTGATCCTGTTAGCCAGCTGGTGGTGAAGCAGGGTTTTCTTTTTGTTAGTGTTGGTTCTCTGTTTGCTGCGTAGAGTTCATGAGATTATTTTCCTACTTTGGGTTTTGGCCCCCAGGCCTGTTACTTCACCTGCTTTTCCTACCTACAGACACCTTGATATGTGCAGGAAATCCTTGCACAGCAGAGAGGGGAGCAGGAGAGCACAGGCTGCTTGTCGTTGGGGGCAGTTATGGAGTTTCTTTCTACTACTTGTTGTCATTTTGAGGTCTGAAGAACAGGGGGCCATCCTCGAGCCTGTAGAGAGTTTTCTCAAATGTTCTACTGCTTTTTGTACCATCAAGACTTCCTGAGGATGGAGATGGGATCTCACCACTTGCAGAGATGGTTGGTCTTACGGCTTGCAGACCAAGGGCGTGTGAGACTCCCACTGGTGTCAGCGTGGGTTCATCCTGAGCAGCTTTTAGGGCCTTCCAAAGGGGAAGCTTTGTACAAGATGAAGTTAAGATTGCATAGAAATTGGGCCTTTTTTCTAATGAATAATAAACATCAAAAGCACGAGATAGTTCAAAGTGGTTATTGTGTCTCCCTAGTGAGCTAGGGTTACAGTTCAGATGTCCCCCAGAACAGTATCTGACCCACTAAACATAGCAAATGGGGTTTGGAAAATAACATTGTGCCTTCTGGCAACAGAGCACTATAGGGAGGATTATCTGTTCACGTTACAGTAGGAATTGGGCTTTTTACACAGTGGCTGTAATAAACTTAATACAGAAGAGGTTTTCAGCAGGTACAGATTTAACATCTTTTAAAATTTAAAAGACATACAAAAGTTTTTAGAAATCAGATTAAATGGTGAACATTAACTATAGTAACACCTGCAAAGGTATTCAGCAGGTATTCATTACTTGTGTAATAGTAGCAACACGGATCCTCAGTCCTAGTTACAACAGTCTCATCTCCAAAGAGCGTAGTCTGAGTACATGGCATGGGGGGGTGAGGAGACTTCCTGCAGTCAGACAGATTAATACAGCTGTCGCATTAAATTCCATGATTATTGAAAAATACTGTGGGTGAGGCAGTGTTAGATGGGGAAAAGATAGATGGTAAAATAAACAAAGTTCAGGGTATGTGAAGGATGGAGGTGGAAAGAAAAACTGAATATAGCGTCATTCCTTTGTTTAAAAATTAGATTTCCATAGTCATACACTGTGAACATTTATTATGCTATTATTTATTAGACAAAAACAATTCTAAGCCAGATGTTAAGAGAGCGAGGGCTGGAAAGTCAGTCCGTCAGTCCAGCATGGGTCAGCTCATCCCAGCGCACGCGTGATCGCTTGTGCTCGCACAGGCGCCTCTCCAGCCCTTGCTGGTCTGCGCCCGCACCCTCTGTACCCCCTACTCCTGCCTTTCTCCTGCGCTTGCTGATGGCTGCGCTGACAGGCTGTGGGCAGTGCTGGCGTCAACGCTGCCTGTGTGCAGTCACCTCCCTCTCCCTCCTCTCCTGTTTGGGGGGCCAGGGGCTGTGCGCAGTGTGCACCCCAAAGGAATTGATTGCTGTCTGCTGGCCCCCAGCGCTCTGCGGTGTGTATAAGCTCAAGTTATAATTTTTCTCTTGCTTATTTAAACTGTCTTCGTGTTCAGATCCTCCCAATGTGCTGACTTCTTCTAGCCAAACCCAGAGGACGGGGGAGGTCAATATGCAATACTCCCTAAACCGACCCGAAACGCTCATTGGGCAGTCCTGTGGGGCAGGGCTGAATCCATCCTGACTGCTGGCACGAGCACGGCTGCCTGGCGAGTGCGGTTTGGTACAGAGTCACCCCAAAATAACATTTTCCTTGTCAGAAGCTAAAGGAGAGGCTCTGGCTGCTGCCGGCAGCTGGTGGGGTGGTGGCTGGTGGTGCATCCTCCATGGGGCTGGGCTGTCTGCATGGCAGCAGCTCTCCCCGATGGTTGTTCCCTCGCCCAGGAGGTTTGTTCACCGTCCCACTCCGGTGTGGCTGTGCCTGGGGGAGATCGCCGTGGGGCTTTCGGGGCAGAGCTGCAGTGGATAGCTCTTGATGTTGAGACAAAATTACCAAACCTGGAGTGTTTGTAGCTGGTGAGGGACTGATGTTCCACAGGGAAGGTCTGTGGTGAAGGTCAGGCGCAGGCGGTGCAGGTGTTACGGCAAATGGAGGAGATGAGGTCTCTGAGCAGGATCTTCCTGCGCTAATCACTGCGCCACGGAGCAAGAGCGCAGCTTTGTCCAGAGACCTGAGCACTTCCTGAATGAAAGATGGGCTGGATTTGGTTTGATTTGTGTGTAGGAATAGGTGTTGTGAGCAGCACAGTGTTGTGCTGCAGTTAGTGTATGTACAGGAACAGCCCGCATCCCCCTGGGAAGCTGTACTCGTGAGCCGTATGGTTTCCATCAGAACGTTCCTCTGTCTGTTTCTGATTTAAAGTGGAGCTTTGACTAAACCTGATCAATATTTTGCATGCCATGCGTGAAGAACCAGATGTTGGAAGTTTCCTATTGTTGAGAGGGAGGGAGCAAACACCCCCCCAGACTAGCAGAAATCAATGTTCTCTGACAGAAGTTGGTTGGTTTTCCTAGGAACAATATATTCCTTTGATTTTCAAGTTGATTTGTCTTCAAACAAGGTTCTGCTTTAATATTTTGAATTTGTTTTCTGTGATACGGATAAATTCTCACAAGGGGAAAACTTAACAGTATGATGGACAATAACTACACTTGTCCGGCATTTCATCACTTCCAGCAACTCACAGCTAGTTACTTGCTCGTCCGTCATGTTGTCTTATTCTGGCCTGCTCCTTTCCTCCGTTGGAAGACTGACGTGAATCAGAGGTAGGCATGCGATGTCGCGCTGTGTCCGGGGTGGACTTGGTGGTGTTGGCACCCTCAGGTCTTGACTCCTCCAGCACGACAGGCAGGTGAAGCTGACCCAAGCACGAGGGATATTTGAACATGCATGGAGTGGGAGCAAAAGAGCAGCAGAAAATAAGACACATTTATTGAACTGTTTAAAACAAATGTTTTCCCAAAATCCCCTTTTAAATGAGAGCAGTACAGACTGTGCCTCTGGTTCCCACAGATACCATGTCCTTAGTATTTCCTTGAACCGGTGACCAGATTTTTCTCTAATTGCTCACTAGGGGTTTCCTCTGCCTTCTCGCAGAAGCTGATACTGAGCCCGTTGGCACTTTCTGAGCTTGAACGCGGTGTTTGTAGGACAGGGTCCCCGACGCCGCACCTCTCGACTGACAGGAGAAGGGGCTTGCTGGGCATCTCCTGGAGCAAGACCCCCAGCCTGCAGCGAGATGGGGA
>NW_008794418.1:508714-543045 GCF_000699145.1 Aptenodytes forsteri | reverse complement strand
AGGGGCTTCCCCGACGCGCCTCTCGACTGACAGGAGAAGGGGCTTGCTGGGCATCTCCTGGAGCAAGACCCCCAGCCTGCAGCGAGATGGGGTGGCAGGGAGATTTTATTGCAGAGGTCGCATCTAAACAGGGCAGAGCAAGGCTGGTTAAGCTGGGCCATGCGAGCCGGTTGCGTGGCTCTTGCGACTGGCTTGCTAACCTTAGCTTTTTATGTCTTAAGCCATTTCTCTTTTTCTGGCTCAGGAAGAGGGTAATGCATGCAAACAATAGAAATGAGAAGAAGTTCTTACGAGGGAAAACAGCAAAAAATCTTTTGAGGGCACCAGTGGGATTAGAGCCCTAGTGGATTCTTCAAATATTACAGTGAATTTAATTAAATACATCGTGATCCCAAAAGAGGCTAGTCTAATTAGCCAGATCTAGAATACATTTATTTTCTTCCCTCACCCTTCCAATCAGAAGCCTCAGCATCAGCTCCTATTCTATTTTTAATCATTCCTAGACTCAGAGGGCTCTCCTTCCGTGTTAGCTAAGCACACAGCGCTGGGTAATATGTGTCTTTAATCTTATCTTAGCTGTAACTGAGATAATACACGTCAGAATTTTTACCAGAAGGTCCTGGCTGCACGTAGGCAATATTTTTGATTGACAAACCTTGAGATCACGTCCAAATCACCTTACTTATGTGCCTTGGGTGAAGTGCGTGGCGAGGAAGGAGTTTCATGAGATGACCCAGAAGACAAAAAGAGGTCTTGAAGTTGGATGGTAGGCGCTGGCACAGATTATTGCTTAGCTGAAATGTAGGTGGGTGGTGGAAACACCAAATGGCCTTCACTGAGGAGTCTTTCGTGTCATTTGACTTTGGTATCCGTTTTTCCTCAACCTGTGATAAGCCCTTACTGTGGGAATTGGGAAGGTTACTGTGAAGTCTCAGCCCTGCCGCTGCCCAAACTGAACAGAGAGCGGCTCTGCTGTGGCAGCTGACATAGCTGTAAGCAGCAAATTCTTCTCTCTGGTTTTAAGAACTAATTGCCGCATCCTTGGGATCCATGACATAAAATAGCTATTTGTTTCCCTAGCGGCATGGACTCTGTGCCAGACAATTGATAGATTTTGTCAAATAATCAAGGTATAATACTCTCGAATTAGCTATATTGGCTGCGATAGCACAGCTTCAGAGGGTGACAAGATTTTTTTTTTCCCAAGTGCTAACCTCTTGCTGCATGCTCACCATTGGCTTTTCAGTCTGGATCACTGTTACAGCCGTCTTCTAGGCCAGGCTGCTGCTTTCTTCCAGATCCAAGGCAGTAAAACCTAGATGCCAGGGAACAGAGCGCTGGATGATGGATAGGATGGCACACACTCTGTGCTCCGCTTCCATACGCTGTTTCCAGGACCTCTCCATCTAATGGGTTCATTGTGTTCTAGAATTGCTTTGGTTTTATTCTTCTTAGTTTTCAATGAGAATTTATCAAATTTTATTTTATCTGTTTGGCATGAAGTTGGATCCCCTCCCGGGATAAGCTTTAAATATGAAAGAATTAGCTATGCATAGGTCATGAATAGTTGTTAATGTTGGATCTGGTATTTTCTTTCACTGAAGGAGATGATCTTGCCTATCTCAATTTTTGCTTCTGTGCTCGTTTCAGTGTGTATTTTTTTTCTTGCTTCTAAGCAGGAGAGTGCATGGTGCCTTGAGAATAAACAGGCTTGATCTTACTGTGTCTTTGTCAAAATGTGGTTTCTTACTTAATTCCCAGGCAGCTTTTAGCAATTTACGGTGGACTAACCCAGGGAGACTGGAGATGATACAGGAAATTCATATCTCTCTACTTTGTTCTTCACAGCACCTTCAGCATCACGAGAGCGGGGTTGAGGGTGAAAGCTGCTATTATCACTGTGTCCTCTGTAACTACTCCACCAAGGCCAAGCTGAACCTTATCCAGCACGTGCGCTCCATGAAACACCAGCGGAGTGAAAGTCTACGTAAGCTGCAGCGCCTCCAGAAAGGTCTCCCTGAAGAAGAGGAAGACCTGGGACAGATCTTCACCATCCGGAAGTGTCCAGCTGCTGAGGCTGGTGAGTGCTGCCTCCCTTGCATGAACAGGGTCGGGCTCTTGGCTCCTCTGCGTCACAGGATTTGACTAGCAGCATCAGAACCTCTGTGCGGTTTCGTGTCAAGCTCGGTGACTTTCTTGTTTCTCTTCCCTGCTGTGGGGATGACGCGTATCGCTTATCAGTAATAAGTTACGGAAGTCCCGGCTGCCCCGAGGTAGGACAAGATCTCTGTTGTACCTGCAGCATCCAGCTCTGCCTCACAGGGCTTGTGGGTGGTGGCTCTGAAGCACCAAATACTTAGGCACATGCTTCGTTTTGTACTTGTAAGTGGTCCCCCCTGTTCCAGTGGGACTAAATGCAAGTTCGACATGTAGAAGTGTGTATGTTTGTTCCGGTTAGTGTCTTAAACAGTGGAATATTGTGCAAGCATCTAAAGATACTGTCACATTTGGACAACTCTAACAAACTAGTGTACTATACTTTTTGTAGGTATTTTGCAATGTGTCAAGCGATGTCCTGAGCACCAGTGCGAACCTGTCCAAGCTTGTTCATTGATTTCTAGTATTTCAGCCACATTGGATCGGCAGGAGGAGCTGGTTGAGAGGGGTAGGCAGGAGAAGGGGCGATTGTGTGTCTGTTTTCCATGTCTCCTCATGATGAGGTGGATAAAGTGAAGGGCTTGGATGGGGCATTTGCTCATACAGAGAGGACAGATAATAGGAAAGGGATTACAGCTGTGAATCTAGCAAGAGAAGATGTGCCTTAAAGGGGACAGTTAGGCTGGGCAAAAGAGAAATTGTACTTTGTTTAATCGTTTAAAGGGTTAAGAAGTTTTTTATGTTAGGAAAAAGTGAGATCTCATTAAGCCGTCTTTGGAGGGAGGAGGAGGAGAGCCTGCCCGAGTCGGCTCATACATGTGCTGTAAGGGATGTGAAGATGCTGGAGCTGGGGGGATGCCCGCGAAAGCCTTCATAACCCTCATCTCAGCTTCAGCCAGGACTTTCCTCAATGACTGGTGTTGAAATGGCTAAATCTTACAGAAAAGTGCTCTGAGGAACTGTCATTCTGCAATTAATGCACGTAGAGACAAGGAAAGTGATCTTAGCTTAAAGGCGTTGAGAAAGGAAAGCAGCACCAGCTGGAGGAGAATATGTGTGGGCCTTAGAAATGTCTCTTGAATGAAGACCTGAGTTGCGTTGCTGTTATGCATGTTAGTAACAAGAATCTGAAATACTTGCAAAATACCTGAAAAGTAAAACGGGAGATTTTTCATTAAGAGTTAAATTCAGTCTCATGGAAAAAAGTGACCGATCTGTGAACTTGGCAGCCCAGTGGAGTCAAGGGCATGGAATATGCTTTCCCAAAGGTCACGGTGACAGTGAAAGCATGCTGTGGTTGCTGCACCATCCCGGAGGGGACAGCAGCTCTTACAGCCGTTCTGCTTCTCTTGCGATGCTCTGCTGTAGAAAAACATTCAGATTTCGAAAGGATATGTTGACCAGTGTTGTATGGTTTGTGAGTTTTCTTAAAAGCAAAATGAACAGAGAGAAGAAACCATCTGTGCCCTTTTGTGATATACAGAACAATCTTGAAAATCTTTGTTTACTTTAGAAATTTTTGTTTACTTTGTCTTTTACTTTAGAAACCTTATCTTTTCCCTGTACGTCCGCCAGGATTATGACATTGCAGGTACTGAGAGTGCAGAAGCTGACTAGCTGAGAAGGGAAAGGATTTGTTGACCATTTAAAAAAAATCTAATTTTTTTTACCTAAAAGGCTTGAAAAGTCACTGAAAGGAAATCTCAGTTTAAAAATATTTTACTTTTTAAAATGGCTTGAGATAATTTCCTTTAAGCTTGTCGGTTCTTCAACAAAAACTGACAGCAAACAAGACACTAAGAATTTTTTAATCATATTTTATTTCAAAGATTAAAAATACAAGTAAGAATAAGACTTTCTAGAATGCCAAGGGGGGAACCTCTGATCTGTTTTGCAGGTCGCTTTGACCTGAGATAATTCATTTCAAACACTCTTCCAGCCCATTGTTGAGCAAGACTGAGCAGGCACACCTTGCCAGTGCACTGGCGGCCGCAGGCACAAGGCGCTGGTCCGGTTTCCCCACAGTGACGGGAGTTGGATTTGGGTGAGAAGCTGCAGTACCCCTGTGGGGGAGAACGGATGCTTTTGTCTCCCGTTTATTCTGACAGTGTCAGAACATCAACTGGAATATAACACAGGGTGGCCCCATAGCCCCAAGCTCCAGGCGGGGCTGAGGACATATCCCAAGGGAAGGCACGTCGGGATGCCGCAAGCCGGAGCCGGGCAGCCCTGGTGGGTGCCGGGGGATGCTCGGGCTGGTGCCTCTGCTCCCGGGCGTCAGGGCAGGCGAGGGCACCGCCCGGCGCCCGGGGGTGTTCCTTGCGGCAGGCAAGGTCAGCCTATTGCAGGGCACAACAATAATTTGTTTCTCGGCTTTGATTTATTCAGTATAATTTCTTCACGCATAAAAAGATCTGCCTTGAACAGGCTGATCCTTCCCTTTTTTCTGTGATGTTTAAACTTCCAGCTTTATAAAATGCTGCTGTTATTTATTATTTATCTCTCTGTTGTTATTTTTATGTAGTTTTGGGTGTCAGATGTGTAGCAGGAATACGCACATACCTAGGCTTAAGTTCACTCTTCTGACGTGTTTGTTTTTTCTTGGTTTTGAACTTTTCTGGTATATTTGGCTGGTACACCCGTTCAGGAGAGCAGTGCGTGCTGCTCAGTGAGGCTTTGCCGACGGGTCTTCCCAGCACAATGCTGCCAGCCTGGGAAACACTCTTCCTTCATGACAGGGCTGCACTTGGGGTTTGCAGCTGGCTCTCTGCATTTCTTCCTCCTGTATAATACGATGCTTTCTCTACTGTATCCCCGTTTGGTTTTTTGTTTTTTTCTGAGGGCTAGGTGGACTTTCCTCACTGCCTTTTGATAAGAGTCTCTGGTGAGAACGGATAACACAAGAAAGTCTTCCCTGTGCTTCAGACACCTTGACCAGAAAATGCTTTTCTGATCTGTGACATGTCTCTGTCAGGGGGCCCAAAGGGATAGTGGTTTTTTTGCTGGTTTGCTGCATTACAAGTGCAGTGGTTTGTTTTGATGCTGCTGTTACTCCCTGGTAATCATCGCTGTGATTCCCTCTCCCCTTCTAGTTAATTATATTTGTTTTGAATTCCGTTTCCCTACAAATACAGTATCAGCTTGCTTTTTTTTCCAAAGTGAGTCCCCTTTTGTTATCACTGCTCTTTCTGAGGACTCTTAAAACATTTCAGTCCTCACAGCTTTTCTACCTTCTGCAAAACTCCTCCCTGGGAGGGTGGCCCAGCCCTGGACTGGCTGCCTGGGGGTGTTGTGGGATCCCCGTCCTGGGAGATGCTCGAAACCCAGTGGGCAAGGATGAGGCCAAGACCCTGAGCAGGACCTTGACTAGCGCCTGTCTTGTTTCCCTGTAGAACTGCAAGTGCTCAGGGCAGGACTGAGCTGGCAGAAAAAGGTTCCCTTCTTGTGCTGGTCTGTTTTCTTGCTGGTCTGGCTGGTCAGCTGCTGGTTTGCCTCAGCAGTTGTGTGAAACGTCACCCCTCTCCTCGCTCTTCGGTCTGGTGTGCTGTGACCAAGAGCAAGCAGGCACAAGGGATCACATTGTAAGGGGTCCCGAGTTTCCGGGGGATGGTGGGGTCCAGTCAGCTGCTGCTGCTTCCAGGGCAGACCCCTGGGCCAGCTGTGACCCAAGGCGAGGTGCCAGCACATGGCAGCCACAATCGCTCCTGCTGCCGCTGGAGACCTTTGTGGTTTTGCTAGAAATACTGAAAGGTTCTTTATCACTTTTTTCTTTCCCTAACTTCATCCAGTTTGTGCCAATCTCTTCATCCCCAGCTTTACATAAAACTGCTGGTTGCAGTAATGAAAGGTAGCTCAGCCCTCATACTGTAGCCTTGTTACTAACCCTACTGTTAAGTGGGACTGCATAGACCAAGTGAGTGGAGTTGCCTTGTTCCCCTTCCCACTCTGTCCTGTTTGCTCTGTGGCAGAGAGCAGGTGCCGGGGTTAAACGCCGTGTCTGTCTGTGTACGTACTCGCTGGTGTGTGCAAGCATGTAGGAAAAAGCATTGCTGTCTCTGGGGCGGTGTGTAGATATTTGCTTGTATAGATGCATCTCAATCTGTTGGAAGAGAGTGTCTGATCATACCTTAATTAGTCCTCTAACAATCTACAAAGGTCAGTGCCAATTGCCTGTTCATTTACATTTGTAATTGTGATGGTTCTTGATTGCGCATTAGTTGCAACTCATTCCCTCCCACCCCGCAGAAAACACATGCAGCAGCCTAAGCAACAGCCTTGTAGACACAAGGACCTTTGTCTCTGCTTGTGCCAGCAACACAGCCTTCACTGAAACTTTTGTGTCTTTTATGGAAGAGAGCTTTAGAAGCTACACTCCACTTCCAGTAAAGGGATGATGAAGTCGTTGGCAGGGAAATTATATGGACATCAGGCAAGAAAGCCAATCCTCCTTGAACTGGATAATTAAAGACAATTAAACTTTTCTGCTTGCTCTGAGAAGTGTGCTAATTATGCAGGAGACAGGGAAGTGGGCCCAGGCTGGACGTTCAGCTGTTTTGTTGATCAGAAAGAATACAGCTTTCGGGGTGGGGGTTTATTTTCCTCTGTGGGGTATTTTTGGACATCTATTGCTGTAGTATCTGGGCTGCTGCCACTGCAGATGTCAGCCCCTCGCTGCAGAAGCATCTGTATAACGTTACCCATAAGCTAATTGATTTTTAATGATGGGGGTTTAGAGGGAAAAAAAAACCTCAAACCCATAATAAAAAACAAAACGTTCTCAAGATGTAGGGATGGATGCACTTATGACTCATTAGATAATGATAGAAATAAGAGTGAAACAACCTGCACCAAATTTTCATTCTGGCTTTGAAAGTGTTTCCTTCTAGAAGGCATCGAGTACAGGCAGCTCGTTTTATAATTCAGACAGCCATGTGCAGAGTAGCCGGTCCGGAGTGGGACTGCTGCTTCGTCTCCAGCGCATGTTGCACAGGGGCGTATGCAGCCCCTTGCTCACCCTGTTGCATCGCTCTTCACATGCCATCCACACGGGTGTGGATTTGTTACAGCCACAGCTGCTGAGCCTGTTTCTCTTTAGGCAAGTGCTGTTCATGATTAATCTGTTTCCTCCCTTACCTATTTCTCTGACTCTTCCTGTGTTCCATTTCCATCTGCTCTCCCTTTCCGTAGCTGTCCCCCAGTGGGAGGAGCAGAGAGGGTTTGCCCACTCTTCCCACTGTGTAGGACAGAAGTCCATCAGGTGTCCATCAGGTGTCCACGTTCCTCACCTGCACCGGAGTCCTGGGCATCCCTGGCCCAGGACTGCTGTTTCATGCAGCTGCACAGGTCAGGGTCTGCCACACTCCTCGAGTCAGGAGCAAGTCCTATTGCTTGCGGTAAGCTTGACCTGAGCTGAGGTCCCTCAGGCGGAAACACTTCATGCGTGGGTTCCACAGGAGAATAACTAGATCCAGAAGGGTCAGGTGGAGCTGAGGCAAGAGACCACCTAGAGTTTTATGATGCCCAGGAGTTTCATTTTGATCATCCTCTCATATGAGTCCTGAATTTGTTGGCATCTTTGAAGGGAAGCAGAGATTTTAGCAGATGTAAATGCAGAGGACAATTTGCGTGGCCAAGAAGTTGTGTTAGTACAAGCAAGCTGTGCAGTGCCTCCGTGGCTGGAAGAGAGGTTCCTGCCCTGAGGCATGAGCAGCTGAGGCTGAGACCACCCCACATTGTCCAAGGAGGGAGCAGAGCACAGCAAGGAAAAGGTGTGCGCCTTTCTCCTTCTCCTTTTCCAAGGCAGTTTGAGTACCGCAGTCTGGACACAATCTGTGGGATTGTTGAGAATGCTTTTGAAAAAACAACAACAACAAATGTGGCAAGTGAGCCCAAAAAAGTCAAATTTGTTGATCTTTACAGTTGTGCTGGAGGCCATTACAGAGCTTTGTGGGACGAATAAGATGACTTGTGGAAAAGTCATGTAATATTTAGTGGGAAATGCTGACCATTTCTCAACTCTGTGAGTCATCCTATAGACTATTTTACAAAGCTTTGTATCCTTACTGTGAAAATCTGTAGGAAGGCTAAAAATAAAGTAAAAGAATATCTTCTATTCAGTGCGGCTCTAAATTTTTTTTCTTAGCACCATATACTTCTGGGAAACCTCTTTGTCCTTGTGGAGATGGGAGTGTTCCCCCAAGACCAGGCTAAGCCAGCCAGAGATACCACTCGTAGTTTTTGAAGAATTATTTTGCTGGATGCCTACCTCAAGGGGATGTCGCAGTCTCCCCATTGCACCGCAGAGAACCAATCCCCTATGGTGGACATACTGTTTCAGCAATCCTGCTAATCTCTGCCAAATCCTTAGCAGCCATCTTCTTCCAACACACAAAGTCATTGTTGGGGCCCTTGCGTGTGAAGAGTGAGGGCAGACTCTCTGGAAGCCGTTGCTAAACTCGACCAAGTGCAGTCAAAAGCCCCTTTGTTTGGGCAGGAAAGGGGCTGGAGCGGGTGTCAGCAGGAGGATCGCTGCCTGCCCGTCTTCCCGTGCCCGGCCTTGCTGGAGCATCCATGCCGCTCGCTCTGCCAGCAAACAGCAAGGGGCTGGCCACTCTCCCTGCTCCAAACAGGTTGATTCCAATTATTTAGAGGAATACCTTTACTGTAAAGCTCTATTCTGGTAACGCCTTGAAAGCTGCTGGCTCCCAGAGCTCCCTGGGAGGGGAGGATACCCTGTGGCTCCCGCTTTTCCCCTCTCTCTGTCCCCTGGGCAGAGGCGGATGCACTGTCCATCCACGTCTTCCTTGTACTTCAGTATTCGACCTTCTGAAGGGCTGCAAACTGTAGACTGAAATCAGGATGTGAATTTTTAATGAAACCAAGTATGTAAACAGAACTGAGGTATAGCTAGAGCAGTTGCCAGATGAGAAAACCCCATGTGGTTTAAAAATAGTAGTTACCAAACTCAGCTTGGCTCTGCCTGTGGTGCTTGCAGACAGCTGGATGCTCATATGGCGCTTGCACCTCTGTTTTCACTCTGAGTCATATGAAACACTTTGCTAATGTTCCTCTTTCTTAAAAGCAGTTTTGTAGCTGCACCAGGGATGCGAAGGCATCGCCGTCAGGAGAGAGGTGATGGTAAATGGGAACGGAAGCAAGTTCCCATGTGATCGGGAGCAGATTTGTTCATGAAACACTCAGGATGTGGTTTGCAGTATGAAAAGGTTTCTCTTAGACAAAAAGTTTCTATTTAGCCGAAGGAAGGCTTGATGTCAGCCACATTTGTCAGTTTAAATTTGTGACTTGGAAGTCCCGCAGCGTGCGTTATCTTCTTCCTCGAGGTGGAGGTGTTGCTGTCTGAATTCCTCTCTCTCCTGTCCAGGCTCTCCAGTTCCTCCCTTCCCTTGGTGGCTGTGCCCTGGCCTTAGGAATTGTGATCGGCCCAACTGTAAAATGAAGTGAAACAAACGGTGGAGAAAGGGGAAGGGGATCTTCCACAGAAATCTCCTGTGAGGGGAACCGTCCTGTTATTTTCCCGCCTTGAAGAGTGGGCAACCATGTAGGGCATTTCTCATTCACAATCATCAAGCATGGAGTAATTATTAATGTAATTTGTTACAACAGGGATGTGAGACGTTCCTTTGAAGTAGATTTTTCATGATTGCAGGCTCCGTACTTCCAGTGGAACTTTAAGACTTTTGAAATGAAAATGGGTAATGCCAAATAATATTTCTCCCTGCTTGAAATAACTCAAGTTTATTAAGATCTGATGTCCTCCACTTGGTCTCAATTAAAGAAAATGTGGTCATTGCTAATGCTGGAGAAACATGCGTGTTGCTCTCCTACATCTGACAGAGGTAATGGAGGATTTCAGAAAGGAATAATTAGTTTGCTTTTGTAAGCCACTCTCCACTTTTCCATGGGACTTAATTGCACACAACAATTAAAAACTTCCCAAAGCAGATTACTTGTACCGTGTCTGCAGGAGAACAGTATACAGAGTTTATACTATAGCATCTACCAACCAAAAGCACGCTACAGCTCTAGCTCTGCTGGTGACGCACAGATTTATCTGGCTGGAACGTGTGGCCCTTGCAGAGGGCTAGGGAAGAGCAGTGTGCAAGGTGCACGCTGAGGGATTTGGTGTAAAATTTCCCACCTGGTGCATGCAAGAGTTCCAAAATTATGTTCTGCATGCCATCTCCTCCCACTGCCCCTGCCTCTTACGGCTGGAGAAGCTTCTCTGGTCTTGTGCTGCTGCCAGTCACCCTCTCCTCCTCAAAACGAGATTCCTTCCTCTGGTGTTTAACAGCTAACCTCGTTTCACATGCTTCCCCTTGCCATTTCCAGGCTTGTCCTTGATTGACACATTTAATAATCTGCCAACCCAAATGACAATCTGAGCTCCTGTGTGCAAACATCAAATGCTGCCCAGCTTCATTAGCTTCTCTCAGGCTTTTTACCTCCTCTCTCGCTCCCCGCAACCCAATATTGTCTTTTCCCAATACGTTACCTGTAACCCCCTGAAGGCAGCAGCCTGCTCAGTCTTTGTTTCCAAAGTGTTGCATGTAAATCCAACCAAATCATCAGTACATGGATCGTCGAAGAGGTGCTCGGTGTGCGTTGCAGCAGCCCAGTCACAGCAGGTACTTGAGAGGGGGCCAGGAAGGCCGTTGGGTGCCTTGTTGCATGCACCCAGCTTTCTGCCGGGGGCCGTTTCCTACAGCTGGGGGTGTGCAACAGCTTTGTTGTCTGAAGAGGAAATCCGTTTCTGTCATCTCATCCTCAGACATAGGGAGTAAGACAAGCTATTGTCCTGTTTTGAGAAAACATTCACCCACGGTGCAATAACATACGTGAAATAGCAACGAAGAGGAAAACAGCTCTTGGCAATATGTATGTTAAGCTGATCAAACTCGCAGTTCCCCTTTACTGCAGCATTTCTGATCTCTCTGCCAACCCCACCAAATACCCCCACATGCAGGATTATCGTCTTGTTTTCCAAGATCTCACGTCATGTGTGTTCATTTAAAGCAGGAGGACAGCTTGTTGCTCTCCCCTTTGTTGTTCTGCTGAACCTTGGAATTTTTTCATTTTTTTGTGGATTGAATGGCTTAAGGACCTTTTACCTTTCCAGCCAGTTCCTGGTGGGAGTCGCGGTATTTCTGCAGAGGGTCTCCTCTGGAGGATGTCCAGAGGCTGGGCGGATAGCAAGCTCTCTCCTTAGCAGCTGGACAGAGAGGCGGGTGGAAACTTTTGGTTCTGCTTTAGTTTCATATTGCTTTAATGATTATCAAAATCCGGCAAATGTACATCTCGCAGCTGTGGGTCAGGGTTGCAGTACACAGTTAGCTCCTTTGGAAGGTCTGAAGACATGAGAAGAGCCACATGCTTTAAGAAAGTCAGTCCCTTTAGGGGACTTCTAAGTCCACATAAGGGGACTTCTCTGTCCCAGTATTATTCTGCAGCATAATTTGTAACTGTTCCCTCCTTGCGTCCTTTCCCCCGCCCAAATTTTGGAGAATGCTATTCCCATCTCAGCAGCATCTTTCTGTCTTTGTGCATACAGGACACCATGGGACTGTTGAGGTCTGGCTTCACAGAATGCAGGGATAAAGTTGGTTCCCCTTTAATATCTGGCAGAGGCAGATTTCCTTTGTTATTTATTTTTTTGGGTTGGTTTTGAGTTTAAAGTAAAAAGCAGTTGTGCCTTAGCTCTGTTTTGACCAACCAGCAGTGAATAGATAATCTCTAAAGGATATGAAAGGTTTAATCGTTTTAATTTTGTTTTTATTAATGTTTATCGTGACTTTTTTCATGTGCCCCTGGTAAAGCAGGGGGGTAACAGAAATCTACACAAACCCCCAAGCATTCGCTTAATGAAACTCTCTAATGGGAGGCGCCTGGCGGGAAGGAAGTGGTTAGATAGCTGGGCTGGGGAAGGCAGACCAAAGGCACTCTGTAATATCACTGAAACGTGGCAGGAATCTCATAAACTCCCCATCTAGCCCCAGCAGACACTTGTCACTGGGAGCTCATGGCTTTCATTAAGCAGAAAGAGAGGAAGCTCTGACGGCTGACTTGTTCCAGAATGTTTTTCTTGTTCGGCTGCATCTTAAAGCCCTTTCCACTTAAGAAAAGTAAAGGGGAAAACATCACCAGATGCTGTAGTAAAACGCTGGGAAGCTCCTGGTCCCTCTCCTACTCTACTTTTTTTCTCCCCATCAAAACAAAGTCTGGAGCCAGACTGAAACCAGGTTGTCAGAGCGCAGCGCCTCTCCTGAGCTCAAGCAGCTGCTGTTTCCTTTGGGACAGAAGAGTTGCATCCCTGTCCCTGCGGTCTTGCCCTTGGTACTGAGTTTGGTCACCAACAGCTCTGCTGCCGGTGCCAGCTGCACCTTCTGCTTCTCCTCCCTGTTTCTCTTTTCCCCTCTCTCCCTTCCAGTTTTAGAATAGAGAACTCTTCTCTTGAGGACTTCAAGGTGGTTGTTGCAGTGGTGCTGGTTACATTCAAGACTGAAGGGCTCTCCCTTTTTGGGGTGAATCAGTAAAGCCTTGAACACATTGCAGGTTGAGCAGCAGTAGATACTGCAGCCCTGTTTCAAGATGTGTTGGAGAAGGCTTAGAAGTCAGTGTGAGCGACACAGGATTCATATTAGCAGCAAATTCATCTCATGTTTAAAGTCTTGTCAGCACAACCGTGCTGCTTCCGTCCAAACCTCACGCTTGCTCAGGTGCTGTGTCTGACTTAGCCCTCTGCTTTGACATTCTGGTGGTAAGGAGAAACAGAAGCCTTCCAAATACTTAGACACACATGCTCCAGCAACTGTTCCTCCACTGTCAACCCTAATTTATGATGTTCATCTCCATAGTATTGCATGGTAGCAGCTCATCTCCAGTATCTTTCCTACAGGTTTGACTGTACTAGCCATTGCTGCACTGCTGTTTTCTCCCTTTCTACACTACTGGGCTTCAAATTAAATATATCTGGAATGAACATGCCACCTTCTGTGTTAACAGGTTAATGAGTTTAGAGACTTGCCTCACTTGCATGCTTTTGTTGGTGTATTAGCTCGGAGTCTCTCTTTCTGTTCTGCTGTTGACCTGAGCTGAAAGAGGCTGGAGCTCCAGCACGGAGAATTGCTGATACCTTGATACCTTCTTTCCTACTAATTTGCCCAATAACACATTAGGTGGGGACAGTGGCAGAAAGAAAAGTTCAGTCAAGTTCAACTGGGCACAGGCTTTGTGTTCAAAGGCAACAAGGATGTTTAACTTGTTTATAAGTAAACAGTGGAGTAGGGTGAGGAGGGGCCATGAGAGGGAAAACTGCCTGCCAGGCTTCATGCACAAGCCCTGGCTGAGGAGCTGCTGTATGGCAAGGTCCAGCAGCTGGGCTTGGCAGTTGCTGATTCCTGGGCGTAATTACTGATACAGAACGAGAACTCTGCTTCAAACCAACTGCCTCGCCGGACTCTGCGCAAAACAGAACAAACCTCCAGCCTGGTCCGTCAGCGCTGCTCATGCTTTGTGGGTTTTGCTCTGCTTCTCGTGTGGAGGTGCAGCCGTGCCCCATTGCAGCATCCCGGTGTCTTGCATGGCATGGCGACCAGACAGACCTTCCCAGCCCGGTTGTGCAGCCCCAGCACAGAAGAGTGCTGGGCCCATGCCAGGAGGAGAGGTAGGAAATGTGAGCAGGACCCCAGTCTGCCAGATGGTACTTCAGGGTTTGCTGCAGCTGACAGAGCTCCACCCACACTTAATTTTGGTATCTCTGTGGTGGGCAGCCTGGAGTCTTGCCTAACAACTCTTGAAGAGTGCTTGGTAGGCTTGGGAGTGCGGTGCGCTGCCGGTTTTGTCTCCACTCGGTCATACAGGCTCATCCTTAAGGAGCATCAGAGGCTGAGACCGTTTCCCTGGGATTTCCCTGGGTTTGCCTTGGCTGCAGACGTGGGTTTTGTGTCACGGCAGCACCCCTGTGAGGTGGCAGAGTTTCCAGGAGTCCCTTCCGCTCAGCTGTTTCCTGCCCATCTGCACATGTCATCAGTAATGGGCCTTTCTGGCTGATTTCTGTGATGGGGATAAAAAAGGAAGTTGTGCTTGAAGCCAGGCATCTTCTCCAGACTTGTGACTGTGTTCCTGACTGCTGCTGTTCACGGTCAGAAACAGGGTTGACTCCTCTCTGATGCTAACACCAAAAAAGTGTTGCGATAGCACCAGTCCTGGCCAAGGACCGCAGTTTCCTTTCTGGAGAAAGCATCAGCAGGGCGTCAGGAGGGTGGTGGACAAGAGCTTGCCATCTCAAGGGGGCCCAGACCTGCCTCTGAAGGTCTCACCCTGTAACTGATAGTTCATACTGTCCAGTTTGGCAGGATGCTCCTAGGCAGAAATGCCAAGCTTATTTTCCTTCTGCAGTTTTGTTGCAGTGTAAGAAGAACAGGGAAAGAGGATGTGGGATGGTTTGTGTTTCTTGAGAGGTATATACACAGACTGGATGGAGTCTCCCTCAGTGTAGCTGTAATTCTGTATTTTTCCCTTTCTCCTGATAATGTTGCATTTTCTATATAAAAAAGTTCTTTTAAAAGGATGTCTGAGCTAGTCTAAACAGAGAGCTCACCCTGAGACTGGCTGAGGCAGTACCAGGTGTCCTGGGCTGTGACAGTGCGTCCTGGAGAAAGCAAATCCACACTTTCTGCAAAAGAGTAAACTACATGGTTCGGATGGATGCAAAGAATGCTTTTATGGAACTGTTCTGTTCCTCACACAGGACTTTTACACTGGATTTCTGGTCTCCAGCTCCGTCTTTTCATCAAGAGAGGAAATTGCAGGACAAGATCCCTTCATACCTCCTCCTGTGGTGCTTTTGCACCACTGGTTGTAGCAGAACCTGCCTATGTTTTTTCTGAGATGGGCAAAGTTACATTTGCTTCTCGCTGTCAATGAGAACTCCTGTCCAGACATTTAATGCAATAGTAATGGAAAGGTCACTGCATGAGCCTATGGAGGATGTAAGTCAGGGTCAGAAGCAACCTCTGAGCCTTGGATTAGCAAAGATACTAAGCACACATTAGCTTTGTCCTCAATGTTTTAAACATTTTTGACTTACAGATTATAAAAATGTTGCTAATTTGTTTCAGCAGTTCTCAGAGGTGTTAAAAAATGGGACTGAAACTCCAGAAAACTGGACAACTTTACAGTTCTGACATGGATCGATAGAAACATGTTACTTCTCGATTTAGGATTTCATCCATGGAACAAGAAGAATATCTGCTTACTCTTCAAGGTGGTTGTGAAACTGAATTCCTTGACGTTTGCCACGTGCTTTTTGATCCTTGGAAGGGAGAGGTAGAGTCCCTTCTCGTGGTCTTTTCTTCAGGTCTTCAGAGACAGAAAATTGTCCTTCCAAGTACCAAACCTGCAAGGAGAGTACTCTCAGCCATACCACTTCTTGCTGCGACCAGAGCAGGCTTCTCTCACAACTGGTCAGCCAAAGCAGTTCCAAAGAGAGAAAGCAAGCATGGGAGAGCTTTTCCAGAGCTTGCACACTCAGACCTGTAGCATCAGCACGCTAATGTGCCTTCCTGTTTGGAAGGTGAGTTTGAAGCTTGTTGCAACTGAACATGCCGATTTTGGATTACAGTGTTAGGCTTCATTGCCCTGTACAAGAGAACCATTTGTTTATAAAAGCTGATGCAAGTCCGCAGGGGCACGCTCAATGCTGGAAGAGAACGTCCTGCACCTTTCCTCCCTTCAGGGAATATCCCTGGAATATCAATTCCTTTGCTGTTTGTTTCTGGCTTTTCCCTGTCCTGATTCTCTCATACTTCATTCTGCTGCAGGAGCACATGTCTGATGGTCTTTATCTAACTGGCAGGACCGGAGAAGGAGAGTGTCTGACCTAAATGAAAAAGTGCTTTGAGATCTTTGTTCACAGGAGGCATTATGAAAACGGAAAGTATTCTCATCCTGCAGCTCGTTTGTTAGGATTATAGACTTATTGCAAGAGATACAGAGCTTGGTTTCTGAAATTGATTTTGTTTTTCTTTAAGAGCCATAGGCAAAATGAGATTGTATATTATCAATGGGATGATTTGTGAAACAAGGTTTTACAGCAGCTGGCACAGGGCTAGAAGTAGCCCCTGGCCTGACCCACTCCAGCGTTTTCACTGCCGTTAAGTGTACTTCGACGTGCACGTCAGGAGAACACTCTCCTGTGTACTTGCTAGTGGTCAGGTATTTGCCTGTATTTCTCAAATATACTTGCTTCCTTTTCTTTCTGTAGGGCCTATTGATCCTCTAGTGATGGCATTAAAGTGCTCAGAACTGCCTAAGAAGGAGCTACCACACGCATTTATTTTTCCACTAAAAACTTGAGATTGTTTAATAACATGCCTGCCAACGCCAATGTCTTGCTCTAGCTGCTTCAGAAGGAAATTTGGGGACCCGTAAACAAATAATAACCTACCTCATATAAAGGTCTCATCCTTATTCCTACTAAAATTTAGTTCATGCCCTTAAGCAAGAGGGTTTCTATTTCTTCCAAATAGTCAGTTTGCTTTTCTAAGTTGTACATCTTGATGCCCTTGCCATATATTTTGTTTTGACCTCAATGATTTCTTGAGGCCACAAGTTCCAAAGGTTAATTGGGAGCTGTATGAGAAAGTATTATCCGTATTTGCTTCAAATTTGCATTTTTTTCCATGTTCATTGTCAGTCCTCCAGAGACTGGAGGATGAGAGGAGCAGTATTGGTCCAACTCCCTTGAACCAACCTTCATTTGGATGCTCCTGTCAAGGCCACCTTATTTCTTTTCAGACCAAGCAGCCCTAATCTCCTCCTTTTCTGTGTAGATACCTCTTCCTACCCCTCTTTTCAGTCTTTTCATTCATCTGTGGCCACTTTATTAAATGAATGATAGTGTTTAATTTTTTTGTCCTGTTCCACACGTGTCCTAAGGTGTTGTTTCTTTCCCATACAGTGTGTCAGATGTAGGTTTCCTTTGGTCTGCCTGCAGGGATGTCCTGGCCTTTCCCAAAGCTGGCACGATGCACCACGTACATCCCCACTTAATGCCCTCCCTGGTCCTGTGTTGGACCCCGAGCCCTTAAATCTCGCCTTTCTTCTGGAATGGTGCGTGCGGGGCCCCTGCGCTGCCCCTGCTATTGCTCACCCTCAGGCTCAAAGGGACAGAAAGTGAAGATGGACTGAGCGTGACTTGCGAGCGTTTTTCTTTGCTTTTCTGATTTGCTGGTATTCATGCAAGGCAGACGCTTCTGCTCCTTTTCTGGGAACTGCGCTCTCATTTGGTTACCAATTAAGCTGAAGCATTCTGGCCTTTTCCATCCTCCTTTTTATTGTTATGAAGGGTGAATTAGGGCTTGGTGTTTAGGATTGTTCTCTGGCCTCCGCTGCTACTTTGCTGCCTCCTTTGTGGCAAAACAATGGCATTAATTTTGGCCTTTGCAGGCAGGCAGGCAATCTGGCAGCGCACAGTGCCTGTCCGTTCCACTTCACTTGTGCAGCCACCTCTCCTTTCCACATCACCTACTCACTTTTCTCCTCCTATTCTTTTTTTTTCCTCCCCTTTTGTGCATGCATGTGTGTGTGTGTGGTGTGGAGGATTGCTCGGAGTTTATTTTGTTCCAGCCTGGAAGGGGTTAGAGGTCGCAGCCTGGATGCCGAGCGAAGGGAAGCAGGCATGTGGGCGATACGGAGTAAGCAGACCTTTCCCTGCTGTGCCTCGTTCCCTGAGCCAGCGCCTTACCATCCGTCATGGGTCTGATGAGATTCGGGGAGTGGGAGACGGGTCGTGCCCCCCCGTTACCCCTTCACCAGACAGTCCCTCTTCCATGGCCTCAAGCAGTGTGGTGAGAAGGCAGTGATGTGGGGAGGATGGAGAGCCCCTGGTTAGGGGACAGAGGGGTACCAACAATGCCCTGTAACAATGGGAGTGCGGGCGTGAGCTGCGGAGGGCGCTGGCATAGACCCGTTGGGGGATCCCGAGCACGCAGCAGCCCCATGCAGCATCAGCCACGGCAGAGCGGGGCCGCGGCCAGCAGCAGGGGAAAGGGGGTCCGGCTGCTCTCCTCTGCCATGCCCCCAGAAGCAGCAGGAGCCCTGGGCCACCTCAGCTCAGAGAGGTCCCCGTGGGTGGCCATGGGCTGGGTGCAAGGCACCGGGTGCTGTCTGTGCCCTGCCAGCGCTCTGTGGGCCCCTGCCCCCCCAGGCATCGCTTCCAGGTTGTCTTTGCCTACACTCACAAAGGTGGCTGAAGAAGAGGATGGCTGCCGGGCGGCCAGGTGTCAGGTGCACTCCTGCCGGATCCTGGAGGCACTTGGCAGCAAGCAGCCACTGCTGGCTTTGCTCTGGATTTCACTTTTCCCACTGATTGATGGCAAGGGAGGACGTGTCTGCAAGGTCAGGAGCACAGCAGCAGCTCCCCAGGGTCACCGAGCACCAGCCCCCCACCATGCCATCCTCTTCCTCCTAGCTGTGTGCTTGGGGAGCATGAGGGACCCCTCGCTTTCCCCACTTGTGGGGTGCCCTGGTGGAAGCAATCCCAAACAGCCAGCCCAGACCTCCAGGTGACAACCCCAGCCACCGGTTATGAATAGGTTATGGCAGTGACTGACTCACCTCCCTGGAGTTTTTTGGTCAGTGTTAAGCTTTCTGTTTACACTCGTGCTATTGTGGTGCCAGCCGCTGAGGGGTGCAGCATGCCACCCCATTCCCCATGGCCACTTGGCGGGTGCAAGGAGGAGAGCAGTGGCATGGGGTGCAGTGCCCAGGGCTGTGGGGCCAGGGACGGTGCCGGTTTCAGACTGTCTCGCACAAGGGGGCAGCACTGGTGAAAGGGAAGGAAGGAAAAGAGCTTTCACCAGAATCACCAGGGTTCTTCTAAAATGGCAGAAATAGGAAAATGCTGAAAAGGCAGGAAACATCCATACATCAAGGATGTGCTGTTTGAAAGATGCAGTGGGGCTTTGCAGTGCCTCTCACTGGTGTAGAGCGTCAAGCCCTCCAAAACTGGGTACCATTAGAGAGGAAGGATTGAGAGCTATGGCAAGGAAGAAAAATCTACTTCTAGCCCCAAAAAGTAATTAATCCGAAATAAGAGGCATGTTAAGCACACACCAGATGGAAGGCTGTTCCCAGTGGTGCAAGTTGCAGTTCCAGCTCTATATGGCCAGCGAAGTGATGAAAGGAGGATGTTCTCCATCCACGGCGTGGCCTCCAGCCCTGGCACGTGCGCGTGTGCCTCTTGCTGCCTCCGGGCTCCTGTCGGTACACTGGCAGAAATGCTCTCCAGGTCCCACGGCTGCTTTCAGCCCTTGGGCAAGCTGCTTTGGGCTCAGGTCTCTTCCTCTCTTCGCTGAAATTTTTGCACAAGACAACTCTCACCTGCTGGCCCATCTCCATCCACGGCGTGGCCTCCAGCCCTGGCACGTGCGCGTGTGCCTCTTGCTGCCTCCGGGCTCCTGTCGGTACACTGGCAGAAATGCTCTCCAGGTCCCACGGCTGCTTTCAGCCCTTGGGCAAGCTGCTTTGGGCTCAGGTCTCTTCCTCTCTTCGCTGAAATTTTTGCACAAGACAACTCTCACCTGCTGGCCCACACCCAGCTTTGGACCCCGGCTGAGTCTCCTGGTCCGAAGGAGCGTGGCAGGCGAGGTGGCTGCCTGGCGTCGGGCGAGCCTGTCCACCGCCGTCCGGAAGGCAGCAGCCAACTGCATCAACAAAGCGCGCGCGCACAGTCAACAGTTTCCTTTCTTCTGCACAAATTGGCAAGGACTAACCTTGTCATATCTAGTGCAGCGCTAACGGGCGCCTGCCTCCAAGGGGTAATCATGCAGGCATAAATTCGGAAAGTTGCTAAGCTATGAGCAGTCTTATGAGCATTAAAAGTGTCCTCTTTGCCAGAAAGGTCATTCATAACTTGGCTGCACCACTGATGTACAGTCAGTGATATTGATTGATTAATGTATAAAAAGCACCAAATCCATTTGCTTCTATGAAAGAGAATAAAGTGCAGTCGACTCTCTCTTTATTTTCACCTCATCCTTTTGTTTGAAGGACGTTTTTTTTTCTCTTTTTGTTTTGCCAGCTAGGTTTAAGGGGGTTACAAAAAGCCAGTTTCTGCCAAGTAATGCGTTCACAAAGGGAACATTGATTCACATCAGTGTCGCTTGAATTACCCTTAAAGGTTTGCCAAGGAGTTGTTCTTATATTAACCTTCTGTTCATCAAAGACGAAATAAATAAATAAGTCATAAAATCAGCTTCACTGCCCGCGCTGGAGTTGGATGCAAAACAGGAATTTCTTCTGTTAGGAATTTGTGCTCCAGGTGCTGCTGCTCAGCCCCTCTCCCCCATGCTTTAGGCCTTTTCCCTCCTGCAAAGCTGCTTCCTCCTGAGCCCCCCGGCCAGCCCCACTTCTCCCCTCTGCCGGTGCAAGTGCTCTCCCTCCCTGCCTGGCTGCTCCCTCTTCCAGGGGCACCAGGACGGGCTCCAGGGCTGCCCTGCGGCACCTCTGGGGCCTCTCGGGCAGCACAGGGTGGGAATTCACCCCAGCACAGAGATTAGTTCTGAGCCGATGCCACTTCGCTCGCGCCGCCTGGCTGCCCGTGAGCCCTGGCCCTGGGGATGGTCGGGTGGGCATGGTGACGGGACAGGGGCTGGAGCTCTGACGGGGCCCTGCCAGCACCAGGGGCAAGGGTTCAGCCTCGTGGGTTAGAGCCTGGGCTCAGTGGAGCCCTGAGCCTGGCGGGGTTTGACTGCTTTTGCAGTGGCAGCATCCTTGTAGCTACCTTGGCCGCTCGGGTGCTGGGACCGTGTTCTCACCCCCAGGACACCGCGTGATGTGCGAGTGCGGTACTTGTTCTGTTCTGAACTTGGACAAATGTTGAAGGTTTCAGGGGAGGGGGATTCCTGCAGGGGGTGTTTTCTGAAGGATTTTGTATAGAATATTGATTTAATCATTGCAAGCTTGACTAGAATGATTTCTATGTGGAAAGATAGCCTCGTGATGACCCAGGACATTCTGCCCTGTCTAGTTTTAGCATTCTTCTAATTCACCTTAAGTCCTGTTTGTTTTTCTGGACTTCTTTGGCCACTGGTAATTAATTATATGTTGTTCTCGTTTCTTTCTGGTTAATTCTGAAATGGGAGATATTCTTGTGCCTGTGGAGCTTTGTGCGACAATATCTCACCTTTATATCTCCAGGGTGCATCTGCATTGTCTGTCCCAAATTATCCTCTCCCCGAGTGAATGCAGTAAGGGTGTTGCAGTTATCTGTTCCTTTTGGGACAACGTCTGGGGAACGTGAATCCGAGTGATTGCTGTTCTCCGCAGCAGGAGCTGTGTTGCTTTTTGGTAGTGGTGTTAAACTCTAACCAAACTTACGTGTTTTCACTTGGTCCCTGTTCCAAAACCTGTGAAGGACCATTCTGTTTTTCTGTGGGTTGGTATCATTTCTTCTCTTGAGCAGAGAGTTTTATTGGCTTTGTTTTGCATGTCAGGCAGCTGTGCGCATCACCCTCGTCCATGAAACACAAAGCTCGGATATCAGCCCCACTTGGAAACATCTCTGCATGAGCTGTCCCCACCTGGCTGTCACGACAGATAGCCTCCCCAGTGTGTGAGCATCGTGACGGCCCCCAGGTTCTGTGTGTCATTTCAGATAACCTGAGCCACTCGGCCACAAGTGGTGCAGAAGCCCGTGGCTTCCCGCTCAGCTGCACGTTCGTGCTGGTGACCTCCCTTGGCTCCCGAAGCACCGGCTGGAGCAGCGGAGGGACTCAGCTCCCAGGTCCACAGTTGTGTCAGACCCCAGTTTCTGCTGAGGGCTGTGGAAGTGCAGTGCTGATGCTGCAGCACGAAGCACAAAGCGTCTGTGTTCAGATGCACCGGCTGGCTGAGGCTGGTGGTGGTGTCACAGTGGTGGTGCTTGGTGGTGGTGTTAGGGTGGTGCTCTGCACTAGCATGTGAGCCCATGGGTAGCTGAGGTTCCACCAACCTCTGCAGTGCTGCCCACATGACACTTTTATTTCAATGTCTCTTACCCGGCGAAGAAGAACGATGGTGATAATCCTACAAACTGTTGAGGGTGCCTGCTTTGGTGTACACCAAAAATGGTAAAGAGAGCAGGACCACCACAGGGTGTTCTTCCCACGCGTGTATCTCTGTCTACGCGTTTGCTTGCGTGGTGCAAGCGCTGAGGTGAGCCTTGGACCTTGTGCTGCCGATTTAACGTCACCAAGAAGCGAACCCCTGTGCGCTGCCCGGCACGGCTGACAGCAGGGGTTGGCATCTTGCATTCCCAGGAAAGCTTTTTCCCCATGGCTGCTGCAAAACCTGAAATGAGAATCATCTTATTTTTTAATCTTTTTCTCAGATTGTGGGAGAATTGCAGAATGCCAAGGCCCCCTCCCCCTCCAGCGAGGCGGTAGGGATTGGATCAGACGATACAGAGTGAGCATGCTGAGAGTGAATCCATTTTCTCTCCTCCATCTCCCCAGAATAAATTAGAATTTGCCTGATTTAATAAAATGGCTTCATCTCTCTGCCATCTTTTCTCTCTCCCATGCGTTTCATCCCCACCCCCACAGCAAAATAATAGATCTGGCTGTATAGTGTCCTGTTATAGGCTGGCAATTTAACATGTAGGGTACGTGTGTAAGTGTCTGCATGCACAGCCTGCGAAAGGGTCCGGCCACTGAAAGTGCACAGAATTTGTCCCTGTATCTCAATTTCCTTATTGTCAACTGTGATAGTTATAATTGCTGTTGAGGTCAGTGTAATTTACTGTCCATCTGTCATTAACCTGACCTCACGGGTGGATGTGACTGCCATGCAGATATTGTTTGGGGACTGGGAGTGGTTAGCGATAGAAATTTTACAGCACAAATTTGCCCCAGCCACTTTTCTCTTTAATTGGCATGTATTTGTCTAAGCATAGAGTGGAACTGTAGCTCTTTGCTGCAGACTGAGAGGAGGGGTTATTGTTTCTAAATTCTTTAGATGGTTTCGCTACAGCTGAACCTTTTTCTCACTTGAATCTGGTGTTTTAATTTCTGTTTCCTAGGTTGATTTTTTCCTTTCCGTTCTGACACTAATTATGCCAGGCGCATTGGGAGCAGTTGCTGCTGAGAGGTACCCAGCTAAGTGTTAAGAAAGGTTTTAAAAACAGACTGAACTCTTTCTTAATGAGGCTCAATCGTGCTCTCCTCCGGGTGGTTTTGTTTTGCTGATCTGTCAGTTTTTCGAGGATTTAATTGCACTTTTTTCATATTAGTCTTTGAAATGGGGCTAAGCAGCTTTCTGTAAAATACAATATAAAAAGGAGAGATGTTACTGGCTTTCCTATTTTCTTTATTTGCTTTCATCACTCTAGGATCATCATCTGCCACTGACTCCTGGGACCCAACAGTAGTAAAGAACAAAATTTATGAGAGCAGCAAACGAAATGGCAGGCTAGACCTCTATGGCAGCTCCAAAATTGTAAACCCTTGCAGGCAATTTTCTTTGCCTCCCTGCTCCTCAGTCTGGCTCCTGTCGTGTCGCTGCTCATGCTAATCCTAGAAGACCTTTCAAATGTTTATTTTGGAGGAAGAAGTAGGAGGCGAAGGAGGGACGAGGAGCGCTGAAGTGGTTTGTCCGGCGTAGCTCATTTCCTGCAGAAATGACACAAAAATGATTCAGAACCGAGTGCTGCTGTGAAGCTCTGAAACAGTCGGAGACTCCTAGAGCAGCGGAGGTTGGCAGGGACCTCTGGAGGTCGCCTAGTCCAACCCCTCACTCAAAGCCAGGCCAGCTACAGTGGTTGGCCAGGACCGTCTCCACTGGGGTCTGAAGTATCTCCCAAGGATGGAGACTCCCCAGCCTCTGTGAGCCTGTTCCAGTGTTCCAGCTCCTCAAGAGCCAGGATTCCAGGGGAAGGGATGCAAAGTAGCTGATGTTGGGACGGGAAGAGGCAGGAGAGAGGAGGCAGATGTATCCGGGATGCTATTATCTTTATGGCATAGAAAAACACGTTTGAAGCAATCAGCATGGAATTCTTAATTGCTTCACTTACTTCTGCTCTCCTCGTGGGACAGATTGTACAAATGCAAGAGCTGCCAGGACCCTCATGTTAGCGCACTGTCCCTGCTGTACACACTATTTTTAACTAGCACTTTGTTTTGCAAAGATGCACAAAGCTGCTGCTTTTTTTTCCCAAGGATGCTAATAAACAGCAGGGCAGTAAGAGCTTTCTGATCTGCTGACAGTGACTCTGCTTTCTTAGCCTGCAATTCATTTTTCCTTCTCTTTGCATTTACATTTCCGTGTTTCCACTTTCTCTACCTTTCATTTAGCTTTGGTTCCGTCCCTCCATCTTTCCTTTTTTCATGTTTATCCCTTAAATATTTAAGAGTCTCTTTTCTTTCTTCTAGTCTCAGCCTAACAAAAACCCCGTTTTCCTTTCTTCGTTCAGATGTGTGCCTTCCTTCGTCTTTGATTTTCCAGCACACCTCTCACGAGGATGTAAAATCCAAGAACCAGATCTTTGAGATTTCAAAATAAAATAAAAGTAAACTCTGCTTTAAAAACACTTTAGCAGGAAAGCCAGGCTAATTGTAAATCAATGAGTCTTAAAATGCAGCATTGATCTCCAGTTAGAAGTTTGAAGGGGAAAGCAGCAATTACTGCACTGAAGGTAGATTTTTTTCTCTTAGTAAGTTCTGGGCAGAAGGAAGGCTCATTAGGGCAGCACTTCGGAATCTGAGTAATTAGTTTAAAAAGTACTTTTGTGGTGTTATTCCCATGGCTAGAAATTATCGGAGTCTTCACAGATTTATAGTTCAGCTCTGATAAGGTTTGATTTATTATTGTGTTTGGCGGGGAAGATCCTTGCTACATAATCACCTGGGTGAAGATCCGGAGTGGGGATTAGTCCGGGAAGGATTGCCGTGGGCATGCAGGGCTACCACGTGCTGGTGGATCGTCCCAGCAACCCGGTGGAGCTGCCAGCCTGGCACACTGCATCGCACCCCTCATGTCCTGCCAGCACTACTCCCGCGGGTGGTGTGACGGGTGGATAGGATTCGCACAGCAGAACAGCACCGTGCCCGCAGCGAGCAGCTCCTGCACATCTCGTGCGTTCATGCAGCTGCATGCTCGGGTTTTGTTTCTTGACTTGCCGTGTCTCCTCTGTGGCTGCTCGTCGTCCTCATGCTTCCCTGCCATGGTGACCATGTCTCGCGTGGTCCCGTGCCGCTCCTCCCACAGTCCTGCCTGCCTGACGTGCGCCCTGCCCGTGGGCCCTGCTGCGGGGAGTGCAGGCAGGGTGCTGAGCTGCACAGGTGGGGAGTGTGGGGCTGCTGGTGGCATGGCGGCCGGGGACCCTGCTAGAGACGTGCTGCAGCGCCATGGCCTCACCCCTTAGGCTGTGAGCTGTCACCCAGTGGTGTCCCCAGAGCTGTGGAGGCTCCAAGACACCTAGAGCAGGTCGGGGGTGTGTGCACAGCTGGCCTGAGAGGGACCGGGAGGTGATGGCGTGCTGGAGAACCAAGGAGAGAGAAGAGCCCCTAGCCATCAGCTACAAGCTCGCCTGCTGCCAGGGCGAGTGCCCATGTAAACCCTCGCCGCGAGAAGGCAGTTTGTGTGTGCCCTTTTAAAGCTTGTAGGTTTATATTTTTTCTAAATTCTTTTGTTAGATTTAGCAATTATATCTCTAGATATTCTCATTAACCTTAATTATCTAATCCCTTTTGTGAATATTGCTGAATTCTTGGCCACAGCAACATCCTGTGACAGTGATTTCCACAATCTAATTACCAAGTCTAATTCTATAGGAAAAAGTGTTTGTTTCACCTGCGAGGTCTTGCGGATCCATTAGCCGTTGGGTTTCCTGCGTTTACACAGCTGCACAGGCAGAACCGAGGAGGTCAGCAGCTGGGGAGAGGGACGGAGGTCAGGAGCATTGAGCAGCATGCTGATATTTCCATCTGGCTGCAGGAATGTTACGAGGCTTACTGGTACAGTGCAAATGCTGCTCCAAAGGAAAACAAAACCTACTGCATCAAGGCAGTTGATGTGGCACATCTTCGAGCCCCCTGTTATCCTCTCTGGCAGCGAGCTGATGTCTGAAAGCACCATCATCCTCCTGGGCTACAGGATCCCGTCATGTGGTGGGCGTACAGGATAACCCCTAGCTGTCCAGTCGCATCAGCTGGAAATTCAGCAGCTGGATGCTGAAATCAGTCACTGCCAAGCATGGCCTCTCACAGGCAAAGGAAAACTAAATCCAGGTAGGATGGGGTTTGAGCTCTTTCTGAATGTGTTCCGCTGTTGAAATCTGTTTGGCGAATAGACCAAATGGAAAACGGAGAGGACAAAGTCTCTGTAAGTCAGAGTAGGGGCTCTTACTCCTTGTGAACATCATTTGCCTCCTGTAAAGTTAGCTGAAAGTCCCTTCTTGCTCATGGGAGAAATGGCTCGGCAAATCTCTCTCAAGTCGTCTTCAGACCACAACCGGTTTTGTACTCTTATATCGGGTTGTCCCCTTTGACACCTTTCTCAGGAAAGCAGGGCTGATCTCTTCAGTTTCTGTCCAGGGGAGGTTCATATCCTGTGTTCTTTATATGCCTTTCTTTCCCCAAAGATTTGGGCAGGGGGGCGTGTTGTATTACCCCCAGTACTGCATGTAGCATTGCAGCCAAGACTGCCGAACTCATGCAAGACCACATAATACCCTCCATCTATTTCCCAGCATCAGCTAATTCTGCACTTGAGCAGCGCAAGTCCTGCTCTCCTTTTCCAGGTTGAGGTTGACAAAACGGAGGCAGGCGCCAGCTGGGATGTGGATGCCTGCAGACCATGTGACAAGACTGCATAAAGATGTGAAATGGTCCAGCTTCGCTCTGGAAGGTGGGGTAGGGCAGAAATATTAAGGGCTTATTGTTCTCTGACAAAACCATGCTAATTGTGGGGAACTGACCCTGTAATTAAAATTAATCCATGTGCAGGGAGGCTTTCTGGCATGGCTCTTGAGCCCCTGCCGGTCCTTTGGGAGTGGGTTCGTACTCTTGCCCGTCTCTCCGATGTGTTAAATTGGGGTAGTCGTACAGTCTGACTTCGTAATCTGACACCTTTAGCTGTCCTACTTGCATAACTCGATAAATATTTTTACAGAAATTATTTAGTTTGCAGTGACTGTTATAGATCTGATTCTGCAACGGGAGGAAAGGGGAAGGTCTCTGGAGGCAGAAAACCCTTGTGTGGCAGAAAGCCTGCTGGGAAGTCAGCTCAAGAAGAATTAGAAACCCTTTAAATAAATGCTTACTTGACATGACTCTGTCTTCCACAGTCTAACAAGCAGGGAAGCGAATGGCAGCCGCTGGCCAGAAATTGATTGCATTAATTGGTATGCCAATAAGAGAGCTTGTTACATCCGCCATTGGTTAGGAGGCCAGCTAACAAGTCCCGCTGATCAATGGAACCAATAAAGATTTCATCCATTAATGAGCAACATGGTAATTAATGTTATCCATAAACCAATTAGCCTGGGTAGCTAATGTGCTGGTTAGCACAGTGAGTGGCAGAGCCGTGGGTGTGCGCAGACCGGCCATCCGGTGCAAAGAGGGCATCGCGTCTCCGGTGTGACCGTGGCGTTCAGAGAAACAAACTGCTCCCTCTGGGCCTCCCTGAGAGGAAGAAAGTTGGGAGGAAGAAAGTTGGGAGGATGACTGATGGGATGGGTCCCTTTTTCTGGGAAGGGATGCATTTCTCTAGATTTATGAGGCACTTTCAATGATTTCTTTCTTTTCTTTTTTAACCTTCGCGTAGTACGTATGAGGATCTTTTCCACTTCTAACATGTTTTCTGGAGATGTGCGGGTTTACATAGCTTGTGTCCAGATGGCAGAATGCAGCGTTTGGTTCCCTGCTCTGTGTTGTTGGAAAGCTGCTTGCATACTCTGCCTAGACACTGAACTCTTCCGTCCAGCTTGCAGGAGCTGTTGTGCACGCTGCTGTGTTACACTTTCTCCGCACCATCTGTATTAATAATTGCGCTAGTGCAGAAAACACGGTGTGTGTGTTGACGGCTGTTGTCTAAAACCAGTTGCAACGGGGTTGCCTTAAGTTGCTAACCGCCAGCTGTTTGTCTGCATTGCTGCTGGTGTCACTAGCGCTTGTGAAGTGACCTGGTTTGCAGCAGGATCCCCCGCAGAGGCGCAGTGCTGTGAGCAGGGTTCCAGCAGCTGCTGCCAGCTGCTCGGGCCGTCCCCTTCCGCAGCCGGGGGACAGCAACGCCCTAGGGAGGGCAGCACGCAATTTGGAGCTGGGCTGCCTCATCGGTAAAGGGCCACGAATTGCTGTAAGACAAAACTCCTCCAGCCAGGGGTTTTTGAGGGCAGCCCTGCCTGCGGTGCTGCCTTCAGTATCTCAGAGGTTGCGAGGTACTGACCTGTGTGCAGGGAGGCAAAACACCTGTGGCAGAGGGTGGGTGGGGGGACGTGCCCCTGCGAGACTGAGGGTGGGAGAGGGGCCTCAGGAGGCTGCACGGGCGCTGGCCCCTCTCCAGGAGGCAGCAGTGTCCAGGGTGTCCAGAGGGATCTGGGCAGGAGGTGCAGGAGCAGCCCCAGAGGCGCTGGGCAGCATCGGTCCCACTATTCCGCTGTGGAGTTACCTTGCACTGTTAAGGCTGCACGGGCACTGGCCCCTCTCCAGGAGGCAGCAGTGTCCAGGGTGTCCAGAGGGATCTGGGCAGGAGGTGCAGGAGCAGCCCCAGAGGCGCTGGGCAGCATCGGTCCCACTATTCCGCTGTGGAGTTACCTTGCACTGTTAGATATTGACCCTGGGAGACCCCTTGTGGATTCCCTAATTGAAAATTAATACCAGATCAATGCCATGGGCAATTTGCATATTGATCATAAACAACTTCGAAGGCACCAAGTGTGTGTTGGATCAATAGAGCTCTTGAGCAGGCTGCAGTGGGAGAGCATCCTCCCGCGCCGCTCTCTGGGAGGGGTTAATGCTTGGGAAGTTCGGTAACTGCTTCGTGCTTGCGGTTGTGGTGGCAGCTGTGCCGGCGATGCCGGGGTGGGGGCAGCATGTGCCAGACTGGGGTCATAGCATCAAATTAACAGCCTTTTCGTATGGTTCACTTTGGAAGGGGAACTAGGGTAAGTGCTTTTGTTTATTTGTTTATTTTAAACCAAGCAAACGAAGTCCAGGGGCAGCGGCACCCCGCAGTGATGGCGAAGCAGCCATGCCTCCCGGGCACTCGGGCCTGGGGGAGTTCACAGCCACGTCCAACTTCGTCCCTCCATCCCTCCTCCTCTGTGATGTGCAGCCTGTTGCACTTACTTTAAATGTGGGCTTCTAAAAGCAGGAGTGTTGGTTTTTTGGGGGGGACACCAGAAGAGATCTCATCAGTGATTTTTTTCTGGCATTTTTGTCCTATATTTGCTTTTTGAGGGCAATATTTAGATTCCTTCTCTGTCTACTTGGGACATTCACAGTTACTTCAGAATGGTCTTGGGTTGAAGGGAACAAATATTTCAGGTCAAGCTCAAATAAAAAACCAAAAACTTAATCTGAAAATATATAAAGCACCCTTGGAAGCCTTTCTTTAAAGAGGGATGTGCGTGGGCAGTAGAAACAAAGTGTATGGATGGCGCTGCTTCGTCTGCCCGCTCCTGAGCACGTGTGCCAGTGGTGGGGAGTGGAGGCGACACCTCAGACCCTGCAGGGAAACTGCGTCTGAATTGGCCATAAACCCGGAGTCGCACACGGTTCAGGAGCGGAGGGGTGGGCAGGGCTGGGAACCTGCTTCCCAAAGTTGCCGCTTGTTTTCAGAGTGGCGCCGGCCACTCGTGCGCAGCCAGCGGCTCCGGGAAGTCGCTGTGCATCTGATTAGCGCATTACTGAGCTTTCATTGACTCGGCTGCGCTGAGCTGATGAACTGAGACTGGGGACAAGCGCTCGTAATTGAGAGAAATAAATTCTTATCACAGGCCTCTGCTGGAGCCGCCACCTGTGCGTGCGTCTTGGTCCAGGTTTCAGGAGCATTTCGAATCCCTGGAGCACTCGGTGCGCCCTCGTTAGCATTTGAGGAAGCCGAGCACGGGGACTGCAGGCACTGAGGAGTGTCCCAGGGTGACCAAAAGGCTCCGTCCTCCCAGCCCACCGGCCATTACTGGCCCAGTGCTGCCTAACTGCTTGGTGGCAGGCCAGGCAGCTTGTTAGCCACGAGTACCTTCAGTGTCTCCTTAGGAGCCGCTCTGTGCTCTTCTCTTTTCCTTGGTCCTCTGCGTTTCACTCAGGAGTTAGAGCAGCCATTCAGCACCCTCCATCTTTATCTTAGATTTGATGGCGAGTGAAAGATCCTTCCCTGATGTATGACAGGGGACATGGGCATCATAGGGGAAAGTGTTTTGTCTTGCTGCAAAAAAATTAAGGATGAATATATAGTTTCTTTGAAAAGAAACCCATCTCCTGTTTTAAATGAAAAGAAAAAAAAAAAGTCCAGGGGTCAGCAGGGCGCTGCAGTTCAGATGCAGTGCAGAGACGTGACGGGTAGCCCTCCCTCCCTGCTGCAGAGAAACTGTGTTCGGATTTCCTTGGCTGTTAGCAGCCCCCGTAATTTTGCCCGTTCCTCTGGGCTGTGGAGCAGGCTGCCTCCGTTAATGCAGCGCCGGTGGTGGGGAGGTGAATGGAAAGGCTTCACTTGACATTCTCTGACCTCCCTGGTGCAGCTGAACACCGGAGAGCCAGGGCTGAGATTGCAGTCGCTTTCAATTACTCGAAGCCAAGAGAGGTGGAGAAAAAGGGCCTGTTGGCTCCAGGAAGCTGAAATCTTCTGCTGCTGAAAGCTTGTTAGTACAAGGGGAAAAGCAATTACTGACATTCTGCCAGTGCCACTAACCCAAACCCGGGGAAGGGGCAGCTCAGCTCTACGATGTGGCCATTTCTGCCTTGGTGGGTGATGTGGGGCTCCTCAAGTGTGTCCTCAAGGACAGCTCCAAGGCTGTAGAACTGTGAGTTTTCTGTGTCTCCGCTGCCTGTTCTCATCAGCAGGTGTTTGCTGTACATACGAGAGCTCGCAAATGTTATCTACTCCCTCTTCTGTACCAACCCAAATTGTGTTTGGTATCAGAGAGGTCTGCTTGTGGCTGAATGGTGGCTGGTGTAGGGGGACAGCGGAGGGGTGAAGGCATGGAGAGGATGGCTCGAGGGCTGTCGACTGGCACGGCTGAAAACAAAGCTCTGCATTTGAGGGGCTGCCTTGCTGCCATGGCCTCTGTCCTTCAACAGAGAGGTGAGACCACAGCCATTCGCACCAAGAAGCTTTGGTATTGCAATTTCATATTAGGCTGATTTTTATGTCTGGTTAACCTGTGGAGGTAGCGCACTTCTCGTGACCAAAGTGTCGAGAACCCCTCAGCCGGCTGGAGTCAGTGTTGTCTCTATCTAGACCTGCTGGGTATATCTGCTCTATCCTTCTCAGGGGTCCCAGGGGATGCTCCTCAACTTTTTGCTTTGAAGTCCCCTTAAAAGCCCGCAAGGCTCTCTGCAGAAATGTCTTTGGCAAGCACCAGCTGCATGTCTCACCTCTGCAGCACAGTTGCACTTCTCAGCTGCTTCAGCAGAAAGTAACCCCTTTTGTGCCCTGACTCCGGTGGTCCAAGCAGCCCTGCCAACTCCCTCCCTTGCTTCCACGACCTGCTCTGCCTCGCAGGCAGCAGCACGCCCCGGGGTGATCCTCTTTTATTTTTTATTATACATATTATTTATGGCCATTTATGATTTCCCATGTTCATATATATTGTTAGCTCCTAGAAATAAGCTCCAGAAGGAGCCCGGCAACATGACACCTCAGCCGACATTACTGCAATCTAGTCAAGAATGGACTGACCAGGGCGCATACTTCAGACCCATTTGGACTCACTGCGTGTGCAGACTGTCCTCAGAGACATTTGCTTAGAACCATTGATCATTTTTTCCCATTAATTCGTAACAAAAAACTTTCCTCACCAGGGACAAGGAATGCTGATCTGCCGCAGACCCCCACACCACAGCCGCCAAGCTGCAAGCTGGTTGTGCTCCCCTGCTGCCGTGTCAGCCCCACCAGTCTTCCTTAGCTGCCCTTTCTCTGTGTCTGTACCTTATGGTGCAATGTGTTGCAAGAATATTTTAATTGTCCCTAAACCAGGGCACTATAATTATGGCTTTCCTAAGTTTTAGCTAAGCTTAAAAGAACTCCAAACATGCTGAGGTTGGGAAATGCTTGGGAAGGGGGAGAAAGAGGGTCAGCAACACATTAATTAACTTTTCCTGGAAGCGATACCATGGAGAGTGAGAACAGAGTAGGAGCTGTAGGAGTTGTATATTAAAAAAACTAACCAGAAAAGGAACATTTTAGTGTTTGATTTAAGTATGGTTTATGATGATGTTACAGGGCAGAGTTAAGGTTGTTGGGAGCACTCCTGTGCATATCCAACCCTTAAGGCTAAGCATGAATTAATTATAGCTCATTTTTGTTATAGTTACGATATTCTCGAGATGTACCTTGTCCCAGAGTTGCTGAAGTTAGCTTTAACTTCAGCTTGGCTTTAGCACTGGTTTTGTTTGTGAATCCAAAAAGTTTCTCCGGAGTGAGCTTATTCATACTCAGCACAAAGCACCTCTTACTTTGAACACCTCGCTCCGCTTGCGTTGCCAGCTGAGGACGTGCGGATGCACGGCGCCGGTGCATTTTCTGAAGGGTGGAATGTGGATTTCCTGAAGCGTCTTGGCCTCTCTGAAAACGCACACTTGTGTTGCAGCAGGTCACCAAAGCTGCTTCCCAGCACGGCCAAGCCTGGCCCAGGTGATGCTGCGCCGCTGAGTTTGCAGGGTGCCTGGGACAGGTCAGCACCATTGGCATCCTCCTGTCACGTCTCTAAAAACCCGCTGTTTTCTGCTTCAGCGGTTTTACTGTGTGTTTTTAGCTAAGGGAAACTGAGCCAGGGGAGGGGGTGGCTGCTGGGGAGGAGGTGCGAGGAGGGAGGTGAGCGGGCGGAGAGGAGGGGTGAGACCAGGGAGGATGAGAAGTGGGCAGTGGGGCAGGGTGGCTTGTGGGGAGCAGACCTCTTCAGAGGGGCAAATAACTGATGAGAATAGCGCAGTGTTGAAGTACCGGCTGCGGGCTGGCTGGGGAGGTGGCCGCGGAAGAAGCTGTCCCGAGGCTCCCTAGCAGCACCCGGGGCGTCTGTCCCTGAAAGGGCACCTGTGGGGTGGAGAGTCATCTGCACTGGGCCAGGGCCCATTCACAAAACTTGGGCTGGGCACCGTGCTCCCCGTCCCCCGACAGCCTTTGCTGCGCTCCTGCCTTGTCACCTCTGCCACCCCATCTCCTCCAGCCTCTTCCTCCCCGCTGGTCCTCTTTGTCTCCTAACCCTCCTCCTGTGGGTCTCCACGTTGGAGACCGTGCTGTCCTCTCCCTGCAGACCTGAAGCTGGAGATGGGTTTTCTTTTGTTTTGCCGTTCGATCTGTGTTTGTGTTTTTGCATGAGTCTCCTTTCTAGCTGATTCCGGTTTGGAGCTAGGTTAAACTGTGCAAAATACTGTTTAAAAGAAAAAAAGAAAGGAACTTGTCAAGATGCATTTGTTAGATCACGTTTAAAATGAAATAGAATTGAAGGTAGTTTTTGTCCAAAGAAAGGGGGGGCTGAAAAGCCGTCAAGCCGCAGGAGAAAGCCCCTCCTTTGTTGTCCTCCTGACATTGAAGTGTAATTTTTCATGGTTATTTGGACTGGAAAATGGGGAGAAAGGGAGAGATGGGCTTGCGATTATTTCCCATAAATGACAACACAATCACATCACGCTCCACTACAAACATGCTCAAGGAATTTGCCTTTTTTTTTACATTTCATGTGTGAAAATAACAGCAACCTTTCTAGTTCTGCTGAAATTCAAGGGGGCAAATCCCTGTTGGGTTCCATTGACTTAAAATTTAGCCCAGTTTACAAAAACAATGGACAGCCTTGTCCCCAGGGACAGGGAGAAGTCGGTGCCATCTCAGGGAAGGGGTTGTTGGACTTCATCTCTTTGCGTGGAGATACCAGCATCATCCGGAGGTATCTCTAGTGAAAGCCACGGTGCTGCCGAGCCCCTTGGAAGGTGCATGAGGAACCGACACTGCCGGGGCCTGCA
>NW_008794418.1:501748-507926 GCF_000699145.1 Aptenodytes forsteri | reverse complement strand
CTCGATGATCTTAGAGGTCTTTTCCAACCTTAATGATTCTATGATTCTATGACACTGCGAGGAGCCCTGAGCACATGTAATGCGCTGCCCAAATCCCCGGCTCCATCTTCATTTGCCGGATCAACCTGGCCCTTGGTCAGCAACTGTGAGATGGGACCAGCTCATAGCTGGCTTGTTCATGCGGAGCTGTTTTCTGATAACGGCATTTTCTGTGGGGCAAGGCTCTGCCCAACTTTCCAGGGAGGTGAAGGTCTCCAGAGCATTCGGGGCCTTTCCCAAGCTCGTTCCCTGCATGTCTGAGATCCGGACCCATTAAAGCAGATGGGACTTCTGCACCCATAAAGCTGACAGCAGTGACTGCGTGCTGCCGCACAGACAGGCTTCGACTTTCTGCTTGGTGTCTTACTCTTCTCTTCTTTAAAAAAGACAGTGGAAGGTTTCACCATCACTGGCTTCTATTTTTTTAAGACAGAAATTGTTTTTTCTTCTAATTATCTGGTTTTGATAACATTATTCTCTTTCCTAGTGCTGCTACATTTTGTTACCAAAAGCACAAAGTCAAAGGTTTCATGATTTTATCAGTCCTCCCCGCCTGCCCCCTGACTGTGGGTGCTCCTCAGCCATGTGGGGCCCAGAAGTGGGGCCTCTGGCTGGAGCTGGTAAATCAGATAAAGTGACTGAATGCAAAAATAATAACCGTATTAGTAAAAGCATTCATATTTAAGAAGAAAAGATGCTAACGTCTGGTAGAGGGTCATCTCGTTTTTGTTGAGCAAGAAGCTTGTTTGGAGATAACCAGAGACCTGGATACTGTTGTAGGATTTTCAGATCTGTTCAGGGAAACTGGCCAAAAATTCTGAATTTTTTCTTTGGAGCAGAAAGCAAAGGAATGGAAGCTAAAAGTTCACAAACAGTTCTTTTGCTGTTGAATTTCTTGTTTTATTTATCTGAACACTTGCCTCTATAGTTAACTGCACAAACGCGAGATAAACTTTCCCTGCCTTGAGAAGATAGGCAACTGAGGATGGCTTTATCAGCTGGGGGCATGTTCATAGTCAGCATTTTCTTTTTTGTCAATGAAAGCAGCAGCACAGATATGCTCTGACCATGCTCTGAAACAGGGCCATCTTGGAAATAAGTGTCATTAATCCAAGATACATGTAGGATTATTATTGTTTTTCTGCAGCCTTTTGTCAGATGACGGGACTCCTCACTAGCTTTTGCATCAGGGCTGGAGCTCCATGGCATTCCTCTCATAACCTGTGCCTGGTGCTTTCTTTTCACTGCTTGAAGTCCTGCTTTTCCTTTCAGGAAAACAATAGGAATAAACAAGTTTATGTAGAATAATCCAGTTAGGAGCTAGCACAGAGTGTATTTGTGCATATATATGCATCCTGAATCTGAGCTGCAAGGGCAGTGACTGCCTGGTAGCCAAGGTTACCTTAGGAGACGTGCCCCAGACAAGCTTGAGCTGGGTGAGAAATACAGGACGGCAAAAAAAACTCTGAAAATGGATTTACCTACATTTCCATGTGGATGGATTGTCTCACCTTCAAATGCAAATAGTCTGCAAGTCAGGGAGAGGTGGAAAACATATTTTTCTGTTGGGCTGGTCACAAACAAACAGTCGAATTGTTTCCAGGGTGTTGCTTTGTGTCCTGACCCTTGCCAGCTTCTCTTCTTCCACAAAACTGTTCCAAGGCTGTGCTCTCACTCAGATTTCAGCAACTTGAAGGGCAGGCAGTGGTGGGGTTTGCCATCGCTCCGTTCCGTTGTGGGCTACCGACAGCCTCAGCAGCACACGTGGCTGCTCACCTGCAGCCGTGTGTGCTAAACACATACCCTGGCAGAGTGAGTGTTCAGAAATGCAAGTGGGGGAGAAAAAAACAGAAGACAAACCACCGTTTGCTCCTCTGGCTTGGGAAGCTTTGCATGCCCCAAACAAGAACAGTACCCCTGGCTGTGGGACTGGAGCCCAACAGCACTCAACGACCATCGCCAACAGTTTGGAGACGCCGCAGCCTTTTGAGCGGCGCCCAGTGGGAACGGGGATAGATGTACGCTGCTGCTGCAGCAAAGGTTTGGCTGTGGCTGGGGGTAGTGCACTGCCTCCTGCTACAGCTTCTGCGGGATGCCCGGTAAGGGTGCCCGCTTTGAGCCCTGTGGGGAGACGCCACCTCGCGCACGGTGCTGCAGCAGCAGCAGGTCGGCCAGGCTCCGGGGAAGCACGTTTCCTTCTGCACCGGGGGCACCGGTTGATGTTAGACCTCCTTCCCAGGCTCTGCGTTTGCTCTGTTCCCACAGCCAAGTGGGCCTGGCCTGTGGGCATGGTGCAAGGTGGGACCACCCTCCCCATGCTTCTTCCCCGTCAGGGTGAGCTGGGGGTGAGCGACCCTTTCTGAGTCAGCATCATAATCCCACGTGGGCGCAGTTTTGGGGACAGCTGAACAAAAGCTGCTGTTAGGACAAGCAGCACCAGACTATGCCCAGTGGCCCTGGCACAGCTTGGGAGCAGCTGAGCTCCTCATGGGTTTCCCGGGGTCCAGGAGGGCATCAACCCCCCGTGGACCACCTGAAGCCCCTTCTGCTTCAATAAGGACCCAGATCACGGCATATCTCCTCCCAGGGCCCTGGGACCTCACTTTTAAACTAGTTTAAAGCAGTTGAACTTCTGAAACACGCTGGGCCGCAGGCCGGTGGTGTGACCCCTGCGTCAGCAGGGGAAGCTGCCCCTCGCCAGCCAGCAGCTCGCAGGGAGCCGGCATGGCAGTGCTGGCACGCGTGTCTGTGCATGTGCAGCCATGCAGCTGACTGCACACAGGCCATCGCTGTCACCTCTCCTGACAGCGTCAGATTGCAGAAGTCAGCCAGGTCTCAATCCTGTCTTTCTGTGGGCTTTTTTGGCTACTTACCGTGAAAAAGGGAGCATCAGGGATTCTTTTTGTTTCAAAGGAGAGACCCTGTGTACAATTAAAACTTGTTTCTGGTAAACCTCATTCCAGGAAAGATGAGCTTTTAACAAAAGGCTTTTGACAGCTGCAGGGTATTTCATTTTTTTAATGCCGAATGAAAAATCAATACATTTTTCTAGGTTATACATATTCAGAACAGGCTTGATATTTCCATTATAATGGAAAATGGGTGTCTGCACATCTCGCCTGTCAGAGCTGCACCACCGCATTTTCCAAGCCACTGCTAAATATTTCAAACCTGATTTGATTGTGGTTCATGACAGCTAATGTTTCTCAGCTCTTGAGCCTGCCGGAGGGTGGGGAGGCAAGTGCACGCTCTTTCTCTCCCATCGCTACATTTCTGCCACCCCTAAAATGTCTCTTATCCCTTCGGATAAGAGATCTGGGGTTGTTAAGGAAAATCCAGCTGAGAGAAGGAGAGGTGAGAGGTCTTGGGCTGTTTAAGCTGGCCTGGATCCAGCTGGGATTTGCTGACTTCTCCAACCCTCAAACTTTCTGGGTTTTGAGAGGGGCAGAAATGTGGCAGCGTGGTCCTGTGCGACGGAGTGCGGGGATTCAGGCACATTTTTCAGTGTGTAACTGAGTCAGAAATTCCCTGACATCTGCAGATGTCAGATACTCATGATTTTCCAGACTCTTCTCCCTCTCTTCCCCCCCCCAATAGTGAATGTTTTAATTTTAAATTAAAAGGAAATGCCACTGTCTAAAATTATTTATTCATGAAGGAAGAAAAGACTCTTCCTAGGATTTTGCATGGGGCAGATTTTGTACAATGGAAGAGCAGGCTCCTTGGACTCCAGGTGCCCCGCAGTTACACTTGCTCGCTCTTGGTATTGACCTGAACCCTGGCAGTTGGAAAATTCCTTTAAGAAAATTCATTAATAAAGCATCATGGCCTCGTGGATGGCACTCTGGCACGGGGACCCATGGGCAGGTTGTGTTGTTTGTATTTGAATGGGACACGATCCCCTCCATGCAAATCCCACAGCAACAGCTCTTGCACCTGCCCTGGCGAGCTCCCTGCAGGGGATGAAGCCCACTTACCCTTCGTGAGCTCATAAACTGCAAATCCCACAGCAACAGCTCTTGCACCTTCATGAGCTCATAAACCCTGTGTACTTGGAGTTTCTGGAAACCAAAGACACCAGTCTAGCACCTACATCCTCTGGGCATGGGCTGCAATAGCATCTCTGGCCTTCCAGACCGCCTTACTAAGGTTCCTAGGTCGGGAGTCAACCCCATTGCCTCTTACAAAACATCCTCTATGGCAGATCTCCACACCTCTGGGTTCAGCACCCCCACCACGCTCTCTGAAAGTCCTGGTCAGAGTCCTTGGCCTGCAGAGACTCCCAGTATACTGCTGAAATACTGCAGGTACTTCTCACCCTCTGGATATCAGCCCCAACTGGGACACTTCTTAGGATGTATGGTTTTAAGCTGAGTACCTTTTTAAGTACAAAACGACTGGTGGAGTTTTTATCAATCTCCTTAAGAAAAATACAGTCAAGCCGTTAGGTGAATGAGTCCTAACAAACAGTGTGTACAGCCTCAAGGAGGTATGGTCAAACAGTAACAAAAGGGCCATGGTGGCTTGGAAGTAAATTCCCTACATCTTGCTCATTCAGCCTTTGGGAGCTGGTCACACGAGGTAGTTTTCACACTCAGCTGCAGGTCTGTCCTATGGGACTCTTTGGACATTAAGTAAAAGACAGTGCTCAGCTCTGCTTGAACACAGCATGGAAACAACATGACACCAGGATTTGCAGACAATTAAAATGGAAGCTCAAAAGCTCCTTGTTGGGTGTGCAGCGGATTGAGGAGAAAAGCAGACCTTTCCATACCAGATGTGATGCTGGCCCTGTCCTCTCAGAAGGATGCCCCAAAGAAATGCAGGAGGATAGATGGTTGGGTGCCATTCACATGTGTTTGCTACCCAGACCTGCCATCGCACCTCGGAGCTGCCAGTGCCACTCAGAAGCTGCAGAGCTGTCATCAGAGAGTGTGGGTGTAAATCTTTCGGGAACAGGAGCTCTGCTGCATTTTATTTTCAGTGTTGGAGGATCTCATTGTTAGAAGCTGGGTCAGATCACATGCTTGTGCCCTGCGTGCAGTCTGTTGGAGGCTGGTTCTCAGTGGTTCAAAGCCCTCTGCAGTGCATGTAGCCAGCTGAGGAGTGATGTGGCTGAGGACGCTCTCCCGACCATCCCTGGGGTCAGCTTAAACACTGACGGCTGCGAGACAAGTTAGGCTGAGTGTAGTGAGCAGAGTTGCATCCAGCCTTCCAAAAAAGTCTGCTGGAAGAGGATCACAAGGCAGCCAAGAGTTAACACTTCCCTTTCCTCCAGTCTCCACGCCAGGTGGCTGCGTCCCTGGGGTCCGCAGGTGCAGGGGGCTCCCAGGGTGTGCCCAGGAGGGGAGCAGGAGGATTGTCTTCAGCAAAGGCCCCGGGAGCAAGGAGCCAAGTCAGGACGGTACCAGGGGCTTTCCCAGCTGATTCAGAGCCTCCTTGGGCAGATGCGTCTTGTACTCTGCTCCCTTCCCATCCTGCTTTAAAAAAAAACTCTTCAGAAAAAATCAGCTCAGACCAGAGGGGGGAGGAGAAGGGTTTGAAGCATGCATATGCTTTTTGCAGCCTGCCTGCCCGGCGCAGAGGTGTTTGAGCCAAGGAGGCAGATCTTGTCCTCAGAGAGAAGCCATTTACAGGGTCGGGGTTCAGTGGATGCTTGGTGCAAGGGTCTGCCGGGGGCTCGGCTGGGGCTGGCGGTGGGACAGGCTTGTGCCTGCGAGCGCGAGGAGCTGCAGGCCCGGTGGGGCAGGAGGATTTGCCATTTGTAGCCTTGTTTTTTAATCATTTTTGACCGTTATTGGTATTCATAGCTCACATTTTTCCGGTTACTGTCAGCCTGGGCTTTCATCCATTTTAAAGAGCTATTTTTTCCCTTGTTGATGATGATGATGGTATAAAGACAGATGGTGTAACTGCTTATGAATGTCCTATTTTATTCCCCTCGAACCAGACAGTGCACTTGAAGACGTGTATTATTTCCACATGCTCAGGTTAGAGCCCAGACAGCGTCTGAGCCCGGCAGCCGGCTCGTCCTTCCTCTTCCTCCCATGCCGATGCTGACACCTCCGGGTCGCAGCCGGGAGTGCCGGCGCGCCGCGCACCCTTTGTTGTTCGGCCGGGCCGGGACGGAGAGGCCCGG
>NW_008794418.1:465519-501621 GCF_000699145.1 Aptenodytes forsteri | reverse complement strand
GGCTCCCCGCCCGCCTCTGCCGGCGCGGGCTGTCCGGGGGGCCCGGGGAGCCGGCGCCGAGGGAGCGCCTGAGCCGAGAGAGCGAGCCGGGTGCCCAGAGGGAGGTTAAAATGAAAGTTTGAGTAGAATAATAGAAACCCCTCAACGAAGGTTTTCAGCAAAACCGGCTAAAGTCTGCTAGCTGTCTCGCCCTGCGTAGCAGCATTTTGAAGGCAGCAAGCTGGTCTGGGGGCTGGGGGTGGTTTGTTGTTTTTTCCCCACAGTGGGAAAAATTGTGGAATTTTGATTTCTGAAACGTGAATCCAGCTGCTGAGTTCACAGCCCTTCTCTCCAGCAAACTTCAGCACTCATCTCACATGACAGACTGCTCGTCTCACCCCTGCGTCAGTAATTTGTGTCTTCCCACGTGTTAGGTGCCTTTGCCTAGCGATGCCACCCATCACACCTCTTGCTCTGGGGTCCTGTTTTCCCAGGTGAAGACCACTGGGATCCCTGCAGCTCTCAAGAGTTTCCAGCTTTTAAAGGAGTGAAAAAGGGGTAGAGCTTGCACTTAATCTCAGTGCTGATCTCTGGATGCTTTTACAAGTTCCTCCCCAATTTAAGTTGTCACATTCTCAAAGGGCACTGCTGAGTATCTGCAATCTCCTAATATATATTTTTAACCCTGATTTCTAGCCCTGTCTTTGTTAGGGGGAGGATGGGGGGTGGTGCTTTAACTGGTTAGGTAGTTCAGATAAAACCTTGGGATAGCCTAGGATTTACCATGGCCATATAATGCAAGTTAAAATTATGAACTATCCTGCCTAAAACAGGATATAATGGCTTAAAAGTACCCTTTCTTCCCAGTGTTGATGTAGCCCCCGTCAATTACATGGTAGCTGTCGACCTGCACGCACTATATATAAATACCTAAGATATCAGATGGTAATGTAGCTGTTGCACCCTGGTGTAAGCGGTCTGGCAGCTGCAGCTATCTTGCTCGCAGTATCCCACCTGACAAGGGTGCCTCTGCGTGGAGCTGCACTGCACTGTGTCGACACGCTCCGTGCCGCTGGCCCCCGCACGCCAGTGTTTTGGTTAACGGGTGGGGCAGTGACACTTTGTGTTTTGTTCTGAGCTTTCAACGCTTCACTTCACTGAGTATTTTTTCCCCTTTATGCTTTTGCACCTGTATGATACTGCCTGTGCACTCAAACTCTTCCCATGACTGGGATGAAAATAAGACCCCCAGCAGCTTCCTCCCATCCCTTGTGTCAGGGCCATGTCCGCAGAAGACAGTGCTGCTTGCTCCTTGCTTTGTCTGAGCAGAAGCGAGTGGTGGTGTTTCTGCGGTGAACTTGGGGGTCTCAGTGACCAGGGTCAGTATTACACGGTGCCATTTGGTCCGAAGAACTTGAAATGGGGATGAGGAGGAAGGCTGAGGCTGAAGGTGCTGGAGGCTCCGGTCAGTCCCTGACGCTTCTCTAAACTATGGCGTGGTTGAGTAGAACCTTCTCATACCAGGCAAATGTTTTACTGTACATTACACCGCAGGGGACATCAGTAGCTCTAAGTGGTAGAAGTGGGCAAGATTCTTCATTTTGTCTTCATCTCTCACTTTTTTCCTCTGTAGTTTCTTTCGTGACCAGCTAGCAGGTAGTGTTGGGAGAACGGTGGGTGACATTGATATCCGCCACTCAACACTTGTGCTTCAGCGTTGGCTGTTGCTCTTGCTCAATGGCAGTTACTTGCTTTTCTGTTTTGACTTCTGTTTTTATGTTACACTTTCTGCTTCTCTTGTTTCAGAAGAATCCATTGAGGATGTGGAAGGGCCCAATGAAACGGCCGGTGATGCTGAAGAGCCTGCCAAGGAGCAAGAGAGTGGAGGGGACAAGGACCAGAGTAAATGGACAGGTGGGTTTTGGTCCCTCTTTTTCTTTAAATCCATGAAAGGAAAGTGGGAAGTTGCAGAGCAGCGGTCTGCAAAACTCTTTCCTTAAATGACTGCGCCACGCAGCACTGTCAGCACGACATAAGTGTCGTCCTCTGTGAAGTCTTTGGGTGTAGCTTCATGACACACTCGCATAGTTTGAGCCGTGATCGGTCATGCGTCCCCCCTCCCAGCCCTGGGCTCGCACTGGGGCAGTGGGTCGGAGCTCCCCTGTGCTCAGTGGTACTGGACCTGACCCAGGCGGGAATCGGCAGCTGCGAGGGGAGGAGGGAGAAGGGGACTGCCTCTTCTGGCAGCAGCCAGCACTTAGGGTGGATTAAGCGTATCGTGAAACCCCACCCTATGTTGTTAAGGCTTGAGAGACTGTTAGCCTGCTTTTTCATCATGGTCCTGGCTCTGGTAGCAAGATTTTGACACAGAAAGGCAGAGCAGAGAGGCAGACCCTGTGCTTGTGCTCTGTTAACTGCTCAGTTTCTGCTGGAGCCATGACATCCTGAAACAGAAACTGCAGATGCGCAACAATACTTACATTGTTGCAGTGGAATCTGAAAGGTTTCTCTTTGCAAAATCCTTAGATGGATTAATTATGAAGGTATTAGGTTACTCTGTCTTTCCCAGAAGATGGTTGCTATCTTGCAGAGGTGAGTGGGAGGAATCTTTTAAATATTCCTTGCCTTTGAGCAGAAAGCAGCTGCAAGATTGTCGTCCTCTGGAGAGGGCCGTTCCCCTCCTCAGCCGGCACTTGCTGACCGCTTCAGCGTAGGTGTGGAAACGGAGGCACTGGAGGCGGTACTAATTTTCCTTGACACAGGACAGAGCAGTTCTGACTCCCCGTTTCTGTTTCTGAACGGTAGCCCAGTCAGTTTGCAGACTGATGGTTGCTTGGTACGATGCCTCTCTCAGTCTGCAGAGATCCTTCTTCCAGGCAGCCTTCTCCTGCTGTGTTTGTGGTTGCCTCTTAGTGAGCCACAGCCAAAGAGATATTTCGGGTTACACAGTCTTCAAAAGGATGAAATGTGGTCTTTCACCTCAATACAGTTTTAATCTCAACCATTGGAAGATGTGTCCAAACTGGTGAAGAAAGCAAGCTGCGCTTCAATGCTTGTTGAAGCTCATGTTCTCAGTCTAGACTGCACTTGCTGAGGTTGCTCTGTATGTCATTCCCCATCACAGACCCATTCTTCAACCCAGAGATGCAGATTTTGCTTGGCTGTAGGTAATTTTTAGTCTCTTGTTGCGTGGGATTGTGTGATCCTAAGCAAAAGCACACTTCATGAAGTGTCACAGAAAGATGTAAGTATTGTATATTTACTAAATCTCTTAAAGAGTAAGTAGGGCCCTTTGTCCAAACCTGAAGCACTTACAAAAGCTGATCTATGTGAAAAGATTATTTTTATATGTTAAAACATGTAAGGAAAAATGAAGAACCTACTTTTTAAAACTTTTACTATCTAGAAACTCTAAATTTGGGTGGCTTTATTTCTTCATCCTGCCAGTGAAATTCCTAACCCATTTTTGATGTTTGTCAGTCAAACAGCAGATAAGAAATGGACATCTTCATTGAGTCTTCAAAGGAAAACACACAAAGGAAAATGCAGAATATGTACATAAGCCCACAGAGCTCTGGACGAGCCTTGTCCAGAGCCGCTGCAAGGCTGAAGAGTACAGCCTCAGCAAGATGTATGCATGTGCTGTTGTTGAATTCAGGTCCTGCTTTCAAACATGTAACAACATTACCCCTGAACTTTAAAGCAAAAAAAAATGTTATCCACTGTTTATGTAGAGTGGATATGTAAAACAGGTACCACACCTCGGTCTTGTATTGTTTCTGCTTTCAAGCTCCCTTGAGGAACATGGCTACGTTGCCATGTCCTTCTGGACCACAGACATGGAAAGGAATGGAAACTAGGTGAGGTTATTCATGACAACCACAGAAGAGCAGTGTCTGCACGTACAGGAATATCAAAACACCACGGTACAAATTCAGGTGTTACCAGGGAGGGAAACGGGTGATATCAAAGAAGCACTCACTTGCTGTAAGAGAAGACTGCAAGAAAAAAGCTGGTCTGCAGCTCAGCCCAGTGGGAAGGCTATCAGCCACGATGTCAAGAAAGCTAAAGAGCATAAAGCCTTCTTTGCATTCGTCTTCACTAAACAGATTGACTGCATGCGAGACCAGAGCAGCCCATGTCAGCGGCGCTATGGGGAGAGCTCGTCCTCCGACTGTGAAGGAACAGGCTGCAAAGTACTTAGTTAAGCTAAATGTTGTCACATCCATGACCTGCTGCTTCATACCTGGGTGCTTTGAGAAAGTGACTGGAGCATCCTCAGACCTGTCAGCTGCTATCTCTTGTGAATTTACAGAAAACGGGGGAGGTACCATGAGGGGACAGACATGGTGCTTATCTTTGACTAAAGGAGTAGCTGGGGAACCGCACACCTGCCAGCTCTGTTTGCCCCAGATTTTCCTGGGAATTGACCAAACAACTGTTTGTAAGTACTGACGGGAAGATAATGAGATGAGCAACAGTCGACACGGATTTGTCAAGAACAAATCATGTCAACACGACCCAATTTCCTTCTGTGTGAAGAAGGTCTTGCTTGCAGTCAGTATCTCGTATCATCTCCTTAGGAAGACTTTTGATGCTGCTTTTCAGGACAGTCTCAAAATGAAGCTCAAGCATTATGGTGTAGGTGGAGATATTATGGAATGGGTGCGTTTCTGCAGTGCTGGAAAGCTTCCTCTGGAAGATTGTGTCCATTTCTGAGCTTGGGGTGTCAAGAAAGTTGAGGAGCAATTTCAGAAAGCCCAAACAGCATGAACAACCCAGAAGAGAGCATGGTCTGCATAGCGTCAGCTGTGAGGAGAAAATGGAATGAAAGGACTTATTTGACCCAAAAAGAGAAGACCAAAGGGGAGGACAAGATAAGTCTTCTTGTGCATAAAATGCTTCTGAAAGGAAGGAAATAATTTGTTTTCCATGTTCAGGATATAGACAACAAGAAGTAATGGGTTTAAATTGAAGGGAGAAAGATTGAGGTTAGATAATAAATAAATAAAAAATTATCCTGGTACAGCTTTTGAAGTACTGGAGTAGATTTTCTGGGAAGGTTCCTCAGAGGTCTTTCAAGAAGATGAGCTTCTGTCGGGAATGAAGTAGGCACAGTTTATCCTGCTTTGGATGGACCCGCTGACCTTCGGAGGTGCCTCTGAGGCCTGCAATTCTGTGAAAGTGGGAGATAGGTGAGAAAGAAGTGCAGGCTCAAAGCCAATAAATAGTGTGTTGAAGTGGAGGTTGATAGACCTGTTTTCTGTTCATCATGCTGCAATTTGATCATTACATTCCTTAGCAATTTACTCACTTTTTGTGCCTCAGTTTCTTAACCGCGCACTGGGTGATTATTTCTTCCCCTTTCTTCAAGATTTGTGAGATCTCTAACAAAATGTCGAGTATGTCTGCCAAGCTCCCTCTGCACAGACACGCGAGTGATGAGTCAGGGTTGTTCGACTGCTCTACGGTACATGCGTCCGCATGTGGCAGGCTGCACCGGTGTTGGTGTTAGCACTGAAAGGAAAAAGCTCTCTGCTTTCATTGTAAATTTGTCAAAATGTCTCAGCTGCAAAGTAAATTTATCGATTTGGGGTTTTTATTTATTTTAAAACAGAATAATCTTAAGCAGAAACATTTTTTAGGTAATACTTTCCATTAAAATATACATGTGGAAAACTCCATCCCAAATAAGGATTCATTTTACCTTGATTTTCTCATACGGCTTTGTGGCTCCTAAAAGATTTCTGGAAAGCGGCAGCGCCGTCTGCTTTCAGCAGTGCTCGCACTGCCTCTGTTCCCCTCAACTCCTAACAGGCAGCGGTGCTTCACAGGCACTAACACTGTTGTGTGACTCCTAAAATACTGCGTGGAGAGAAAAGGGCTGATGTTCCCTGTTTCTAGATGGGACCTGTTGGTTTTCGCTTTTTCCCCGCTCTCCGGCAGTGGGATTAAGCAGCTCCCAAGCGCCGTTCGGTGCAGCCCCCTCGCACCGGAGCTACCTCTGCCCTGCCTGCTCCCCTCCTGCTCCAGAGTTGTCCACCTCCGTGCTGGAGAAGGGAGATGCTCTTTGCCTGATGGCTGAGCTTTAGAAATTATCTCATCATGACTAACGTGAGATTTATCACAAGCATACCAGCAAGGAGGAAAGAAATCATGGCTATTCCCAACTCCATTTTTAAGGCAGGATGTAAATGATTAATATTCAACACATTGGTTTCCAGCTAAAGCCTGAATCGGAGCAGGGTAGATCAGTACGAGACTTTTGAGATTTGGGGTGGGGCTTATATGTATTTTCTGACCAGAGAGAAGCACTTCATCTGCAGTGACCCAGCTATGAAAGAGACTTTCTTAATGCACTGTTGGTTGTATAGATACAGAATATCAGATTTTTTTCCACAAAAACAAGAAACAAACTCTACTTAAAATATAGATTGAAATGAAATATTTCTAGAGGACTAGCCTGAAGGGCTTTTATTTTTTTTAATGATTTTTTTTTTTTTAAATCCATGATGCTCACCTAACACAGAGCAATTAGTGCAATGGAGCGTCCCTGATTCGAATCCGTGGTAGATTGCTATTAAAGGAGGTATTAATGGGCTGCCGAGAGCTGGGAAATTGTTGCAGAAAAGTGTGTTTATGGAGTATGGTGCTGGCAGGCATGATTTCAATCGGATTTGACATGTTTAACATAAATGTATACTGCACAGCTCCTGCAGTTTATGAATAATTCCTACAGGCCCACTGCCTTTCTAATTACTGAAATTGAAAAAAACAGGTCAGGCACATCCTGACGGAAATCTATTACTGCCCCTCCCCCCGCTGCCGCTTTTTTCTGGTTTTTTTAATATATGGCATTTGTTGAGCGCTTAATGGCTGGGATATTCTGTGGACCAGAGTAAAGACGAGGGCGGGAGTGGGCTGGGAGGAAGGGGACAAGGGGCGCGATGGAGCGGCTCTCGACCCTGGCTTCTGTGTGAAAGAAAGCTCGGAGAGGGGATGGGAAGGCTGGCTGTAATTGTGCTTTTTTCCTGAGGATTTACGAAGCACAAAAGGCTCCCGGGCGCCAGCTCAAGCCCAGGAAAACAGCCAGGTCGGGTGCCTCCGTGCCACGGCTCGCCGGGGAGGCTGAGCTCAGAGCGGGGCGTGCGCCTGGCTTCCGGGCGGCATCCGCAGGTGCTGGGTTTCTGGTCTCTGGGGGCGAAGGGGAGGCGATGGCCCAGCAGTGGCTCTGGGAGGACCCCAAAGGCCCATCGGCCCTTCCCCGGGGCAGGCCGTGGGATTCTTCCCGAGCTCTGCCTGTTGGCTGGAGCTGGCCGGCCGAGGGCGCTGCTCCAAGCCGTGGCCCCAGAGCATCCCCGGTCACCCTCTGCGCAGCGTCCTGGCCTGGTTCTGCCGTGCTCGCCCCGTCCTGGCCCTCTCCGCTCTGGTGGGGCTGTTGAGCCCAGTCATGTGCACAGTGTCTTTGATTCTTCCTTGCGATCGGCTTGATTGTTTTTATGACTCTTTTTTGAACTCTCTTTTTCTGTTTATACTAGTGAAGTATGGCTACTAAAAAATAAAAAGCAGCAAAATTACCGATCTGGCCCAAGTTGAACAATTGTTGACTTCTAGCTGGGAGAAATGGTCCTGCACGCCCCCAAAACGGAGCCGGCCCTCCCTGCCTGCACGGCTCCCTGCCGGCTCTCGGCTGCCTTTGCCAGTTGCTGATCTTGAAAGCACGTGCATGTCGTGTTCACCACCGTAAAACCCGGTTGCTCCCTCCCCAGCAGTGATAACACATACTAAAACCCGCCCGTGCGGCAGCCCCTGCTTTCTAGGACGTGCGGGAGCGCAGAGGGGCTGTCTCGGTGGCACTGCTGGGTGAATTGCTTTGCTGGTGTCTGAAGCTGCTGTGCTGCAGCGGAGCCTGTCCAACAGCTGCTTTGCTGTTTTCAGATACTTTTAATGCATGTTCTTCGGCAAGTGGGTCTCTGCTGACGTCTCTGCTATCTCCACTCTCTGTGTTCGCTCTTTCCTCACCGGTACTTTCTGCTCACCAGGTAGCTATGTGCTGCCCGGCAGTGGTGGTGATCTCTCCTTGCTGGTTTTGAGGAGTTAGCAGAATTACTGTTGTTTAGACCATCTCCCAAGCTCAACACGCTGATTTAATAAATTAGTTGATATGGACTCTCATCATAGGTTAGTTGAAATATTTATTCACTTGAATTGGACAGTAATATTCACACAGATTGATAGCTGGTTCAAGAACCATATGAAATAGGCAAATATAAAAGATTATTGCTTGTTTCCTTTCAGCCACTTTGTAATGTAAAAAACCCCAAGATTTCCCACAGTTCTGAAGATATAATCTTAGACATCATTGCTGGAAGAAAAGGTGCAGTGCTTTAGGGTACCGCTTCGCAAACGTGGGTCATGCTGGGCACAAGATGGGACGATTTTCTACGTACCCCGTCTTTCCTTCTGCCTGGCGCAGGTCTCCATTTAACTCAGAGGGGCAAAGAGGGAGCTGTCGCTCCCAGGGCAGGGAAGCCTCCTGGCTTCGGTCCAGGCCTTTTCTTTCGGGTACGTTTGCTGGAGTGTTTTGCTACTCGTGTGCCAGTGTCAGCTTCTGCTACTGTCGCTGCCACGTACGTGTCTGTGAGCACCTGGACCCTCATCCCAGCATGCCGGTGTGGCAGGGCTGCCTGTGGCCGCGTTGCTCACCAACTTTCCTGCTCCCTGGGTCAGAGTCGGGATTCTCATAACCTTTGGGACTGATCCATAACTTTGTGCCATTGCTCCAGGATCTCTCACCCAGCCTGCGCGGGTCATTTTCTCTCCCCCCAGTGCCTTTGCTCTTGGTCCACAGCGCAGCACCGCCTTAGAGCACTGCGCAGGGAGCAGCACGGCTCCCGGCAGGTCACAGGGCCTCCTTCAGGAGCCGACAGGAGATGAGCTGATCTGCAGGGCCGCGGGGAAGATCTGTGGTGCTCATGATGGCAAGCAAAGCGCTGCCTCCACGTGCCCCTTGATCTGCCTGGCGTATCTCCGTAACATTTTCTGGGTGTTTGTACAGAGCGTGGCAGAAAAGTCTGGTGGCGGCTGGGGCTTTTGGGTACTGTAATATGAATATTTAATAGTAATTCAGTTGTTCATACTCACTGCAGGCTGGAAAGTATGACACAGCATTAGAAAAACAAATTATTTGACCATTTTCAGGGCCACATTTCTGAAAGGCAGCAATAAAGGTCTGGGTACAAAAGTGTGCTTGCAAATCTCTGTGTATTTACTTCTGTCTATCATGCGATCCCATTATTTATCAAATACAGAGTTGAAAAAATACTGTAGAGCAACAGGCAATATACAGGCCTGTTAGTATGGCTACAACATCTTATTAGAACGAATGGTACCTTCAGGGAATAAGGAATGTAAACAGACAGTGTTTCAGAAGGAAACATTCAACCATACGTTATTAAGACACGAGGTAACAAACGGGCAGCGCTGTAACAGGGTTGAACGCCCAGGTGCCCTTTTGGGGAGGCCTGAGCGGGGCTCTCACCGCTTTTGTGTCACCGCAGTCTCTCGGTGGAGCTACCTTCTCAGAGTTATTCTTGCTGTATTAATACAAATTGTGTGTTTATGCGCGATAGCAACGGTCTGCCAGAGAGGCCGAGACCGAAACTTTGTGCGCCCTTTTTTTGGGCTCCTGAGTTGCTGTTGATGGAACTGCGCAGGTAGGTCTGGACCACAGGGCCTGGCCTTGCCCATCACCCGCAGTGAAGGCTGCGTGAGCATGAAAACAGATAAAACAGTCAGCTCCAGTCTCAGAATTTCAGGAGGAAAACCACAGCCGTTTTAAGGATGCTCCTCTGCGAGACCCTTGCAGGAGTGGCGGCTGCCATCGTGGGCGTTTCCAGCCGCAGGGCTGTGCAAGCACAGCAGGCAGGTCGGTCTGGTCCAAGGGCTCGTGATGCTGAGTAATTGCTCCAAGAAAACGTCAGGGGAGGTTTAAGGAGGGAGGCACCACCAAATATGGAATTTTATTTTCCATCGGGCAGTGAAAACACAGTTCCCTGGTCCCACTGAAAACTTTTTCCCAGGCGGGCTGCTGAACTTAGTAGGAAGGGATTTTTTTCAGTAGGCTGGGGGGCAGGGTGGGTGTTGTTTTTTAAATCAATGGAGATAGCAGAAACCCCACTGTAAATTTCTAGGGCAAGTGGCAAGCTGGTTTACGGAATGCAGGGAGATGAGAACCTCTGGCTTACGGAAAGCAGCATGAATTAATAATCATTTAATTGGCTTCTCCATTATGTTGCTGGGTTGGGAGATGGAAGTTTAGATGAAGGGGCTGTCAGTGGTACTTTAGCTAAAAGAATCTGATGGCTGGGAGGCGGTGTGGCGACTCCTTTCCCACCGGGATGGAGAGCAGGCAGCTTTGGGGACCCTTGCTGGTTTTGCCCCTGGACCTAGCAAAGGAAAGGATCCCCACTTCCAAGGAAGCGTCCCATCTCATCTCTGAAGTAACGCCTGGGAGGATTTCTCCTCCTCCTCTGAAAAGCAGAAGCTGCCAAGGAAGAGCAAGAAGACAAGTAGGTCTCTGAGAAGTGCTGTGGTGGGCCAGCACACCTGCAGCAACACCGTACCGTTGCACTTGGCTTTCAGGTACATTTGTTGAGAAATGCAGATTTTTCTCTAAGGTCGGCAAATCTGAACTAAATCCATCTGAAGAGTCAAAATAATAAAAATACTAATGATACATAGTTGTACATCGTACTTTAAACCCAGATTCCTTTTTCTTTTCTGCAAGGCCCGTACCTCTAGAGCATGGTCTTGGACGTGGTTAGGGCACAGATGTTGTGCTCCACCTTCTCTGGTGCCGAGCTGCCGTTTGGGGCCGAGGCCCTTTTGTCATTTCGCAGACTCCGCGCAGACACGAAGGTCCCGCGCAGCTGCTGGAGAGCTCTGCAGGCAGGCACCAAGCTGCGTGTCCTCATTTCTCCAGGCAGAAGAGAGTTCTTAATTCCTCTGATCTGTGATGTGGACTGAATGTGTCACTATGTGTGTTTGGCTGTTTATCAACAATAAACTTCGGTCTCGGTGTTAAAATTCCCACGTGAGCTGTCAACTCAAAAAATACTACTTAGAACAAATATTCAGTATGTGTTTTTTCAGAATTCTGCAACAAACCAGTTATTCTGGGGTCTGGACAATCATAAATAGTTCTGGTTTTGAAGGATTAAAGTTATGGGTTGGATCAAGTCCATTTAATAAAATTGGGCACTTTGGAGATGGTAAGTAAAAGTAAATTTTAATTACCTTTTACTTTTCCCTAATTCTAAGCAGGCTGCTTCCCAGTAGAAAGGAAATGAGAAAATACCCTGTCGTGACTCCAAAGGTTACAGCTAGTGTTCAGCAGCTGCGGGGTAGTTGACAGTTGGGTTGCTGAATTTAGTCACTGCATCTGAAAACGTCACATTGGTGAGCTGCTAGAAGCGGTACACAGTGAAGTCGGTGGCAGAGGGTGAGGACCAGGGGCTCCCCGAGCTCCTCGTGCCTTGCTGTGCCAGTGCAGATCCCATCGCCGGCGGGGACACCAGGGGTTTTGTAAGTGTCCAGAGCTCACCTGGGTTTATTAATGCAATTCGGTAGGTATTTCATGGTTCTCACTCTGTTGCCAAAACTGAAAGCATTGTCATCCTTTATTTGGAAAGGTGACCCATATACATGAGCAGAGGTTTCTCCAGTCATCCCTTTTCGTCCCTCGTGTCCCCTGCCCCTCTTGCAGGCTCGTGGTGCCAGCACGGTTCGTGGCAGCGCTTGTTGGTAGTTTTGCAGAGCAGATGACACCCAAAGGTTTGAAGCGGCAGTTGACAGGTACAGAGCCTTGAGAGACCCTGCCCGGACCACGCAGGAGACACAGTCACCATCCAGGGCAGAGAAGTCTAAGGGGACCCAAAGTCATGGCTGGCGTTGTTGTCCTAGCCCAGTACAGGGCTGGAGCAGAGCTCGCATGGCTGCGTGAACGTGCTGGCAGACCTGGGGTCTCAGGACGGTGGTCCCAACGCTTGACTGCCTGATTGGGGCTGACGCTTCAATGTCCGAGGTCACACCGAGGAGTGGACAATGTCAACAGCAATTAGCCTCCTTATTGGGGCCACTCACATCACACAAAGCTCGGGCAGGGCATTTTAAGGCAGGGTGGTCCTCCATCCACCACGGTACTGGCTCTCAGTGGTGGTCTCTGCCTCCCCAAACCCACCAGGAGGGACCGCTTTCCTCAGCAGAGGAGCAGTGCAGGCGGGTCTGGGGTGGTGCCGTGTTTCTCATGCTCCAAGCACATTTTATTAGTAGGAAGTAAAGGAGACCAGCTTTGGTCCTGTAGACATCTTTCATGACTTTCCGGTTCTGAACCCCAGGTAGAGTCTCGGGTTCAGCCAGCAGATTGACCTGAAAAGCAGCCCATTGTTCTGCGCAGGGGGCAGAGTGGGATCTGCGTTGGTGTCCGAAAGTCAGCCCTGACACTGCAGGCTTGTTTTAAACAAAGAAACTCTAGGTTTGGACGTTGTAACAGAGCTGGCAGCACAGTGAGGTCCTATGGTTTTGGTTTCAGATACAGCCTGGCCTTTACATCCATGCATGGAGGCTGTGCAACCAGCCAGGGCTGAAATACCAGGCATGCGGCAGGGCAGCGCTACAGGGAAGGAAATCACTTCTAAGCAGGCTTTAGCATGGCCAAGTCTACCAGGAGAAATTTAGTAGCACCAGAGCTCTTCTGATCCCTGCCTCCCTCTGGCAGTATTGTAACCTGTTTGCAATACCTGTTTTCCCTCTCCTGGAAGTTACTTTGCCTCTGTTTAGCTGAACGCTTAGAGGTGGGGTCTGGCAGGGAAGGCGGTTAGAAATGGGGATTGTATTTCTTACTGTGATGTGGTACCTTTCGAAATACTGCTCATGTCAGTGGATGGAAGGATCTTTGAGAAGGAAGCAGTTTACCTGGATCATACTCTAACAGCATCTTCTGAAACAAGGAGCAGATAACAGCGGGTTCACAAAGAGAATCAGAGACAAGGGGAAGAGTATGGGGGGACCAGTCTAAGAATGCTACAGTGCCTTGTTAATCGGCAGCCGATCCATCATATTAAATATCCAGCTGTCATATATTACCTTTCAAGTGAAAATGAATAACTCCCATTAAGGGCGAAATGGGTTTGAAGTCGATTCGAGACAGATTAAAGTACTGTTATGAATGTGTGTTCGGGGAGGAGGAGACGGGGGCTGTGTATAATATACTTGTCCTTACAGTTTTTAAATAATAGATGTCCCACAAATTTATGTACTGCAGGCTGCCAGGGTTCGGGGGAGGGGTAAAGGTCAGGGATATGCTTCTTGGAGTGCCTCAACTTGCGGAGTGTTTTGCTGTTGACTTCTGGGCTCATTTGCCTTTTTCTGTTTTGCTGAAATAAGATCACCTTTCCTCAGCTTGTTACAGTGTGAGATTGTCCGGGTCCTGTCCCAGCACTGACTGTAGGCTGGGTCCTGCTGCCGGTCTGCCATCGTAATTTTGGTGGGACCGCTTGCTGGGAAGTACCATCAGATGCTCTTCGCTGAGGCGCATAGGCTGAGGTGGCCGGTGCCATCCTGGCAGTGTGCCGTTGCTTCCAGCACAGAGTGCAAGTCAGTTGGGTTGAGGACCACAGCTTCCAGCCGTCTCCAAGGCAAACGTATTCCAGAGTGTTCATATGCAAAACGTCCTCGGTGAGCTAGGAGTATGAGTTCTGCTTTGTCGAGTCAGTCCAACCGCTCGCGGAGATGACACATTGGCCTTCACGTCTGGCCGAGCATTTGTGTGTCCGGCATAAACACAGGACAAGACTCTCCTGCACCTAAGAGGTTGTAAGCAGCCCACAGAAATAGCTGAGATTTCTCTGCTTCTAACTGTAAATGACACAGCTCCCTTACTATGGAAGATAATCAAGAATGAACTTTTTTTGGCCAGGCTTTGTAGGATGTAAGTTAGTCCACAAACTCATCCTCCTCCAACGCCTTGGCATGTGTTTCAAGAAACAGCAGCAGTGGAAATGGAAATACTGTCTTTGTCCAATTTAAGCCTCTTTGGGGATGTCCTGATATAAATCTCTTTCTGTTACAGCACCAGCCAGCCAGGCAGAGAAGGAGCTGACAGAGCCTCCAGCATCCTCTAAACGAATATCGTTTCCCAGCAGCTCTGAGTCACCTCTCTCCTTTAAATGGTCAAAAACTTCAGAGGAGACCAAATCAGAGCAGGTAAGGAAGAGGAAGAACCCAGCTTTTTGTGCATCTACAAGCAGGTAATTTGTTTCATATGTGCCAAAAGCAAAAAATAAAATAGGAGAAGGAGGATGAAAGGCGGATAACTGGTGGTAGGAGAAGGCATCAAATTATTAAAGTCTAGCTGTAAGGAAAGAGGAAAGCAGCAGCTGTAACAATTGCATGATTCATTTGTCTTGCCTTGCAGATGTATCAGTGTCCATATTGCAAGTACAGTAACACAGACGTGAATCGACTGCGGGTGCACGCCATGACCCAGCACTCAGTGCAGCCTATGCTCCGCTGCCCGCTCTGCCAGGACATGCTGAACAACAAGATCCATTTGCAGCTGCACCTCACCCATCTGCACAGTGTGTCACCTGACTGTGTTGAGAAACTCATCATGACGGTAAGTGGCTGCGTAGTCAAGCACGTCTGCTGCCTTCCTAGCAAAGATGAAGAGTAAAGGGATGGCCTGACCTGCGCGGGCTAACTTTGCTGTAGTGGACAGCTCCTTCATCTGTCGGGGCTCTGTCATTTAGGTTTTTCCCATCCCTGCATGGTTTATCTGCAGAGACTATCTTGGTCACGCTTGAGCACTGTGGAAACTGGCAATGTTGCAGCATTGAGTAATTTCCTTGTGAAGAGATTAGAATAAATACGATTTCCTTTACCTGCTGAGGTCATTGCATGGGATCGTATTTTGCACAGAAGCTTCTGGAAGATACAGTAGCTGATGTGCTGTGCTGCTCCTGTTGCAGAGAGAAAGTGCTCGTGTGTTGATGAGCACTTCCCAAGAAGGACAGCCATGGTGATTAAGGTAACATTACGGGAAATTAGATATCAGGTTTCTGCTTAAAATATGATTTTAAGAACCAATAGCGTAACTTCCCTTGGCGGTCTCATCTCGTGGAGAGGAGACAGTCCTATTGTGCTGCCCATGTTCTGCGCTTCGTTCACTTAATGAGGATCATTGTTGTGGTTGTATGAGATAAGTTGTATCTGTTACTTCTGTGAGGAGTCGCTCCATTCAAAATTACAATGCTTTTGTTGTGCAACAATTCCCTTTTTTCAGGGTAACCTGAACAAGCAAGGGGTGCACTGCTGTTAGCCCAAGGGAGGTGGAACCTTATGGGAACGTTGAAAACTAGAACTACTGTTTCAAGTGCTGTTTTTAAGATGTTTTGAAATGCCTGGTTTTAAATTAAAATTTAAGCATAGGCAGTTAAAATTCTCTGAAATAGGAAGTTAGCCACTGAAGTGTGGAGTGAAAGTTTGCTAGATAAAGTCAACTGTCTTCACGTAGAGCTCAAAACTTGTAATGACTCCGCTTCTCCAGCTGTTTGTCAAATGACATCGTGCCTGTGTATGGGTTGTGATTGCTATTGCAATATTCTGATTGGGAGCAGAAAATTCAGACAGCAGATTGTGGTTCAGCACACACATTTGCACCAGGCTTTTGTTCTGCCCTGTATCCTTGCTTTAGCACCTAGCATGGGAATCCTCCTCCAACACCATCTCTGAGGAATTGAAATTCGTCTTAACTGGAGAGCTAGTGCTTGGTGAGAAGTAGTAAATTAACAGCGCAGTGTTCAAGTTCTCATTTGTGAGACCTGGGTTTGTGCTCTGGCTTGCTTTACCCCAGAGCTGCTGACCCAGAGTCTCTCTCTGCTGCTGGCATACACATGGTCGTGTGTGCAGCTGCTGGACCTCTTCTGCGGGACTTGTACATGCTATCGCGGCGCAAAAATGCTCATAAAGGCTTACCCCACTCCCCAGCACTCAGGCACCTGCTTCAGTAAATAACATTTTGAGTCCCAGAATGATTCTTTCATGAATTCCCTTTTCATAGGTTTCACATGAGTGCGCCTTTCCATTTGCTAGTGTCAGTTTAAGATACAGGTAGAATTAATAAGGCACATTTTCAAAAACCCTTCTAAATTCACGAATGGGATGTATCATCAGATTTCTACACTGTTATTTCTTTCGTATAATCTTCAAGGCAAGGTTGTGTCTGCATTTAAGAACTTGTCGCCAAGTATATAAAACAAGTGTTTATTTTGATTCCTGTCAGTTCTTCGTGATTTTTTTTCCTTGCACCCCATTTCTGCTTGTTTTCTCCCTTATTTGCCGATTCCTGACAATGGAGGCGAATAATATGGTGTTTGTCGTAATACTCATGTTCTTTATCAACTCCCCTCATGTGACATCATCTGAGCAAGCACATGCAGCGTTGCCCAGCTTTTCTCTTACAGTTCTCTCATCTTCTCTTTCTATCACCCTTCCAGTCCTCTTGTGGCTCCTTCTCAAACGCCTTTATGCTTTTTATCTTCCCTCTTTACTTTACCAGCTACCTGTCCTCTCATTTTTCTGCCCTCTCTCTTGGCCCCGTTGGGCTCCGCAGGAGCCGAAGGTGCGTCCTCCGCCCTGGCAGGCTGCAAAGGCTCGCGGTGGCCATTCTCGGACCAATGCTTCTGACCGCCCATGAGAACCACATCTGCCCCAAGTAGGCGCCGCATTGTAAAACCCATTAAAAATCCCACCAGGCTGAAGGTCCCAGCAATCTCTGAATAACAAAATATAGAGAGGAAGGGAAAAGGAGCACCAGCGGTTCACTAAGCCTGCAAAGCTGGCCGTGCCTGCAGGCTCTAGCAGGGCATAGCTCTGCTCTGCCGACCACTTGTGCACCTGGGTTGAGGAGCTGTCCCGTCACAAAGACCTCGGTCTCTGCGACCGGCATACATTTTGATTGATGGTGCTTAAGTGTGTAAATACCTTCTGAGGACTTGAACGAATCTTGTTAGCTTCTAACTAAACTGATGGAAGACATTTTGACTTTATAAGAGCAGTGAGCAGAAGCTGAACCCCTTTCTTAAGCCAGCAACCGTTACCAGTTTGCTAAGGGTATCTGTTACACTGATGTGAAATGGTTCATTTCTGAGCTGGGCTGTCGGCAGAACACGCAGTCTGGAACAGGTGCAGTTGGGCTGGTCCATCCTCTTGGCCTGAGCAGGTCTGTGTCCTCCAGGATACAGGGAGACTGGCAGAAGCCACTCATTAAGGATCTTGGGACACCCTGCACAGGACGTGGCCAAAGCAACTGCAGTACCGTAGAGGACAGTCCCCTTAGGTGAGCGCATCTGCTGTGCTGGAGCAGGGCCTCATCCCTCTGCTGCAGAGCACAGGACTTCTGCTGAGAACCGTGGAGACTGGCTTAGCCGTGAAGCACACCCTCTTGCTTGTTTCTGGTTTTTCCACCTTGCCATTGCCACTGACCCTGGGCAGCTGTTTCCTTTGGTACCCAGAGATATGTCTGGGGAGGAAGATTGCCTCTCCTGCTTCAAGTCAAATAGCATGTGGGTCAAGAAGGCAGTTCTTTTTTTGCATTAAATGACAAATATTTTGAGAAATCAGTATGGCTTGTGCAGAATGTGGCAGCATCAAAGGTTCCTAATTTTGCTCATTCTAGCTAAGATTCCCGTCTCAGTCTGACGCGTGAATTGAGTCTTGGTGCCACCGCGAGGGAATTGCAGTCCAGTAAATGGGAGCCAGGTCCCTTTTGACACAGTGTCTTTGCGCTCAGCGTTTGGAGGAGGCTCCAGTTAATAATACCTTATCAGACGCCTTTCAGGAACCTGCAGTGTCTAATATGTCTGTTGCCATAGTAACGGCTGCTTGCTTGTGCTCAGCATCTCAGAGCTGGCTGTTTCATGCCCCCTCCTTTTCATATCAGCGAGCAGCCTGGCTGGCTGTCCCACGGGACACCCGGGTCCTCCCCACCGGCCCAGGCTCTGGGACAGGGGCTGGCAGGGCTGCAGCCACAGGCTGAGCGGAGAGGAGCGCGCGCCGCATCCCCGCGCGGCATGGGGGCCGAGGAAGCCCCCGTGGGGCAGGGGCAGGGGCTCCCGCCACCCCCCCATCTCCTGAGGCTTCCCTTCCACAAGGCTGGTGAACAAATGTGGCCAAGTTCATTTTACATGGCATTTCAGCCGCTCTAAGCGGGTCTAATCGCCATCTTTCCACGTAACAGCCTCTTTGCTAATCTTGGGCCTGCACCGCTTCAGCAGAGAGCCCCTTAATGAGGGTGAAGTGCAGTTCGCCTGCACAGTCGATTGACAAGACTGATGGGCTCAAGCCGGGAGAAGGGACGGCTTCCCGAGAGCCTCCGGGAGCGGGCAGCTCTCCCTCCTCCTGCGGCCGGCTTTATCCTTCTGCACATTCCTCTCCCGTCATTTCTGTTGTCAGTTTTCTCTTCCTTGGTTTAGGGCACCTTCCCGGTGTTTCAGCCGTCTTTCCATCTTTTTCTTTTCTCCCTTGCTCTAAGAGCAATTCTTGCCTGTCCCTGCTATCCTCACTTCTCCTTTTTGCTATCTTTACATTTTTTCCCCTCTTTCCTATTGTCTTTTCTTATTGCTCTCTCCCTTCTGCTGTCATTCAATTTTTCTCTCTCCCTCCTTCTTGCCCCCTCTCACTCCCCCCTTTCCCTTGCACTCTGTGTCTCATTCTCCATCTCGGATGAAGGTAATGAAAATAATCGGGCTTCATTAATTCTGAGCCCTGTGAGATGATAGCCATTTGGAGCCATGTTTGCCAATTAGATGGTCTAAATTAGAAGTGACCTTGGTATACTGCCATCGCTTTGCCTCTCTGAGTCTAATGAAGCTTTTCACTCCAGCACCCTCTCTCTCTCTTTGTAATGGAAATTACCTCCTTTGTCTGGTTCGGGAACCTTGCATTGCATGTGTATTTCCCCCTGGTTGCATGGACATAGGGATAGTAATGTATCTCCTCAGACGCCTTGTAGAGATTTTCTTTTCAAAGCCGCATGATTTCAGCATTTTGGGGCATTTAGGGAGGAACTTCATAGACTGTCCACACGTTTGGTCACTTGGTCCGGAGGAAAGTCAGAGCAGGCAGATCCAGTGCACAAGCGGAGCTGGCTATTCATGCTATCCAAGATTAATTTTTTGGACGTGCCAAGAATATGCTTGTGTCACACTGCCAGGGCCAGCGCAGGAGGGGTGTTGCAGCTCTGAGCCTCCGGCCTGTGCTGATAAGCGGCTCTGCAGTTCATCGTCTTAAAAATCCAGTAGATCCAGTAGTGGCAGGAGCCACACTTGTCACTGCTGTAACGTTGTCACCGGTGAGGAGTGGACGTGCAGGTTGTTCTCCACACCGGTGGCAGGTCTGTAGGTGTCAGGGCATGTGCGATTTGCTGAGGATACTCATAGGGCAGGGAGGCAGGAGACGTGACATGTCAGCCCATGGGTTTTTTGTACCAGTCACTCACTGGACCACATTGTCTATAGAAATAGCCATCGAATTGGGGTGCCCATGCATGTCAGTGGATCTCGTCATCATGAAGAAATTTTATCTGCTTAAGGGGATCTGAATGTCATCCGAAAGGGAGGGTCTTTGGAAGCAGAGAGGCTTGTCCCAACAACTTTCTGTCTTCTAAGGCAGATAACTGGCTTCTCTGCAGTCTGCTCTAGAGGGAAGTTCTCCGGACGGTGTTCCCATCTCCAGTACAGACCACAGGGGAGATGTTTCAAAGTGGAGCGCAGGAGGGTCTGCCACAGTCTCTGGCCCAAACTTCCCCCTCCTTCACTCTTTACCCAAGCAAGTTCCGTGCCCCACTGAGCGGGACGGGGCAGTCAGAGCGAAGGGTGCGCCCTGAGTGCCTGCCCCAGCATTAGGGGTTTTCTTGGAGACACTGACTCTAGTCATTGAAGTACCGATAAACAGAACCTGATCCATGTATTGGTACCCGAATGCCAGGCTGTCGGAAGGAGCGGGTAGGAGTGAGCTGCTGATCCTTCCCCACCTCCCGGTTTTGTTTGGACAGAAAGGTCAAGAGCGACACGGGTCAAGCAGACTGTTTGCCTTCTGTGCAATAACGTTGGGAGAGCAACCTGGAGGAGACCTTGGACGTAGGAGCAGCGGGGGGACGGGCGCTCTCAGGGCTGTGAGCAGAGGTGGATCTGGTGTGACAGAGTGGTGTTTCCAAGCTGGAAGGCTTTGCTGGTGGCTCGTGGGCCAGAAGATCACAGCTGCAGCTGCGAAGGGGATACAGTTTAATGTTAGACAGAGCAAAACAAGTATGTACAGAAGGAAAGGGAGAAGACAAATCATGTTTGTCGGGCTTACATCTGTAGGGTTGTGTTTTTAATAACGGTTCAAATTGACTGACTTGTTGCCATTGTGAAACAGCTGGTGTTGAAGAGGCATTTAAACAGGGAGATAGAGGCATTGAGCAGAGCTGAGGGTGGATGCCAGGATTACATGCCAGGTGTTGCCTGCTCAGGTGAGAGGGAGGTAGAGAGCATTTAACGACTGCACGCACTAACACAGGCTGTGCTCAAGATAAACACATTCTTCTCTATCACCAGAACAGTTAATGCCATTTAAATACATCTGAAGTAGAAAATGCTGTGTCGTAGAGCACTGCTCCTTGTTTATCTGTCGGGTGGCCGTGGCCCGCTAAACCTTCCTGCCCCCTTGGTACTACCACTATTTGTTTATACTAAAAGGAACCGCAATGTGTGAGGCATTTTCTGCACGTACAAGGAAATGGTATATCTTCGGACGGGTCTGCAGTGTAAAAGGACAAATAGCTCAAAATGGGCAGTCTGGAATTCAGTGTAAATGCAAAATTATTTGAGAGGTGCAGTCTATTTTCACTATTTTTATCTTTGCTACCTGCTCAGGGGGTAGTCCATGGGGATGAAGAGACAGAGTAGTCCTGCCCTGGAAAATGGCATAGGAAACGGGTGGCGCTTTCCGGAGAAGCCTGAATGGTGCTAAACAGGTAGAGGACTAAAGCGGGTCCAGTTGCTGAAGCAAGACTAGTGCCTTATTTTCAAGGTTTTGCTTCCCAGGACCAGCCCTGTGTGGCTGTCTGGACTGCCTGCAGCTGCCCCACATCCATATCCAGAATTTCTAGTTTCCTGCACTTTTCTCCAAGCTTTTTTCTGTTTGCCTTTTGGGATTTTGTGCCTGTAGCAATTTAATGTACCACAGCCTTTTTTTTTTCTCCCCCCCCCTTTTTTTTTTCTTTTTTTTTTATTGCGGAGGGAGAGGTAGAAGTAGGGTGAGAACTGTGGCTATGGAGATGCAGGTAGATAAAGGTAATTACTTAAACACATATAGGGCAGGACTTACTCATTTGGAGACCCAGATTAAGATGCAGAGGAGCATGTGAGGTTGATGATTATATTTCGGGGAGAGTTAATTGACGGAAGGTGAAGGCAGACAAAGAACCGCTGCTTACTGCCTTCTTGAATCCCAATCAGGAATTATGATTAAAGACGCGGCGAGACAACAGAGGCCTGATGAATTGGTGTCTTTTTTTTTTCTTTTTTGCCGTCATTCACACTTGATTGACTTCAACCTTTCAAGTGCAAAAGTCTCTCTTTTCCATTATTATTCATAGCCATCTGAGTTTTTCTAATTAAAGTGTATGAAAACAATTACTGATCCGTCGTACTGAGTGTGGTAGTGGGGATGGCTGCCTTACTGTAATGCGTATAAAAAGCCCACAGTTTTCTATAATGATGTGCAGCTGAGGTGTTAGATAATTTTATTCTTTTTCTACTCTGTTGGGGTTTTTTTTAATTTCTCATGATTTATTTTTCATAATTCCTAAAGATCCTAGGAAAGCGCTCTCCCTGCTGATAAAGCTGAGAGGGACGGCTCCTTCTTGCCTTCCCTCCTCCACGTCCCTGCTCCTCCCCCTCCTCCAAGTCCAGCTACCAGGAATTAACCAGTGACCTTTCACGTCTTCTGACCTGCCACCCACAGCCGTCAGATGCTCCCGCTTAGAGTAAAAAGTGGAATGAATTTGGTGTGCTCAGCTTCCCTCCTGGTGATTTATCAGTGTCAGCTGCCTTTCCTGCAGACGTCTGTGGGACCCAGCGCTCACCTCCATGCACCGTCCGTCCCAGTAAAGGGAGGGAGCTCAGCATCCCTCCCCGGCGCGGTTCAGATGTCTGCAGCCACTCCAATGCGAACATTTGTTTCTGAGGTTTTTCATGGACTGTTTTTGCTTCCATTCACTTAGTAAAGCCAATGCCTAGTCTGTGTTTGCTTGGATTTGACATGTGTGTAGATAAGGAAGATTTCATGTCCTGCACATAGGTTTACCTTCAGCTTCACTACGGATTTGCTAATATCTCATGTGGTTCAATCAGAGCCTTGCAGTCTTTGACTTTGCAGAAAGCAAGCTACACTGCATGCAGATAACAGCCTCACTCACTCTCTTCTGAAATCCAAGGTTCAAATGCCCTCTTAGTATCTGACAGAAGGATGGAGAGACTTGTTTTGCTAGGAAACATACCTGTCTAGGAGTGTTTATTTATGCCTCACTTTCTCAGCAGTCAGAGGCTGGGAGCACCACAAGCATTGCAAGTCAGTGGTGGTTTCTGTTCCTTCAAGTACCACGGCCCTGGTGAAAGGGAAATGCTTCCTGAGCATCAGTGGGATGAAGCGTGCAGCTGCTTGGAGCTGTAGAGGTGTCTTCGCTTGCCACAGGCATCTAGCCAGGGCTGGCAGCCATGCACTGGAATACAGCAGAGATGGTGATGGTAATACGGGTCTGTCTTTCCAGTTGCTGCTCTGCGGAGAAGGGCTGTGGGGCAGCTATTCAGGTGGTGTGAGATACTGACTCTGGACTTTCAGAAGGGTATTTGTTGTCCTGCGTCTGATGCCAACCACGTGCAAACTGCTAGTGAGGTAGTTTGTATGTTCTGTGTGTGACCAGATACATCCAAAGAAACACGGTTTTCCAGAAAAAGATGAGCATATGCATGTGACTATTTCAAAGACCATCTCTAGTTGAAGCACGCAAACTCTCCAGCTCTTTAAAAATGTTGGTGTTCAAGCACTGCACTGGTTATGATGGTACAGGGTCTAGACAAACACTTGAAGAGAGGCGAAGGAACACATTAGTCAGAGCAAGGAAAGGGTTACCAAAAGCTTTTCATTTCACAGACAATTTGCTGTCTTTTTAGTCTTTCCTTATTCATCCTTTCCTTTATCACCTCTCTCCTTATTTGTACTTTTCTTTCTCATGCCCCTCCTTTTCCTGCATCGATACACTTTGAAAACAGTGCTGCAATGCTCCCTAGTTCAAGATTACAGTGTACTTTACGAGGTATGATTTAATTAGGGGCCTTATTATGTTTTCAGCAGCTTAAGGTGGGCCTTTCAACTTATCTACCTAATTGGTTGCACAAGAAGTTTCACAGCCCATGACAAAACATTGTCAGTGATCAAAGTCTGAATTCTACATAAAGGAAAAATATTAATAATAAGATTATTCTTCAAGTGTGCACTGCTAATTATGTCCAGAATGTAACTGTAGAAACACTTTTGACTGATGTGAGCTTTGTCTAATAAACATGAGTCTTCAGTGAGCTATGAAAAGTGACGCCCCTGACTTTACAATACTGGTGTCTAATTTTGCCATTGAAGATGTTTAAAATATTTTCCTGTGTTTTTCTTCTCCCCACGTCCTTCCCTCTCTGTCTCCAGGTGACAACACCTGAGGTGATGATGCCCAGCAGCATGTTTCTCCCGGCAGCCGCTCCAGAGAAAGACGGAAACTCTGTCACAGAGGAGCTGGGGAAGCAGCCTGGTGAGTGAGGGTCAATGAGGTCCACAGGTCCCACCACTCCCCAAGCTCCCATCACCTGGTCAGGGACTGTGTCTGGGGACATCTCTGCCCGGGTGAGCTCCATGTGCCCAGCTGTCTCCTGAGAACCACAGTCGGATGGTGCTCAGCAGGGCCGTCTGCCTTCATCTGTGCCACAAACAGGCTGGTGCCCCGGGTGTGCCCATGGCAGGGCAGAGCAGGGCAGCTAGAGCTGAGGAGCACAGCTCACCAGTGTGGTGGTTCATGTGGAAATGGTGTTGAATCCTTGCAAAGGAGAAGATCAGATGTGAGCGGTGAAAAGCAGAGGTGGTATAGGGCTGAGGGGGTTGGTAGAGAAATGCCAAAGGTTGCAGCTGCTGTCCTCAGACTGTGCTGCCACCTCTGCTGTACTTGCTCTGCTGCCATCATAGCTCAAGTACGGACACTGGGCATACAGTTCGGGGAGCTTTGAGCTGCTGCGGTCCTTATCCGGCCCAAATCTCCTCAGCCTTTTTCATTGCCATGCTGTGTTATGAAGGCATGGCTGTAAAGCCATGGCTATTTGGTCCTGGCTTTGTCGTGTGATGTGAGAGCATCCCAAGAATCGTTCTGCATGGGCAGAAGTGTCTGATCTCAAACCTGGCAGGGAAGCAATGCCAGTCTTTCTTCTGTGCCCTCCTGGAAGATCTGTAAGGAATCTGGGAATGAAGACAGCCATCGTTTCCTTTCAGGCAGATGGCCCCAAGGCAGTGATGCTGGTGGGGCAGCACTGGCACAGTCAGGGTAGCTAATGCTGCCCTGGGCAACGGGATCCCTTTTTTTGGCCTCTACCGATATCACGCTGTCTTTTCCGGCAGGACTGTGCTCTTAGACCTTGGAAAAGTGGCAGTGCACTGAGTGCTTGTTCCTTCTTCTCCCATCCTCCCTCAAACAGCACCCTTTGAGCTGCTGCCAGCAGGACCTGAATTTCGTTCCTGTTGTTTCTAGCTTTGATAGGACCAAGACTCAAATACTACGTTTAGTTTGATGAACCTTCTTACTGGAAAATAGGCAGGACATCAAAGAAAAACAGCAAAGACAGACAGGTGGCTGAATGGCCTTCACTTAAAAGGAAGAATTAAAGGTGGTAAATGCACTAAGGGAACGTGTGTGTGTGAATAATTTCCAGATACTCAAAGTGGGCAAGAAAGTAAATTGTGTAGGTTTATGCAATGGGCCATGATGAGGGTAATGGGCTGCTATTAAAATAAATGAATTAAGATAGAGGAGAAATGTTATAAATACCTATCATCTTGCAGAGAAAAAAAACACGGGTGTATTAGGGACAAAAAGAGGGTGTTGATCTGCTCTTGCGTGCTGGTGTAATTTTCAGGTTTGCTCTAATTTTGTTTTCACAGAGATCTCTGAGGACTCAGGAAAGAGTCTTTTGCCATCGGAAACTGCAGAGCACAGTGGAGATCCCAAGCCTGTTCCGGCTGATCAGAGCTCTGCCAGGGAGGACTCCGGCTTCCTCTGCTGGAAGAAGGGCTGCAACCAGGTGTTCAAGAGCTCGGCAGCCCTGCAGACACACTTCAATGAAGTTCACGCAAAGCGGCCTCAACTGCCGGTATCCGATCGCCACGTCTACAAGTACCGTTGTAACCAGTGCAGCCTGGCATTCAAAACCATTGAGAAGCTGCAGCTCCATTCCCAGTACCATGTCATCCGAGCGGCCACAATGTGCTGCCTCTGCCAGCGCAGCTTCCGAACCTTCCAGGCCCTGAAGAAGCACCTGGAAACCAGCCATCTGGAGCTGAGCGAGGCCGACATTCAGCAGCTGTATGGTGGTCTCTTGGTCAACGGGGACCTCCTCGCTATGGGCGATCCTTCGCTTGCAGAAGACCACACTATAATAGTCGAGGAAGATAAGGAGGAGGAGAGCGACTTGGAAGATAAGCAGAGCCCAACAGGTAGCGATTCAGGGTCGGTGCAAGAGGACTCTGGCTCAGAACCGAAAAGGGCCTTACCCTTCAGGAAGGGCCCTAACTTCACTATGGAGAAATTCCTAGATCCGTCTCGCCCTTACAAGTGCACAGTCTGCAAGGAGTCTTTCACGCAAAAGAACATTCTCCTGGTCCATTACAATTCAGTTTCTCATCTGCATAAACTGAAAAGAGCCCTCCAAGAGTCTGCTACTGGGCAGCCCGAACCTACCAGCAGCCCAGACAACAAACCTTTTAAGTGTAACACCTGCAACGTGGCCTACAGTCAGAGCTCAACCTTGGAGATCCACATGAGGTCTGTCCTGCACCAAACCAAGGCTCGCGCTGCCAAGCTGGAGGCGGCTGGGGGCAGCGGCAGTAGTAACGGAGCTGGCAACAGCAGCAGCAGCAGTCTCTCTTTGGGTTCATCCACGCCAAGTCCAGTGAGCACTAGCAACAGTAATACTTTTACAACCACCAACACAAGTAATTCAGGCACAACTCCCATTCCCAGCCTGCTCAACCAGGTATCCAGTGACAATGTGGGAATTCCTCCTTTAGGTAACCCTGTAAGCACTAATATCTCCTCCCCTTCAGAGCCCAAAGAGGTAAACCGAAAGAAGCTGGCAGACATGATTGCATCCAGGCAGCAGCAGCAGCAGCAACAGCAGCAGCAACAGCAGCAGCAGCAAGCTCAAACCTTGGCACAGGCACAGGCCCAAGTCCAGGCCCATCTGCAACAAGAACTGCAGCAGCAAGCTGCTCTCCTGCAGTCTCAGCTGTTCAACCCAGCACTTTTGCCGCACTTTCCGATGACCACGGAGACCCTTCTGCAGCTTCAGCAACAGCAGCATCTTTTGTTTCCTTTCTACATCCCCAGTGCCGAGTTCCAGCTCAATCCAGAAGTTAGCTTGCCTGTCACCAGTGGTGCGTTGACATTGACTGGTACAGGTCCAAGTTTGCTGGAGGACCTGAAGGCTCAAGTTCAGCTCCCTCAACAGAGCCATCCCCAGCTCTTACAGCAGCAGCAAGGTCAGCTGTCCTTGTCACAACCTCACTCCGTCCTTATACAGCAGAGCCAGCACCCTGAGAAGAAGAATAAACCCGTAGTGAAGGAGAAAGAAAAAGAAACCCCACGGGAAAGGGAAAGTGCAGAGAGGGGAGACAATAATGTAGCATCTAAGGAGTCTCTGCCTGATAACTTAAAGCCCAAAGAGAAGAAGGACTTTGTACCAGGCAGTAGTTCGGAGCCCTCCTTACTGCCTCCGCGTATTGCCTCTGATGCAAGAGGGAATGCCACAAAAGCCTTGCTGGAAAACTTTGGCTTTGAGCTTGTCATTCAGTATAACGAGAACAAGCAGAAGGTGCAGAAGAAAAATGGGAAGACAGAGCAAGGTGAGAACTTGGAAAAGCTTGAGTGTGATACATGTGGCAAGTTCTTTTCAAACATCCTCATCCTGAAGAGCCACCAAGAGCATGTTCACCAACATTACTTTCCCTTTAAGCAGTTAGAGAGATTTGCCAAACAATACAGAGAACACTATGACAAACTGTACCCACTACGGCCTCAGACCCCAGAGCCACCACCACCACCTCCACCTCCCCCACCTCCGCTCCCTCCAGCACCTCCTCAGCCGGCTTCTACTCCTACCATTCCTACTTCAGCCCCACCGATTACCTCTCCTACAATCGCACCAGCCCAGCCGTCTGTGCCACTCACCCAGCTCTCCATGCCAATGGAGCTCCCCATCTTTTCACCACTTATGATGCAAACCATGCCACTACAAACATTACCTGCTCAACTGCCGCCCCAGCTTGGTCCCGTAGACCCTCTGCCTGCCGACTTGGCCCAGTTGTACCAGCATCAGCTCAACCCTAGCCTTCTCCAGCAGCAGCAGAACAAGAGGCCACGGACGCGAATCACCGACGACCAACTCAGAGTCCTTCGGCAGTATTTTGACATTAACAATTCCCCAAGTGAGGAACAGATCAAAGAGATGGCGGACAAATCTGGATTGCCTCAGAAAGTGATCAAGCACTGGTTCAGAAACACTCTTTTCAAAGAACGCCAGCGCAACAAGGATTCCCCATACAACTTCAGTAATCCTCCCATTACCAGCCTGGAAGAACTGAAGATAGACTCACGGCCTCCTTCTCCAGAACCTCAAAAGCAGGAGTACTGGGGAAGCAAGCGGTCCTCCCGGACACGCTTTACTGACTACCAACTCAGAGTCCTGCAGGACTTCTTTGATGCCAATGCTTATCCAAAGGATGATGAATTTGAGCAGCTTTCTAACTTGCTGAACCTCCCAACGCGTGTTATAGTGGTGTGGTTCCAGAATGCCCGTCAAAAAGCTAGGAAAAACTATGAGAATCAGGGAGAAGGCAAAGACGGGGAACGACGGGAGCTTACAAATGACAGGTATATTAGAACAAGCAACTTGAACTACCAATGCAAAAAGTGCAGTCTAGTCTTTCAGCGCATTTTTGATCTCATTAAACACCAGAAAAAGCTTTGTTACAAAGATGAGGATGAGGATGGACAGGATGATAGCCAGAATGAAGACTCTATGGATGCAATGGAGCTCTTGACTCCAACCAGTTCCTCCTGCAGCACACCAATGCCCTCGCAAGCTTACAGCACACCTACGTCTTCAGCCAATGCAACCTCCTCAGCTTTTCTGCAACTCACAGCAGAGGCAGATGATTCCTCCACCTATAGTTCTAAAGTAGAAGCTACAGATGAGAAACCAAAGCAGTCTGAACCTCCAAGTACACAGCAAAACCAAACGCAAGAGAAGCAAGTGCAACCAAAGCAAGAGTCTCAGCAGCAACAGGACCAAGGAGAACAAAAGACAAGTTCAGCACACCAAAAGATTTCACAGTTATCCTCCCCCTCTTCATTGCAACAGCCACCTCCCCCTCCTCAGCCCCCTCAGTGCTCCTTGTCACAGTCAAGCCCAAGTCCATCTCAGCTGTCACATCTCTCCCTCAAACCCATTCACACATCCACCCCTCAACAGCTGGCAAACCTACCTCCTCAGCTAATCCCATACCAGTGTGACCAGTGTAAGCTGGCATTTCCTTCCTTTGAGCATTGGCAGGAGCATCAGCAGCTTCATTTTCTGAGTGCACAGAACCAGTTTATCCACCCCCCATTCCTGGACAGAACGCTGGATATGCCGTTCATGCTTTTTGATCCCAGTAATCCACTACTTGCGAGCCAGCTGCTATCTGGAACATTACCACAGATTCCAGCAAGCTCAGCCACTTCACCATCAACTCCAACATCCACAATGAACACACTGAAGAGAAAGCTGGAGGAAAAGGCTAGTGCAAGCCCTGGAGAAAATGACAGTGGGACTGGAGGAGAAGAACCACAAAGGGATAAACGTCTAAGGACAACCATTACACCAGAGCAGCTGGAAATTCTTTACCAGAAATACTTGCTTGACTCCAACCCAACACGGAAAATGTTGGATCACATTGCACATGAAGTGGGCTTGAAGAAACGCGTGGTGCAAGTTTGGTTTCAGAACACCCGTGCACGGGAAAGGAAGGGGCAGTTCAGAGCTGTAGGGCCTGCCCAAGCCCATAGACGGTGCCCCTTCTGCCGAGCTCTCTTTAAAGCAAAGACAGCTCTTGAAGCTCATATCCGATCCCGTCACTGGCATGAGGCCAAGAGAGCTGGATACAACTTGACGTTGTCTGCAATGCTCTTAGATTGTGATGGGGGACTCCAAATGAAGGGAGACATCTTTGATGGAGCAAGCTTTTCCCACATGCCACCAACTAGCAGTGATGGACAGAGTGTTCCTCTTTCCCCAGTGAACAAGAGCATGGAACTGTCACCTCGAACTCTGCTGAGTCCATCCTCCATTAAGGTGGAAGGGATAGAAGACTTCGAGAGTCCCTCCATGTCCTCGGTCAACCTGAGCTTTGACCAAACAAAGCTGGACAATGATGACTGCTCTTCTGTCAACACTGCGATCACAGACACTACAACAGGAGATGAAGGGAATGCAGACAACGATAGTGCAACAGGGATTGCAACCGAAACCAAATCAGCATCGGGACCCAGTGAAGGTCTGACAAAAGCTGCCATGATAGCAATGTCTGAATATGAAGATCGGCTGTCTTCTGGTCTGGTCAGCCCAGCTCCCAGCTTTTACAGCAAAGAGTACGATAATGAAGGTACTGTGGACTATAGTGAAACATCCAGCCTTGCAGACCCCTGCTCACCCAGCCCTGGTGCAAGTGGTTCAGCCAGCAAGTCTGGAGAGAGCGGGGATCGGCCCGGACAGAAACGCTTTCGCACTCAGATGACTAATCTCCAGCTAAAAGTTCTTAAGTCATGCTTTAATGACTACAGGACACCTACCATGCTGGAGTGTGAGGTCCTGGGCAATGACATTGGACTGCCAAAGAGAGTTGTTCAGGTCTGGTTCCAGAATGCTAGGGCAAAGGAGAAGAAGTCCAAACTCAGCATGGCCAAGCATTTTGGTATAAACCAAACAAGTTATGAGGGACCCAAAACAGAGTGCACTTTGTGTGGCATCAAGTACAGCGCTCGACTGTCTGTACGTGACCATATCTTCTCTCAACAGCATATCTCCAAAGTTAAAGAAACCATTGGAAGCCAGTTGGATAAGGAAAAGGAGTATTTTGACCCAGCTACTGTACGTCAGTTGATGGCTCAGCAGGAGCTGGACCGGATCAAAAAAGCTAATGAGGTTCTTGGTCTGGCAGCTCAACAGCAGGGCATGTTTGATAACACCCCTCTGCAAGCTCTTAACCTTCCTGCTGCATACCCAGCACTACAGGGCATCCCTCCAGTCTTGCTCCCAGGCCTCAACAGCCCATCCTTACCAGGCTTCACTCCATCCAACACAGGTGGGTATGGATATTATCACACTGCTCAGAGACACATCTTAACTTGACGCATCTTTAGCACAAGCGGATGTTCCCTTGAGAATGAATGATAATAGGATACCCGGCCCTTCAGTCGAGCATGTTTACTTGACAGTGAATAAGCAATAGGTCTTTTATCTTTAATTCCTGAACTCGGGTTTTCTAGCAAAGTCTGAAATAGGGCAAGGTCTAGACACACTGCGTACCTCTGTTTCATTAGCACAGACTAAAAATTCTGAAGCACCTTCAAGGAAATGGAAAATAGAGGATTTATCAAATGGAACAGGAAGAGAACTAATGTGCTGAATGCATTGTTCATTATACCTCTCCTTTTGTTATTAAATTCAGTTTATGTAGTGCCATCCCAAGTTTTCAATAATTCTGAACTGTTTCTAGGGAAAAGTGTGATGTGCCTGGTAGCACTGGTGACAAAAACCTGGAGCACCTTTATGTAACGTCCTTATGGTGACCTCCAGGACAAATCCCGATGCAGCTGTGGATTGGTTTTTGAGCAATAGCTGGGCACGACCTGAAAATACCTTCTCAACAAACAACAGTGTAGTCATGGGACAAATCTACTTTGTATTTTAATAAGATTTTTCCTAACATAAAAATGAAATTTGGCAGTCCTTTGGGTGGCCTAATCCCAGGTATTGGACTTCATTTTTTGAGGATGCTCCTTTCCCTTGTACCTGGTGGACAGCTGGAAAGTATAAGATATGTAGCAAACACTGGCAGTGGAAGATACTGCTCAGTAGACTAGCAGTGACCTAGAAAACTTGTTCTAAGGGCCTTATTTCACTGCTGCTACATCCATGGCACCCCAGAGATGTGCCTGTGTCTTAACTGCCACTCATGACAGAGTAATTGATGTTCTCTAGGAGACTTGCTTTCACTTGGCAGACTTCTCTACTTCTGATGATCCCTCTTCAAGTTACTTTCACCAGGGCTGCTCTACATCTACAGATATCCCGAGAACTGATTCCAGTGTCTTGTCTCGGCAACTGGCTGAGTTTGTCTGAGGCTGGAAAGCCCATGACACTGTAACGCCTGGTACGGTTACACCATATGCCACTGCGCACCTTTGTTTTCTACACTGTGGCAATACAGGTCTACAGCTATTAGACAGTGTCCAGAAATTATAACTTTCTCTTATTGTACTGAACTAATTGGCTAATGATGAGTTATAATCCATGGTGTGAAGCCTAGATAGGATCTGAGCATCTTCCTGGCTTCTTAATCCGAAACCAGAGTGCTGTCAGTCTCCAAAAAGACTTTCTGATGCTTTTATTCAGCAGGCTGACTCTGAAGTTCCTCTTTCAACAGATTGAAAAACTCAGTGCAGATGCTGCCAGGTGACATGGTTGTGTCATGTTAATAAAATTGCCGTCTTCTTTTGTCATCTGGGAGGTAAATCTTTGGATAAGCAAATCAAAGCCTTAGACAAAAAGAGTAGTTGGTGTGAGCAGCTATGTGGAACTTGAACAGCTCATCTGACAGTCACAGGGGGGGCTGGCTGCAGAGCTGCTCACTGTAAATCACATCACTAGCGCCTGAAGTTTGTGTGTGGTTGGAGTGACATTGGATATAACACCCTAAAGAGAGCATTAGAGACCCATGACTCAAAACAGGCATCTTTCTCTCCCCTTGGAAGTGGCTGCGTTCACCTTTTTCTCCATTACTGCTCGTCTCTGAAATATCTTCTGTTGACAAAAAGAGTTGAATCTCACTGCATTTGTTGGGTTCTGGCCTTTCCAAAGATGATCCACTCTCTTGGAGTCAAGATCCTTTTTTCCACGAGAGCAGCAGAGGGGATCACTTGTAGCATGGTTGCTGATGTCCATGTCAGAAGGTCCTGTCAGAGAGCAGAAGAGATCAGAGTAAGTTTTCCTGGAATCTGGAAAAGCTTTCTGCTGGGAGTTAGGGCCTCTGCAAGCCTTTTTTTGCATAGTTACAGAACAATTCCCATGACCCCAAAGTGAAAGTAAAATCATAGAATCATAGAATCATTGAAGTTGGAAAAGACCTCTAAGATCATCGAGTCCAACCGTCGCCCCAACCCCACCATGCCCACTAAACCATGGCCCTACGCGCCTCATCTACTCGTCTTTTAATACCTCCAGGCTCTAAGATCATCGAGTCCAACCGTCGACCCAACACCACCATGCCCACTAAACCATGGCCCTACGCGCCTCATCTACTCGTCTTTTAAATACCTCCAGGGATGGGGACTCAACCCCTTCCCTGGGCAGCCTGTTCCAATGTTTAACCACTCCTTCAGTAAAGAAATTTTTCCTCATGTCCAATCTAAACCTCCCCTGGCGCAACTTGAGGCCAATCGTTCTTGACTATAGTTGTAGGATAGGTCATTGTAATTAAGCCATTTTTAAAAACAGTTGCTGTTAGAAATTCTTCCATTCGGGGCTGCTGCCCATTCCTGCCTCTTGAGTCTAGTCCTAGCTACCTGCCTGAAGGGCATCTTTGCATGCCAGGACTTTTTCATGCGATACTTCTGTTCTTACCAAAGATCTCATTTCAGAGGCCAGAACTAGGCCAAGAGGATCTCTTTGGCGAATTATATTGTCAGCCTATCACAGATAGCTCTGTGCTGTTTACTTAGTACCCCAAATTTATAACAAGATCTAAAATTACTTTTTTGCACTTCAATCTATATTGTCGCTTTCATTTTCCTCCAAAGACCAGTGTGTGTCCTGGGGAGATGGGGCTACATACCATGAATGTTGAAAGCAATCAGTGACTGCCTAGACAGGACTAAGCTATTTAGAAAGTCAAACAGACTATTTGTGGCCTTTAGATAAAGCTCCAAAGGTCAGGCCATCTCAGCTCAAAGCCTGTCGAAGCAGATAAGGCTGTGCATCCAGGAATGTTATGAATTAGCCGCTGCTCCTGCGCTTGAACCTCTCAGGGACTGTTCAACTAGGGAACATCAGTTTCAATGGCATCTATCCATAATATGCCCTTATCTGAAATCTATAAGGCTGCTGCGTGGCGGCTCACTTCATACCTTCACAAATCACTATTGTCTCAATACTGCATCAGGAGCAGATGCAGGTTTCAGAAGGGCTTTGCATCAGCCATCACTGAATTCTCCCAGCTCTTGGCTGCCGTCCTCCCAGCCCTCCTGTGGGGCTTCTTTGCCAGGCTGGCCTCTGCAGATCCATGGTGGCTCTGCCTCCTGCCCTTCGCTCGGGAGGCCAGCACCGGGTGCAGGTTTCCAGCGTCAGTGGATGAATGCAGCACTGTAGACAAATGAGCTGTTTATACCAGGGTGTAGCGTAGCCAGGTTTTGGAGAATGCTTTGCTCCCCTTAGCTGCCAGCTACTACTCAGAGCATGATGCTGTAAGAAAGCGGTTCCTGTGCTGTATGTTGAGAAGTATGGATTCCTTCTGGGCTACACCAACTTCACAGGGCACGGTTAAGTGACGGGCTCTTGTGATGCAACTGTGCAGGCAGCAGTCTGGGGCTTGGTGTCCGGAAGCCTGAGGAGCATGTGTGTCTTTGCACAGAATTTGCATCTTGTGCTCCCTCCATCAGCCTCTGCCCCAGGTCCTGCCATCTGCTCTGGCCAAGGACCTGGTGGGTATTGGGCTGCCTGCTAGCGGCAGGGATGAGATGGTTGAGGATGCCTACACTTGTTCCTCAGGATCGATTATGATGATTTAAGACCTCACCAGGATAAATGGGGCAGCTGCAGCTCAGACAGAGCTGTTGGCCCTAGCCCCTAGCTGTGTTTGAGTCCCTTTTACATTGCCTTCACGAGGCAAAGGAGCCCTGTAGCAGCTGGATTTCCCTGCCAGGAATCACCACCTGCCCTGCGCATAGCGATTTCCCTGCTGGCGTGCTTCCTCTTGGAAAAGACTTTAAGCTGCCACTGTGTCCCAAATCGTCCCCAAAAGGGGCAGTTTCTCCTCTCCTCTCCCACTGGATGTATCACAGAAGAGGTACAACCTAAAATAAAAGTTACTGTGCCTCCATGGCTGATTCCTAGTTCTGCGACTGTTCATACTCGGACCGCCTTTGAGCAGTTACTGTTGCAGCTGTAAGAACTCAGGCTTTGTTAATGAAAGGTTAGATTTTGTTGAACGGTTTTGCGGCAGGGGTGGATCCTGCAGCAGGTTCCTGGTTCCAGAGCCATGGAGTGTACGGGGCTGTGCCGGCAGAATGTTAGAGCTTTGTTTCATTTTTATTTTCCCCAAATGGCACTGAGGGACTTCCCAAGCAAAACGTTCCTTTTTAGGAGCACGTTTGCCAACTGCAGTGGACCTGAGTAATGGATGTGACTCCGGGAGCCACACTCCTCTTGCCCCCAACTACTATCAGCTGTGAGAGTAGAAATCGGCACCGGGGGACTGTGTTGTTACTGGCTATTCCTGCTGTTGGGAAGATGGGCAGACTTCACATTCCACCATTAATCCATCTCCTTTGTGAGGAAGCATCACGACGCTTTTAATTCCACCCAAAACACGACGTTCGTGCCCTGGGGGCATGTCTGAATACCGTATAAACTCTGAAACTACTCAGAAGCTGTGCACCCAAAGCCTCTTACATTGGAAGGAAGGAAGGGGTTGCATCAGAGGTTTGTGGATTCGTAACATCAGCCTAATTAGGACAAAATAACTTAGATTTAGCCTGTTCAGTGCTCTTCAGTTGCCATGACCAGGGCTTTCTAATCTGTGGAGATTTTAACGAGATTGACAGTATTTAGCGTTACAGCCATTTGGCATAGCACTTTCCTTCTGCTGGAGTCCTTTGGCCAAAGGACCAGTTAGCGCAGACATAGGAAAAGTGCCTGTCCCTGACATCAACTGTTAATCATTCGGGAATTTCAGAGGGCTCAGTAAAACAACAGCTATGCTGAGCATCCCAGGTGGCTGGTATGTGTCCCCAGCAGAGACACCACGTTCGGTGCTGCCAGGCAGCGTGGCCAAGCCAGCCGCGGGTGACAGGGGCTGACGAGGCACGTCCCCATAGCACAGGGCCTCGGGGAACGGGGAGAGGAGCGGTTGTCCCAGAGGAAGCAGGAGCAGCAGACGGGCTTTCCGACCTGCGCTGCCATGGCACGTGAGCTCAGGCCGGTCGCTGCCCTTGTGCAGAGGAGATGGCAGTGCAGGGGCAGTTGCAGGGTGGCCCGGGGTCACCCCACCTTGTGATTTCTGCCTGCCCAGCACTGAGTGACTCCTCACCTCTCTCTCCTCCCTCTTGCAGCTTTAACTTCTCCCAAACCCAACCTGATGGGCCTGCCCAGCACAAGCGTCCCTTCGCCCGGCCTCCCCACCTCTGGATTACCAAATAAGCAGCCCCCGGCCGCGCTGAGCTCACCCACCCCGGCA
>NW_008794418.1:465181-465472 GCF_000699145.1 Aptenodytes forsteri | reverse complement strand
CCCAGCCCCAGCACCCGCCCCCGCCACAGCGCAAGGAGAAGGAGAGCGAGAAGGCAAAAGAGAAGGAGAAGGCACCCAAGGGGAAGGGGGACCCCCTGCCAGGGCCCAAGAAGGAGAAGGGGGAGGCGCCGGCGGGCGCCCTCTCGGCCCCGCTGCCCACCATGGAGTATGCGGTGGAGCCTGCCCAGCTCCAGGCACTGCAGGCCGCCCTGAATTCGGACCCCACCACCTTGCTGACGAGCCAGTTCCTTCCCTACTTCGTCCCCGGCTTTTCCCCCTACTACCCCCCGC
>NW_008794418.1:464442-464996 GCF_000699145.1 Aptenodytes forsteri | reverse complement strand
CAGCAGCAGCAGCAGCAGCAGCAGCAGCAGCAGAAAGCGCAGCAGCCCAAAGGAAGCCAAACCCCCGTCCCTGCGGGGGCTGCCACCCCGGACAAAGACCCTGCCAAAGAACCCCCCAAGCAAGAAGAGCAGAAGAACGCACCCCACGAGGTGTCCCCCCTCCTGCCCAAATCCCAAGAAGAGCCCGAAGCGGAAGGCAAGGGCGCGGACTCCCTCTGCGACCCCTTCATCGTCCCCAAGGTGCAGTACAAGCTGGTTTGCCGCAAGTGCCAGGCGGGCTTCGGCGACCAGGAGGCGGCCAGCGACCACCTGAAGTCCCTCTGCTTCTTCGGCCAGTCCGTGGCGAACCTGCAAGAGATGGTGCTTCACGTGCCCACCGGCAGCGGCCAGGGCAGCGGCTCGTACCAGTGCGTGGCGTGCGAGAGCACGGTGTGTGGGGACGAAGCCCTCAGTCAGCATCTCGAGTCAGCCCCGCACAAACACCGAACAATCACAAGAGCAGCAAGAAACGCCAAAGAGCACCCCAGTCTATTACCTCACTCTGCCTGCCCCCC
>NW_008794418.1:462854-463735 GCF_000699145.1 Aptenodytes forsteri | reverse complement strand
CCCCGTGCCCCGCCGGGGAAGCCGCCACCGCCGCCTTTCCCTCCTCTCTCCTCATCTTCAACGGTTACCTCAAGTTCATGCAGCACCTCAGGGGTTCAGCCCTCGATGCCAACAGACGACTATTCGGAGGAGTCTGACACGGATCTTAGCCAAAAGTCAGATGGACCGGCGAGCCCGGCGGAGGGGCCCCGGGACCCCGGCTGCCCTAAGGACAGTGGTCTAGCTAGCGTAGGAATGGACACCTTCAGATTGTAAGCTTTGAAGATGAACAATGAAAATGAATTTAAATAAAAAAGTTAATAACAAACCAATTTCAAAAATAGACTAACTGCAATTCCAAAGCTTCTAACCAAAAAAAGAAAAAAGAAAAAAGAAAAAGCGTGGGTTGTTTTCCCATATAACGATGCCGGTGGGTTTTACATTTCTTTTTTCCTTTCCTTTTAATAAAATAAAACTTAAAAAAGAAAAAAAAAATCTGTTACATTTGTCCTTTCGAAGGTACTGTTGGTCTGGGAGACGAAAGCCCGTGCTGCCTCCTTACTGTCTTCGGAGCTTGAGCCCCTTGTATATTGCCCCTTTTCAATAACGCCCCACGTCGATAGCACAGCAGAGGCCGGCATGCACTGTATGGGAAAGCAGCCCACCTTGTTACAGTTTTAAATTTCTTGCTATCTTAGCATTCAGATACCAATGGCTTGCTAAAAGAAAAAAGAAATGTAATGTCTTTTTATTCTCAGGTCAATCGCTCACACTTTGTTCTGTTTTCAGAATCATTGTTTTATATATATATATATATATATAATTTCTTTCATTTGTTTTGGGGTTTTTGTTTTGTTTTGTTTCGTTTTCGTTCCAGAAAAGGATTTTTTTTTTTTTTTTTT
>NW_008794418.1:460531-462813 GCF_000699145.1 Aptenodytes forsteri | reverse complement strand
TTTTAATTTAAAATGGGCAGAAAGTATTCAAGAGAAAAACAATGTGAACTGCTTTAGCTTTTCGGGGATTTTAAGGGTAGCTTTTCTGCTGAAGCCAATTTCAAGGGGAAAAGTTAAGCACTCCCACTTTTCAGAAAAAAAAAAACCCACACAAAGAGTGTTGAGGACTCGGAGCTTAAAAAATAAGTTTTAAAACAACTGACTTTCTGTATTTATGATAGATATGACCATTTTTGGTGTTGAGTAGATTGTTGCATTGGAAATGAACTGAAGCAGTATGGTAGATTTAAAAGAAAAAACCCTTTTGTGTACATTTAGCTTTTGTATGGTCCAGCTGACGGCTTCTCATTTGATGTTGTCTTGTTCATTCCTAGCCAGATAGATTGCAATCCATTGACTCGCCTAAGCTTTTCTCCCCTTTGTACCTTTACTCCCCATTCCCCCATCCTGTAATCTTCCACTTATGGTCGCTACCTTCATTTCTTAGAGGGTGGTTGCATAATTATTTTATAAAAACTAAAGAAAGAAGTTCAAAGGGTTTGGGGGGTCAGTAGGATCCCTTGCAGAATATTTTTTGTTGGGGGTTTGAAACTTTTTAAGGCGTATACATACGATTTACCTATGTCTGTTACCCTTGTGCACTTATCTCTTTCTTAATTTCCATTTTTCCTTTTTTTTTTCTTGCCCTCTTCTTTTCCTCATTTTGTAAATGCTTCAAAGACTCTGTTCCTAAACTATAAGCATTTGTTTCTGTTTGTGTAATTAGGCTGCACTCTGTTCCTTCTTTTAAAAAAAGTTTTTGTTACATTTTTTTTCTCTAAAGAAAAGTCATGCTTTAAATAAAATCCAAAGACATACCCTTTCACCACTGGTGCAGAATGAGCAAAAAGGATTCTTTTTACTTGAGAATTTGTTTCTGATTTAAACAAACAAGTCTAAGTTTAAATAAAGAATAAAAAAAGTACCCAGGTTGTTATCTGTGCTTCTTCTGCAAGCAGAGAGACAACTCTTAGCGAAAACCCAGCGCACCAAAAGGCAGGTTTCTCTTTCCAAGTTCTCTCCCGTGGTAGGCAGGCGGAGCGGCGAGGCTCAGAGCCACGTGTGGGCAGGCGAGGAGCCTGCCAGGCACTGGTGTCCCCGTCCAGCTCCCTACCCCTGCTTGTGGGAACACGCAGACGCACGCACGCACGCATCTCTTACGGTCCGGACTTTGAAAGGAAAACTTTGTGCTGCTAAAACGTAGATTTTGGAGACAAATAGATGCTTGCTGTTTCACTTCCGTAGCCAAATGTCAACAGAAACAATCTCCTCCCCCCCCACCCCCCACCCCCGTTTCCTCTGCCCTGAAAGTGTGAGAGCCTTCTCCCCATCATCTTCATCCTCCTCCTGCTTCGAAAGGGAACTTCGAAGACTGTGAACGCAGGTTCCTCCCGCCACCTCTGGGCTTCTCCTCCCCGTGCTGAAGCCACTCGTCGACTCTGCAAGAGACTGGAGCATTCGAGAGACGAACGTGGGGTTCATTTTCTAGCGGGACGCTTTTGTTTTTACGGATTTTTGTTTTTAGTTCAATGAAAGACTAGATCCTGAACTGTTGTACATATTTCTAACTAGGCTAATGCACAGTGCAAATTCCTTTTTTAATTGTTTTTTAAGTAGACGATACTAAAGAGAGTACCATCTAATATTCCTACCAGTACCCAGTTGTAGCATAAGGTGTCAAAAACGGAAACAAGTACACAAAAAGCGTTTGCTGTTTTAACAAACTGTTTTCTTTTAACAAAAGTTCTTGTATTTCTCCCCGTGTTTGAGATGAACATTTTTTAAATTCTAAAGTTGTACAGTTTTTGTTTTCCATTATTTTATCTTGTTTGTAATTCTATGAAATATATATATATATATTTTTTGCCATTTAACTGTTGTATGTTACTCTGTCTGTATCATATAGAAATTTTTTTGTTTGTTTTGTTTTTGATTCTCTATGTGATACAAGTTAACAATTTAACACTAGCTTTATCTGTCAAATTCCGCAAGGTCTCTTTTGGAAATCCTTTTGTTTTGTCTTGTTTTGTTTCGGTTTTTTAATTATATTGCTTGGTCATAGTGCAATTTCTCTCTCCTTCTTCCCCCCTCCTCCTTCCCACCCACTAAAAGGTTTTATAAATTAATTTCCTTGTATTTTTTTCTAAATGTTTCTAGAGACTTTCAGTGCGAGGTTGCCTCCTCCTCTTGCAGCCCAGCTGCCCCGGGGCCAGTGCTGGGACCCGTGCCCCCAGCCACCCGGC
>NW_008794418.1:440616-460385 GCF_000699145.1 Aptenodytes forsteri | reverse complement strand
CCTCGAGCTCATGCGTGGCCTTTCTGATGGGTGTCAGAGCGGGGCCGGGCAGGGCACGAGGAAAAGATTTTAAACTTAGCATTGAGCAGGTTTCTGTTTTATTTTTAATAAAAAGCTTTTTTAAGTGGTGAAGATGGCCAAAGTTTCATACAATTGAGAATAAAGAGAGGCGTAAGGGGTGTGTCGGGGCTGCCTGCGCCCGGGGGGCAGGCGGGGGAGGCGAGGGAGGCGCTGACACAAGCCAGCACACTCGCTGTTCGTGGAAATATATTTTGCTTTAAAAAAAAATTAAACTTTTAAATAGAAGCAGAAATTGGGTTGGTTGGTTGGTTGGTTGGTTGGTTAGTTGGTCTGTCAGCGCTGAGATACTGCCCACTGTGAAACACAAAGCTTTGACTATTTTTTTCATTTTTATTTTGGGGGGCGAGTTTGGGTAGAACAGAAAGCATAAATGAGGTGAAGAGGGATATGAACAGCCTTTGCAATGTACAAAAAATAGAGCAAGTGAAACCAAAAATGATGTTCTTGGTGTTTTTCTATAATGTAGTCTTGTTAGCTTTTTTTTGTTACTGTAACAATGCTGATCTCGAACTGTACCAAAATACATGGAGACTGACAGAAACAGAAACCACATGGAACTTTCAAAACTTTAAAAAATTTGTCACAAAAGACTTTGTTGTCATAGTTGAGTTGACTGTAGATGGTAATTGAATATACTCCTTTGGAAATATTTCATCACGTATGTTTCCTGCTCATTGTGATACATTAAAAAAAAAAATGAGCAAAAGCCCTCGTCTCCGATGTCCCCGCTTGTGCAGTGCAGGGTCTGTGTCGGGGTGGGTGTGTGCCACGTGGCTCGGCTCGGCTCGGCTCGGCGGGACGCGCGCATCCGCCCAAGCTTCTGCATATCCCGCAGCAGGCGGGCGCTGCCATAGAGCCGCGTGTCCGCACGTGTGTCCGCGTCCCTCCCCACACACGGGCGTCTGGGTGCCCATCGGTGTGAGAGCGCCTGGGCTGATGCTGCGAATTAACGTTAAAGTGGAAGTAATGAGCCAAATAGCGCGATTCATATTATGGCTTCGGGATGCATTGTGTATGAAAAAGACATTATAAGTGCATTTAATTTTACTAAATGATTGTATAAGAATTCTGGGCACACTGCTGTAATTAATGGTTAAAGGGAAAGCATGATGCCTTTATGGGTTGAGGTCATCTTGAAACCTGTAAACTAGAAGTGAACTAAAATCGCCATCTGTTTTCTTCTACTGATCAAACCAAAAGGAGACGAAGGTAAACAAGGTAAGTGGCTGACTCGCTACTCTTCCCTTTGCTTGCAGTGCCTCTTGAGCAGGGAGGAAAACTTGATGAACTGCTGAGTGTTAAATACACATTCTCTTACCAAAAATTGCCCCTTGCAGCAGAAAATGCTTGAAATTCATTAATAAGGACCACATCCAAGAGCCCCGGGGGCTACCATTCATCTCTAATTTATAACCACAGCAATAAATAATTTTAAAAAAAAAAAAAAACCCAACCCAACATTGCAGGTGGGATGAGCAGTCTGTTTAGTATGGGTGTCCTTGGCCGCTCTGCCGCCTCCCTGGCAGCGAGGGGCTTCCTCTCCCTCCCCAGGGAGCAGAGGCCTGAGCTCCACAGTGTCGTCCAGCCGGAGCAGAGGTCGCGGGGAGGAAATCTTGCAGCTACCAAGAGTGCGGGAGCGTTCTTTAATTAATCGGGTCAAGACATTCACTTGTGAGCCAGTAAGTTCAATAATTGGGTTGCTGATGCACCTTCATGAGAAAAAAAAAAAAAAACCACCACACAACGCTCATACTACTGTTTCAGGCTCCAAAAATACATGAATTATGAAATAAAGTGGGTCAAAATTGCCCAGCCCCCAATGACTCCTGATGCTACGGCGTAATGAACCAAGCCAGCCAGGCCCTGGCCCCCGTACGCAGCCCTGAAGGAGGAGACCCTGCACGTCTGGCAACTGAAATGGCGAGGGCGATTGCACCCAAACACACACTGCAGCTCAGTACCCCAAAACTCCACTGGCCGGGCTGCCTGGTCCTGTCCCAGGCCCAGGCATTGCTTTTCTGGCGTGAGCCTAAACAGGTGGGGATCTGGATTGCCTCTTAGCTGTTTGGGTTTTTTTTAATGGGAAAAATCCATTCTGCGTTTTCCACAAGCAGACAGGACTGTGTCAGTAATGGGGTCACCAGCGCGACCCTTCCAAACTACCCACTGGTGTTTGCACTGTGCCGCGTTAATCACTTCACTGTTGTTCATAGACCTGCAGTTTTGTAAGTTTATTATGTAATGTTGCTATTTATTCCTGGGTTGAATTCCAGTTTAAAACAGCCACACTTGAGAAAGCACCTCTTTAATGCTTAGAAAGGTGTAAATGGCCTCTAGTAGCTGCACAAGCTGCAAACTAAAAACCTCTGCGAGAGCCTCTCTGTTCAGAGCAGTGCATCAGTGGAAATTGTGCAAACCTGACAGAAATAAAAAGGTTTTTCCATGCTGTGATTCTGGTAAGAGGAGACTGGGAGTGATTTTTAATAACTTTTCATTGCCGTCACCTAAAAGACAAGGAAAAGATTTACTAGTACGCACTTACAGGCCAAAAAAATACATATTTATAAAAACAGAGCGGTGATCATGCGTCCATTACAGACAGTAACCTAGCCGATGGATTTGGAGCAGAGTTCCCGGCTGGAGGGTGCCTCAGCCCTCGGGTGCAGCCTGTGTGTTGCTGTCATTGACGCAGCAGGAGCGGGGGCTTTGGCCCCTGTGGGCAGCGCTCGGCTGCCCCAGGGATGTGGCCTGAGCAGTCCCTGCATCGCAGCCCAGCATGTGGTGCCACAGGACGCCCAGCATGTGCTGACGCTGAAGGAGGGAACGCCACTGGTCTCCCCGTTGTCCCCAGCTGTTTTTTCCACAGGGGATCCCACCCGGGTGTGCAGCAGAGGTGAGCCTGGTGCACGAGCCCTGCCGGCAGCCCAGGCACAGGGCCGGCATGGGCGCTGGGTGCAGGAGCCGGACGCCGGTGCAATCCACATCCCATCTGACAGGCAGGGCCCTGCAGCACTCGGAGGCTATGGATGGAGGATGCCTTTGGGAGACACTCTCCCTCCTGCACCTGCTCCCGGTGCACAACCCTGACAGACATTGCAGCAGCTGTGGGCTGGTCCGTTCCCGGGGCTGAGCCACCCTGCTCCTGGGCTGCCCGGACAGCGGCTGAGCCCTTCGCTCTGGCCCCGCTCCCCCCTGCATGCAGTGCCGCGTCCAGGCAGCACAGATGGCTCCAGGGAGGGACGGGGGTGGGGGACAGGCATGGCAATGCCACCATGCAGCCCAGCGTCCAGACACACAGGTCAGCACTATGGAGGGTCCATTCCTGCGCCACCAGCTATGGGTACCAGCTTCCCTCCCTTGCCGCCAGCCCAGTGCCGTGGCCAGTGCTGCCAGATCCCCGCCATGGGCCCTGGCATCCAGGTGAGGCATGAAGGACACATTTTCAATGCCACCAAGTGACAGAAGAGCTGTATTTGTAAAGGTGTCCGCGTCATGAAGCAGCAGATCACTGGGACTAAAACAAGGCCAAAAGAAACCCCAAAGCCTTGCCAGCTGCCAACTTCCAGTGAGATCAGTTTTGCTGTGCGCTGCGGGATGCCTCCCTGCCGTGCCCAGGTTTGCTGCAGGAGACCTGCTGCAGCACAGGGCAAGTCCAGTCCATGGGGCGGCTGGTCCTGCAGCCCCCCATGGTCACAGCAGCCCATGGGGAGTTCAGGCCGGGCACAGACCCCTCTCCTGAGAGCAGCAGCTGCAGCCACATCGCTTCTGCAGCCAGGTCTCTGCTGAACTGAGCAGGGTCCCACGTTAACATCTTTGCTAAATGACATCTGAAGTCTGCTAAGAGAGCCAACTTCTCTAATGCAGATGGATGCTCTGGGAAACTGCCACCAGGCTCAGGCTGTGCCAGCAGTGGTGAAGGGTTAACTCCATCAGCGCTTAAACTACCAATGTGGAGCCCATTCTCTCCTCCAAGCTCGTTAACAATGTACACCTGATGATCTAAAGCACTAGAGAGTCATTTTAATTAACGCTCTGCCAGAGGGGATGTGGTGAAGACACTGATTTCACTCCAATGACTTTCTATTTTGGTATATTGCAGAATTGGTGCATTAGTTCCCCAGGCTGATGTGGTGAGCTAATCCAACTACAGCCACGTGGGCACTGCTTCTGCTCGGCTCCGCAGGCGGCAGCTCAGCACAGAGGCGCTGGTACCATCCGCGGGTCGAGGACGCGTCTCCTCGGCAAGGCTGCGCGGGGCTGGCTCTGGCGGCTCATCCCCCAGCAGGACCGGGCTGGTCCTCCCCTACCCACCAGCGGGGCCCGGGTGGCAGTGGGTCGGCGGCACCACAGAAACAACAGACAAAGCCCTGCAGCCATGGAGGCCCTTCCACGCGCCCGCCGGGGCCAGGAGCGGGACCACTGGACTGAGGGCACCCATCCATGCCTACCATCCCGCCCAGCTGCGGCAGCCGTGGCCACCCCAAGGGAAGGTGCCTGCCCGAGCTGCGGAGGAGCTGCAGCCGGCAGTGCTCCAGGTCTCCTGCGGCCTCTGCGGTGATGGAAGAGAGACTTCACACTGCGCCCCAGAGAAAAGATAGCGGTACCTATAAATGGTATTGTGCTGTTGGTTAGATGGTAGCATGATGTTACTTAATTAATGTTTTAATACCCTAGGCATCTTCTGTGCCGTATAATTCATATCGATTCAGCTGTGAGCATGTTCAGTTAAAAAGACTCTCTTTCCTAAGCAAACTTTCAATTATATTGAATTGTCACAGCGAAAAAGGGCCTTTTCTCAGCATGGGGGAGGGGAATCTCTGCCAAACCGCTGCCGGCTGGGCCACGCACACACGTGCACACACACACACACACGTGCACATGCATGGCACCCACACCCTCCTGCCCCAGAGCTTCCAGCCTCCCCGAGGCACCGGTGCTGACCCCAGCAATGCCATGCCACCGGGTGTCACCGTCCCCAGTCCATGGGGTTTCCTCCTGTGTGTGTCCAGGCAGAGCAGCCTGTCCCCTCCAGCTGCTGCTGCGCTGGCACCAGTGGATGCTGGCCCCAGCCCTGTGCCACTGCCTGCCACCAGCCCGGGTGCTTGGGCGCACGCACCACGAGAAGCAGCTCTTGCAGCCCCTTGGCAGGGCTGACCGGGCACTTGCTGCAGCCAGCAGCCATTTGCCCCGTGGCTGGGGGCCTCTCCTCAGTGCGTGCAGGGCCGGGCTGCGGACCCCTGGCTGCCCGCCACGTCTTGCGGGGATGAGCGGCCGCGGGTCACTGGGGGCCTTGCTGTTCCACGGCCAGCCTGCACTGCCCCAGCCAGCCCACTGCCACGGCAGGGAGCCAAGCAGGGACTGAAGGATGAGCTGGAGCTTGCATGGGTTCAAGTCATGGCTTTGAGGATTGCTCGTGTTCTCTGAACTTTTACTGGTTTCGTCTCTGTGTCCCATTTTGCAAGGCCCTGCACGCCTGGGGCAGGTGGGCTTCCTGGGCAGGGTGTTCCCAGTTGCTTCCTCCCTTTCCCACAGGTTTCCAGGAGTGCCCTCTGACGCGCTCATGTCTCCAGAGGTGGTGGGTCTCAGCTGAAAGCAGGTCAGTGGTGGGTAAACCCTGCCCCAGCCGAGGCACGGGGTGGCTCCCAGGCACCTCCTGATGCCACGGCGCTGGCGAGCCGCGCACTCCAGGGGTTGGAGGGAGGTTAAAGCCAAATCAGAATTGACAGAAAATTATTAGCAGGGCAGAGACAAGGAAAAGCCCCCCCCTTCCTTCCATAATCAGGTTAATGTGTGCATGGAATGCTGAGTGTTTTGGCAAAGCAGCGCCTTTTCTTTTTTAAGCAGAAATTCAGTTTCCATTATGTGAAGCTGTATCCCTCCTGCTCCAGCAGCACCTTTGATCAGCGCATATGGTGGGGGAGAAGGACACGGGATGTGACCAGCCTCACCGCGTGTCCCTTGGCCCTGCTGTGCCCCAGCGAGTGGCAGCTGGAAGGGGTCCACCCTGTGTGCCCATGGCGAGGGAGGGCCCAGGGGACGGATCCCTTCCCCTGGGGCACCCCTGACCCCCAGCACAGTTGCAAACCTCACAGCAATGGGCACATTGGCCACATAGCATCGGGGGGATGCAGGTGCTGGCAGGGGGGTCAGTGGTGCCCCACACAGGAGCAAGACCATGGGATTTGGCTCTGGGTGTGCACGCAGCTTCTGGAAGGAATCCTGCAAAGGTCCTCTGTGCCAAGGCAGGTTCGCTGTGCCGGGGCAGTGGGCTGTGCCAGGGGAGGGGACCATGCGTGTGGATGCTGTGCTCAGGGCCGGGGCGGCAGTGGGGCTCACTGACACTGCAGGGACTCGTGGTCCGGACCCAGCTGTGCCTGGGACTGTCACAGCAAATGGGACTCCTGGCCAAGCAGCCAGGAGATGCACCATGGACCCACTGCCCTCAACAGCACCATGCATGGCAGCGCCAGTCCCGAGCGCAGCTCCAGAGCCAGCGGTGAGCATTTGTTCTGCACCTTCAGTGCTAGCAGTGAAGGTGGCAGCTGTGTGCAGCTTGTCCCCTCTCGCCGCACCGGTGAGCCCTGCCTGCCCATGTCCTGCTGCGCTGCTCCCAGGGGCACAGCTCCATCGCAGCTGGTTCAGGACCTGCCGTGCTGGACTGGGGCATGCTGGCCCTGCAGTGCGGCAGCATGGCTGTGCAGGAGGCTGGATGGCACAAACATCACAGCCCAGCCTTGCTGGGGACCCGCACGTCCCTCTGCTGTGCTGGCTGCCTCCCCTGCTCACCCTGCTTCTTTGGGCTCCTCCTGTTTTCCAAGGGCACCAAGAACAAGGTCCCACAGCAGTCTGGCCTCACGTTGTGCTGCGAGTTTTCCCACAGCCACAGCGGCACAGAAAAGTCCCTGGCACAAACCCAGCAGGTTCCCCCGGATCGCATCGGCAGCCTTCCCACCTGGACCATGCAAGTCAAAGCAGATCTCAGTGCTCTGCTCCCAAGAAAGCGCATCCCCTTCTCACAGAAAGGTGGATGCAAGGTGGAAATCTCCCGTGTCCACATGTCGCCCGCCAGCGTGCTCCGAAGCCTGGGATCTGGCTCCGTACACTTGGTGTCGGTGGCTCTGTCCCTCCACAGTCATCCCCTCGCCCTGTGGGGCTGTGGGGAGGGTGCAGGGTGAGCGGAGGCAAAGCAGCCCCAGCACATCCGCTGCGGCGATGCCTCTGCACCTCTCCAAAATGGGCTGGGAGAGCAGCTCAGTGCACAGCCACCCCTGCCAGCGCCACGGAGCTGCACTCATCAGCCCCCAGGGAAGCAGTGCAGAGAGGTGCTGGCAAAATTTTTAAGGATATACGTTTGCTTTCAGCAACAGAAGAGCACCTTGATGTTCTGGAAAGATAAAACGTGTCTGTGAGCCAAGAGCCATGGCACATCAACTCAGCCGCATGCGTTGTGGCAGCAGGCAGCTGCCAGCTTTGTCACCAGCCCCTGCCACAGTGCTGAGCCTGTCGTCCCCAGGCTGGGGGGACATGAAGGCTGCTCCCTGCACAGGCTATCCTTCTACTAGGGAGGCTTTATTAAAGATTTCTGTTGGGTTTTTTTTCTTAAATAATGAGGCAAAGATAAAAATTCTGTATTTTCATTACTCCCTATTTTCACAGCCCACTGAACAAAAACACAAAGCGCTTCTCCTGCTGCCCCTTGCTCCGTAGCTCTGCCTCTTTCTCCCATGGAGTTCAAATTAAAGAAAGGCGAAAATTGAAGCTGTTGTACGCAAGGCGATTGCAACATGCATATTTGATTTTTATGATGGATCTAAATTGCTGAATAAGGCCGTGGAACAAAGGGAGACTGCAGCTTCCTGCCCATCACAGCCAGCCAGCCAGTGCAGAACAAAAGCACCAGCCATTAGGGGCTCAGCAGGGAGACACATTATATAAATGACTTTGTTTCTCTGCCCCTTCCCCCCTACGGGGTGCTCTGGACGGGGCTGGGGGGCTCCTGATTTGCACATCCCGGGGAGAGCGTGTGGCTGGTGCAAAGCTGCCGTCGTGGCGCAGCGCGGCTGCGGGGAGCCCTGCTCACCCAGCACACGCGGCCGGCCCTGCCGGGGCCGGGGGGCCCAGCCTCTCCCACCCTGGGTCTTGCCTCCAGCGGGATGTGGGCAAGACAGCCGCGCCAGGGCTGCCAGGGCCCTGCTGCAGCTGGGCCACATCCTGCAGGGCAGCTGGCAGGACCCAGCCGGGTCGAGGCAGCCAGGGCTGGGCAGGGGCTGGGGGATGGTCCACAGAGACCCTTCAGCAGCCGCAACCCTCGCGGTTGTGCAGTACCTTGGCGTGGGGGTGCCAAGGCTCTGCCATCCCTTTCCTCTGGCACCATGCAGTGATGGGGAACAAAGAGAGGCAGGGCTGCGTCCCTCGCCCTGCTGTCCCTCCTGCGCAGCTGCCGCACCGCTGACAGGTCCCTGGGTGCCGGTGCTGGCGGGTGGCCCTGGGCACACTCAGAGCCATGCAGCCCTGAGGGGACTGTGGCCTCCATGGTCCCCAGGCTCACCCAGGCTGCAGGACGGCTGTGCCGGTGGCTGAGTCTCCATGAGACCATGGTGGCCCTGGCACCACAGGGATGCCGCTCAGGCATTTGGTGACACATCCCTTAACATCGCCTTTTGCAGCCCAGGCTGCAGCGCTGCATGGCAAGTGACTGTCAGGTGATGCTGGCTGGATGTCCCTTAGCAGGTCAGAGCCACAGCTGACCCACGGCAGCCCTCAGCCAAGTGTCGGTGCAGCACCAGCACCATGCGAGGACACCTGGGAAATGCCAGACAAGACTGCCTTGATGGTCCCACACACGTCCTCGCAGTGTGGTGCAGCGCGTGCAGGCCGCCGAGCTGGGGGTGCCGGGCGCTGTGCTGCCCAGCACGGTGTGCTGGCAGAAGGAGGCGAGGCTGTGCCCAGCGGGCTGGAGGGTTTGCACCCAGCTGGGGAGCTGCTGCTCTGATCTCGCGCTCGCAGAAACCGCCTTTTGTGTTTAGTAAAAGGCATTCGTTAGGAAGGCTTCAGGCGGAAGATCTGCGATTCCTCAGTCTGCAGCGGAAGGTACTTGACAAGGGCGGAATCTGGTTAGGATCAGACTGGGTCAGGGAATGGGTTTCCTGCTGGTTCCTCGAAGCCGCTGCAGAGAAGAGCTGGGTTTGTGGCAGCAGTGCTGCGAGGGCTGCACGCGGCTCTCCACGGACACAGTGTCTCTGCATGGGTGGGCGCTGTGTCCCAGCCTGACACGCTTTGGTGGCCCGGGGACAATCCTCCACAATGCGCCTGAGTGATGGGCATTGCCAAGAAACACCCATGTCCCCAGCACAGTCCCCAGCTGTCCACAGCCTGCAGTGCCACGGGGGCATGACAGGGCACGAGGCTGCCCTTCCTGCCTGTCCCACCCTCAAGCACGAGCCCAGGGATACCCTGGGAGAATCCTGGCCTGCGTGTCATGGCCACCAGCCTGTGAAACACCTTCCACTTGAGCCAAGGTGGACCCGAGGGGTTGCTGCAAATGGCTCCCTGAGTCCTGTGGGCATAGCAGAGGCTGGCCCGTGTTGTGCTGGTGTCCGGGAGGGCTTGGGAACCAGCACTGTCCTGCTGCAGGGGAAGGGCTTGGGGCTGGGCTGGCATCAGCCCCTGTCTTGCTGCATGAGCTGCTCCGGCTGTGCTGTGGGGTGCCAGAGGGCTGCTTGAACTCATCAACTCCTGCTGCAGATGTGACATACCACTGGAGAAAAGAAAACAACCGGCCAGACTAAAAACATGCTTTCCTCCTCTAATGCATCCCCCAGGTCCTCTGCCCGTCATCTCCCCCTCTGCACTGCACCAGGGAATTGCATGCTTCAGTAATAGTGTCCTAATGGATTTCCCCTACCCCCACCCCTGTGCTTCTGAGAGCGGGAAGGAAGGGCGGCATGCCACCATGCCTGATGCCTCTGGCCATGCAGGGCAGCCAGCACTCCTGGAGCTGCTGCCGGGGCAGTGGGCACAAAGAGCCCACCACAGCACCTGGCGTCCCGCCCTCACGCAGTGCTGCTCTCCATCAGCTGCTGCGGGCAGATGTGGCTGGAGGGGCTCATGCCTCAGTTTTGCTGGGAGACCATTGGCAAGACTTGTAGCAAGGGAACATGGGCGGCCTGGGGAGGCTGTCCCAAGTAAAATCCTGGGCTGCCTGGGAACATCAGGCAGGGATGGAGGTGGGAAACATCACTGCCCAGAGACAGACCAGAGGTGTGCAGCTGCAGGGAAGTCTGCTTAGAGTCTGGGAGAAAGCTGGGAGCAGCCTGAAAGCCAGAGGGGATGTGTTTAGCTCTCTAAAGTTCGATTTCCATGACCTTTTTTGCTGCTGGCTGCTGCTCCCCCAGTGCCACTCCCAGCACTGGGTCAGGTTGTGCTTTCCCTGCTAAGGAGCTAAACTGAGATGCTGTGTGTAAGAAATGGGAAGTGACAAGATATGACCAAAGCATTGGAAATCAATCCAAACTAAATGTGCTTCTTAACTATAAGTGAACAGTTGAAAACAATCCTCTTTTATAGCCATGGAGATAAATACTCTGTTTTTATTAGGAAAAAATTGCTTTGGACTGAATAAAGTCGTTTGATTAACAAGTCAAAGCAGATGGTTTATTGATGTTTCAGAAAGGAGTTTACAAGGTCTAGTGAAAAAAGAGACCCAGCTCTGAATTAACAAATTACCCTGGTATATGGGACATTGACAGTTCACTGCTAATAGATTTATGGGCTACTGCTGGGTGTTTCATCCCCATTTGGTTTATTATGATAAAATATTGGGGCAGGGGTAACCTATAGCCTCATTGCAATATACTGTATCGACCCCTGACCCTGAGAACCTGACAGCAAACCTATATATTAGATTCTTAATTTGTCTTAATCTAACAGGATCGGCTTCCGTGCTGTAATTATTTTCCAAAGGCGAGTGTGTGAGCGTGTGAGTGTGTCTGAGAGATGCAGGTGAAGGTGGATCACTTTGTCTATTGCGCTGGACATACAGTTAAACTGCTGAAGACCTAAGAGATCACAGTAGGAACGATGCAGGAGCATCAATGTCCTGTGAAGCAGGACATGACATTGAGAAATAATAAAATTCCCAGGTACTGTAAATTACTCTCGTAAAAAAATTTACCATGAGGCCCTAGCAGCATCTGGAAATATGCACAGATCTTGACTGGAAACGCAGGGACTTGAAGAAATGGTGCAACAGAGCTGTTCCTTTTTCTGAAAGTTATCACAATTGCTTTGCACCCCCCATGCCCACAGCCATGGCTTTCCACAGGGCAGCAGTGTCCCGCAGGCAGCCAGAGGGACTGGTAGCCAACGCAGGAAGCTTTGAATCCACAGTGGCTGAGTCTTCATGTCCAATATTTCAGGATTAAAATGCAGTAATTGCATGCTTCTGTGTCAGAGTAGCACTGTATTAGCTAACAGTTTAAGCATGTGCACTGTCATCTTTCATACTTTGGGGCTAACACACTGGCTGTAATTATAGGCCAGTCTCAGTGCTCAGAGTAGTTGAATCAGGCCGGCTGTAGGTGAAGGAGTGCTAGTTCCTGTGCCTAAGCCCGGGTAACAACTACTGACTCCCGAGAATACGTTCAGGTTTCAAACACCCTCAGCCCAGAGTAACATGCAATTAATTGCACGCTATGTCCATCCACACTGCATGCAGGCACTGCCTGCTGCTCCGTTGTGGGCCCAGGCAGGCAGAGTAGTGCTAAGCCTTGCCAGTCAAAATGTTGGTGATGAGAAGCAGGAAGACAGTCTCCAAACTCTCCTCCATTTGCTGAAGCAATGAGTTCTGAGGACCTTATGCGAAACCTTTACTTCCTCCTCTTCTTTGTCACCTGTGTTAGTTTGCATATGGCACTTCTGGTGCCAGAGTGTGCTTACCTGAGCTGCCCTCTGCGATGGCTGCTCATTCAGACGAGACAATTAGTGGATGCTGTAGCTTGAGACTTGCCATTTTTTGTGCCCAAACAGGGTAGTGGTGGTGCCTGGATTCAGGATCAGAGACACCATGCAAGAGCACGCCTTGGTTTGTGCCTATTCCCCCTGTGCTGTGCCTGCCAGGCACCATCCTGTCCACCCCGCAAGGCCTGGGGGAGCAGCAGGGCTGACGAGGGCCCCCTAAAAAAAGCCAGCAGGGGAGCACCGGGGGAAATGCTCCAGAGTCAGGGGCGGTGTGGGTTCTCACCTACCCCCAGCCCTGCTAAGCAATATCTGCATGCATCCAAAGATGACATGGTGATGAATGGGGGACAAATGCGTCTTTTATTGCTTCCACCGCACACATGAGTTTTCTCTCTCTCTCTTTTTTTTAAAGGGACTGTCGGACCGCTGGATACAGGGATTCATATGATTTGTTCTGCAGCCATTTCTCCTTTCTCTCCTGTAATAGGATCTGCAGAAATAATTTAAAGAGCTGAAGGTAATTTAGTGTCTTCTTTACCCCTCTCTCTATACTTCCTATGAGTTCACCAGGTACCCTCTAGATGAACTAATCCTACTGTAAAATATTATTTCTAGGCTTTATTCATCTAATTTATTAACTGTCTGCAGCATTATTTACCAGGTTCTGGATTAACTCTGAGACCAGTTACTATTCAGAGCTGCTGCTTGCTTCATTGCTGTCTTTCATTCTGTTTATCTTTTCTTTGTAGAGGAGGGGCTCAAACATATACAAACTGTCCTGAGGTTTAGCAGATATTCCAGGGAATCACAGGGCTGTATCTCATCTTCTCTAGTAACTAGTTACTGTCTCGCACCTCATAGGAATCACAGCAAACTTTCTTCTACATGCCACTGCTCCCCAGGAAGCAGAAGGAAAAATGGAAAGATCATTTTAATAGTTGACATTACAACTTTTAATCTCACCCCAAATGCAGGAGCGCTGAAGGGGATGGAGTTGCTCTGATTTACATCAGTTGAGAGCTGGCCCCAAGCACCCACCTGTGATCATGGCCAGACCTGATATAGCTGATTCTGGGTGGTGGGTTTGGGGCTGTCAGGCTGGATCTTGGTGGAAGAGCTGTAATGCTGCTGTATGAGCCAGCTGGGGAAGGCAGCAGCATTTCTCCATCCCTTATGAAGGTGCTTGCAATGTTCCAAGGGCTTTTTGGGTGCTCAGGAAAGCTGAGAGTTCAGCTGAGGACAAACAGGTAAGTGGCTAGAAGAAGAAGATGGTGTGGAGTCCTTCAAAATAAAAATGAGCTGGTTCATATAGGCAGCGTGATAGTAGTGGACCTGTGAGAAAGAGTGAAGTGGGATGGAGCAGTGGGCTTGTGTATGGTTCACAGAGTTTGGAAGTTACCAGAGCTGCCCTCCCCGTCCTTGCGGGAGGGCCCTGCAGACCCATCCTTTGGTGGGGCCCTCTCATGGGGAGGGGCGGCTCAGTGTGTGTCTGGCTGCAGCCAGGGTGCTTCCCCGTCTGCAGTGGTGCTCCAGGTTACCTTGGAGTGATACAACAGGGTCTCTGCTTGGCTGAGAGAGAAGAAGCCACTAAACGTGCAGTGCAGAGATGTGACTGCTGTGGGCCAAAGCCGAGTGAACTGAGCTCCAGACACATGCATTTTAGGATTTTGGGTTACATCAGAGACAATGATGAAAATGCAGTGCTTTGGCCCTGAGGTGTAATCAAGCTCCCATGGGTCTGGCAGAGGTCTGGGACCTTGCCCCTTCAGGTCGGTGTGTGGGACAGGCAGCCGGCACATCCAGCTCTGCAGTGTCCCAATGGCAATAAAAGCACAGTACTGGCATGAGCACTCCAGTTTTTAAATAGGCTTTATCTGTGGGGCTATTTGCAGATCCAGCCGCTTCCCCTTGGAAATCCCAGTTTAAATAGCCAGTGCAGGCAGTGACTCTGGCTTTTCCCCATGGGCTGTGGCTGTGCCCCCTCTGCCAGGGCGGCAGGGGCTCCAAGGGGCTTCCCCACCAAGGGAGCAAGTGTGCCCAGCCCTGGCCCTGCGTACCTGGCTGCAGGCACTCTGCAGCACCGGGCTCTCACCTGCACTGGTGGGAACAGCCTGGGGCTGGCCATGTGTGGACCTGGTCCTCTCTCCACCTGTGCGCATCCTCCATGTGGGCCGTAGTGCTCTTTACGCTGTGGCTTCCTGCATGATGCCTGCTAACACGTGCTATCCCACCGCTCCCCATCCTGCTAACACGTGGTATCTCACCACTCCCCATTGACTTGGGCCACAACAACAGGGGAGCTCCAGCAGCCCTTGCCCATCGGCAGTGCCAAAGGGCTTACCCCAGAGACGTTCACTGGGGAGGACTTTCCTCTCTAGGGCTGGTGTCTTTGTAACTTTTTGGTGTCCTCAGACTGTAATTTTTTCCCTCCAATCCAAGCTAGACAAATCTCAGATGAAGCACAGTGTCTGGCTGGGGTGCTCGCTCCAGAGAAGATGCTGACGGGCTGGCCAGAGGGGTGAGGCATCTCAGAGCCATGGCTTGTAAGGGAGTATCGATTCAGCAGGGATTATTGTACTGGAATACTGCTTGGTAACTAACCCATGGTAACTCTCTGTGTAGATGCTCACAGGGAAATGGGCTGTGGCCATCTTTGCTGGGGGCTCAGTAGAAACACCTTGTCTTGCCAGGGGCTCAGGCTGTGCATGTGGTTACCCTCGCTCAGTTGACACAGAGCAACCACTCCAGTGACGGGAAATTGATTACACTGCCTAATCAAGTCAAAGTATCACTTTAGCTGTACAATCAATGTGTTCTTCAGAAAACATTTGAGACTTTTAAAAGTCATTATAAATACATGCTCTGAATTCACACCATCTTCGTGGGTCTTGCGGTCTTGGTGGCTATTACTCTTATGAGTTTCCTTTGCTTTAGCCATGTTTCACACCTGGCATCCCACTTGGCTTGCAGCATGAGGGCTCACTGCCCTGGGCAGCAACCTCTCTGCATGCTAGCACCCCATGTAATGCAATGGAAGCCTGACCCATGACAGGGGCCCTACATGCCACCAGAATGAAAGCAACAGTCACACCTGGAAAAAAAAAAATCTCCATGCATTGATATAAAGTACTAGCACGTTGTCAGAAACAAAGCATTTAATGTTATTAAAGGGGTTTTTTGTTTGTTTTACCCTTTTTTTTTTTACTTTCAGAGAGTGGTACCATTGAAACATAATGGCTGGTGGTGGTGTTGGCACTGAAGTGCTTAATGTGGTAGTCTAATTCTAATCTCCTCAATGTGGTAGCCTAGCCTCACTATTATTCTGTTCTTTTACTTCACCAGTTGTATATTGTCTAATTGTGATTTACTGCATATTTTTCACATAAATTACTTTAATGGACTCTTTGTCTGGGCTACATTGCATGGTAGAGAGTGCTACAAGGTGTCATATGAACAAGGTTATAGGAAAGATTGAAAAGACTACAAACTATTGTGTGAGCTGAGGAATAGCTCGTGTTGTAATGATGCAGACATGCAAGAGGCAGAGTTAAGGGCTGTGTGCAGTCTTGACTTTATAGCATTTCTCATCTTGAGTGTTTAACAGTGCAACCCTTGTATTTTTGTAATGGAGTATTTTCTAATGGAGTTTGAGAGGATTTTGTTCAAATGAAAAACATTAAGATTCTGGAGCACTACAGATGGGGCAGGGGGAGAAGTGCTCAAAGCACGGTCCTTCCTGAGCTGGCTTAAGCTCTGCCAAACCTGCCTGTCCAGCATAACTGAGTCAAGTGCTCACTAGCCCCTGTCTGTGTGCACACTGCCAGCCTGCAGATTCACAGCTCTTCTGGCCACCATGCAAGTCAAGCCCCATACACACACACCCTGCAGTGCTGCACGGTCCCTGCTATGGACCCACCATGATATGGTCCCTGTGTGAAGCTGTCACAGCTGTGAGCACACATGCCACAAACAGACTCCACCAGTAACCTCTTAAGTGACTGTGCTCAGCACCAGCACATCCAGGCACCTTCCCGCAGCTGTGAGTGTGAGTTTGCACATCCAGCACCCTTTAGTGGGGAGAGAACGCACATGGAGTATGCGCAAGGGAGAAACAAGCCTGGCAGGCAGCCTAGCAGCTGTCAGGGTTTTCTCTCCAACCCCTCCAGCACTTGCGGGAAGCTGCCTGTCCTCACCTCCTTGCTGTCCTGGCCACAAGTGCCACTGTGGCTTCTAAGCCTTGCAGCTGGACTTAATCATGTGGAGGTGGATGAGGCTCCTTTGGCACCAGGAGCAGTGGGGGAGCTTTGCTGCTTGAGCTGCTGTTGGAGACCTCAGGCTTAACAAGCATTCCCAGCACGTGCCTTGGGTACAGCCCTGGGACTGTCCAAAGATGGTTCTGCCTCCGACCTGGGGAGACAGAGTGGTGATGGACACAGCTTGGTGTGCTTTTCATAGCCTGTCAGCACCACCTCTGCCCTGCCTGAGGTCAGACCAGCTGGTCTCCACCCCTGCAAGCTCGTTATGCCTCAGTGAGGGGACATTGTGGCAGTGGAGTCATGCGCTTCATGGCACATAGCCAGCATTGTGTATCATCTGATTATTGCTGACAGGTGGATTTGTACTGCTAGCTCAGAAGTTCATCTGGCAGTTTGCTGTGGTTATTGCAGGACTCTTCCAGAAGAGTGCCTGGCAGGCTGGTGGAGGCGCAGCTCCTGTTGACAACCTGTTGGATGACTCTCTCCAGGAAAGATAGTTTTGATGCATTGACCTGGCATCCTGCCACTTCTCCTTGGTCAGGGTCTATTTTATTAACATTGCCAAGACTGTAGGTCTAGGAGGATGAGAATGGAAGTCTTCTCTCGATTCACTGACTGGAGCAAATCGCTTACTAGGAAGCAATTTCAGTTTCAGGCCTTGGCTTGATTCCAAACTATGATGGGTCTTAGTCTATTAGTCGCAATAAAATAAACTAGGAGTTGGCCTCTGGCGGGCTTCACACCCTGGCAAGCAATTTCAGTTTCAGGCCTTGGCTTGATTCCAAACTATGATGGGTCTTAGTCTATTAGTCGCAATAAAATAAACTAGGAGTTGGCCTCTGGCGGGCTTCCTCACACCCTGGCTTGGACACCGAAGGGTTGACATCAGGCGCTAGTTTAACATCAGACACAATAGAACAGGGCACACCCATGGTGCATTTCTGCAGACTTGGTTGAATTAATGTGTCCTTGAAGGAGAAAGAAAAGGATCTTCCCTGACTGAGACATTAGCTACATCAACTAGCAGCAGATGTCCCTGACTGTCTTAATCAGCTTAGTAAAAACAGTCTGAATTTCATACGCTCATGAATGGCAAATCAAAGCCAAATTACATAAAGGCATGTTTTGCTTTTCAGTGTGGATCACTGCTGTGACTAATTTCAAATTTTTGACCCTTGCACATTTCAGCTGAAAGAATATTAAGTGAAAAAAATTCTAAATATATTTTTCAAGATAGGAAAGTTTCTGGTTAGAAAATTGTTAGAAAGTTATGAGTGATGGGGAAAAGAGTTGTAGTGGAAATTATTATGAAATATGATTGTAATGACCAGTGCCCAGCAGTGCCATAATTGTGCTCTAATCCCCACAGTACTCTTGCTTTCTTGCTGCCTCACTGGATTTCACACATTAAAATGATATCCTATTCTGGAAAAAGAACTGGGAACTGAACTTCCATTCCCAATACCATACCACAATGTTACCCCATTCATGCCATCTTGTATTTGATCAATATATTTGGGTCCAGGAATATTTTACATTTGAGCTCCTTTATATTTTTCATGTGATGGTCCATTGAACTTGGTTATTTTGCTTGGCCTTATGATGAGCTAGACCAAAAAAAAAAAAATTAGAAGTTTCTTCTGTAGTAGGAACTGCCCTGTTATTTCATAAGCATCGTGTATGCCTGAGGCTAGTAGGATTAGTGAAGGATTACTATGCATGCGCGCATAGCTTATAAAGATGCTTTGATTACAAAGTCCAAAAAAAGGATATTAAATTTTTATTACAAAAATACTTGTTTTTCTTCGTTCCTCTTCAAACAGAAGACAAAGTTCCAAGCATTCTCTTGCTTTGCGGTCACACATCAGTTCCAAAGAAGGAAAAGGAAGTGAATTTCCATTGCTATTTTTCTCTACTAAGATCACAGCCCAGTGCTTTTGTCTCACTTAGTTTCCCAGTTCCATCATTGTGAGCAGTCCCCTGGACAAGCAAAACTTCATCCTGCTAACAGGGAGCTATGGCTTGAAGGAACTGCAGCTCTGTTGTCATTATTTATGCCTTTAAGATTTCAGTAAGCTTGATTCATTCCCTGCTTCTTTATGAAGAGTGTTGGGGTCTTAGTCTATTAGTCGCAATGAAATAAACTAGGAGTTGGCCTCTGGCGGGCTTCCTCACACCCTGGCTTGGACACCGAAGGTTTGACATCAGGCGCTAGTTTAACATCAGACACAATAGAACAGGGCACACCCATGGTGCATTGCCTCCTCTGACTTAGCATTTGTCTGTAAATTTTGTTGGTTTTTTTGTCCCCTTCAGCAATTGGGTTTTCTATGTGGTCTCATGAGCAGATGTCTGAATCATGCAGGTTTCCCAGCTCCAAAGCTTGGCTTATACTTCACCTGTGCTAACGCTATCTTTTTCATCCACCTTTCCATTTCTGAAACTGGCTGCTTTTCTTACAAGGGAGACCAAGCCAACTTCAGCATCTCCTGGATTTGGATGCTTTCCCCTATCTAGAATTAGATCTATGTATGGCTTAGAGGCAGCAGTAACTCCTTCAACTGCTTGTAATAGACATAAATCAGGTGCCTGCCTTGATAGCTCTGACTTGTTTTATAGCTTGTGACATGAATGCTTGTGAGGCGATTTGATGCAGGACCTAGGAGGGCTGCTTTCCAGCAGCTGCACTGAGAAAAGCCACGGCCGTGGGACAGTGAAGGACAGTTACTTATCTGACCTGAGACACCAAGATCATTGTCTTTTCTCTCTGTGGCTTCTCTGCGTGACAGAGGAGGACACAAGCCTTGATGCTCTCCAGACGGCTCTCACGTTGTAGATATTCAGCAGTGTGTTTCTTTTGCATGCTACCTGGATCTTAGTCATCTTGCTTCAGTGTCTGGCCAAGGTAAGCTCCCAGGAGGGGGGGATTGGGGCCGGGTTTTTGGGGGGAGCCTGCTTTTTCTTAATCAGGACAAGACTGGAGGCAGGTAACAGGCTGGTGGGGCCTGTGGCTCTCTTTAGGGAGAATCACGCCTGTTCTTCATCGCAGTGATGCAGAACTTGGGACAGTTTTGGCACTGCCTTTTCTTTCAGGCTCCAAGGTGAGAGTGGTGACTTGAAGAGTTGCTTTATTCAGCCACTTCATAGGGCTGCAGGCAGCTTTTATCTCTTTCCCCCAAAACAACAGGACACCATTTAGAAAGATTCCCAAAACTTAAGGCCGTTTCCAAAGCGGGGCAGGGATCTGGCTGGCCGCATCCCGCCCTACCGAAAAGCGGGCAGGGCCTCGCAGGAGCCCCGCTAGCCTTCAGGGGAAGCAGCCGGCGGGGTGCGTTGCTCGTCCGATCTGGAGGCGCTGAACGCACAGCGGGCCAGTGCGGGGGCTGCGGCCGGGGCTGCGGCCGCGGCCCAGGGAGGGCGGCCCGGCCCGACCCGGCCCCCGCGGGCCCCGCCGCCAGAGAGACGCCGGCCGCG
>NW_008794418.1:423863-440236 GCF_000699145.1 Aptenodytes forsteri | reverse complement strand
GACTCCGGCCACGCTGCGGGCCCAGCCCGGCGAGGCGGGCCCAGGACGGCTCTCCGGGCTGGCGGGGCCGCGCGCGGTTTGGAGAGGGTCTGTAGCGGCCGGGCCCCGCCGCTGAGGGGGCGGCGAGCGCGCTGTGCTCCACTCACGCAGTCCAGGTAAGGGCTGATGGACAAGTATACCATTCCGTCTAATGCTGTTCTCCTGCTCTCATCCTCTCCTGGGGAGGCTGGAGGGAGGCAGAGTTCCTTTCCCGAATTCTTGCTGCACGGATGAGTTGTGCTCTATCCTAGCCTGGGCAGGCCGTGCTGTTCCTTCAGTCTTCTCTGTCACTGTTCTGGGAAAGATGACGGCAGTTACACCATTGCACAGTACCTTGGTAAGGAAGAGAGACTCTGCATTGCCAGGGACCTGGAAAAATCTAGCACTTGCCAAATTGTGTAACAGGTGAATGCTTGGGAGGATTCCATCTAGCCAAGAAGTTTCCTGAACTATTTGTAGGAAAGAGTGGTTTGGCTGCCAGGACGTCTGGCAGAGGTCTGACAGAGACAAAGCTCAGTAAGCTGCTATAATTATCATTGCAGCGGTCACTGGTTTTAGTAGCTGGGTGCAAAACTCTTTCTCTAGGCGGGCTGTGCTGCAAAGATGTTAGGAACCACGATCTAGTCTGTTTCCTTGCTGAGAAGTGGGATCAAATGTATCTATGTAGTTTCTAAGAAATGTATGCCAAACCTGTTATTAAAAGTGTTCAGGGATGCAGATTTAAACTGAAACACCAAGCTGTTAAAAGCTGAAGTGCTAAATGAGATGGATTCCTGTTTATGTTGGCCCTATTTGACCTCCTTAATTCAAGACCTTAGTTTATTTTTACATCACTGAAGAGATATAGAAGTAGGGAGTTGTTTTACTGAATCGAGCTCTAGAAAAAAAAATGACACTTATTACTCAGGAAACTAAATGCACAGTTCACTAATTTTTAGCCACGTTCCTTGTGCCCAGAAAGCTTATTACTCAGGAAACTAAATGCACAATTCACTAATTTTTAGCCACATTCCTTGTGCCCAGAGAGTACTCCTAGCTCCACTGGTTGTGTTTAACTGAATTGATAAGAGAAGAAAGATGTATATCTTTAGCATTGGGTAGATCAGGATGCTGTGGAACATAAACTGCTTTTGTTTCTAAATGGAAACTATGATGCAATTGTGTTTTAGAAATGCTTGTGTTCAAGAACGAAAAGTTCATTCCGTCCTGAAACTCTGCATACCAGGTCAGAATGGAGCTCCTGGTCCCAGGCACAGGGGAAGCGACTTCATGGTCTGATTCTTTGCACCCTGGGGACAGGAACAGCAGCTCTCCTATCCTGCCACGATGTTTATTGCACAGAATTTAGTGCAGGTCAACAAGAAATTAGTTGCTATTGCAAAATGCAATTTTTTTAGTGGAGATCTATCGGGTAACCTAGTAAATCATGTTTGTTTAAAAAAAACCCCAAACATGTACTTGGATATGTATTTACTCTCCTGACTACAACAACCATGAAGGAGCAACTCTGAACTCTCTGGTATGTAATAGTGAGAAATCAATCCCTATTAACTATGAAATTTGTGTAGCTTGCGTCACAGAGCATTTATATTCCTGTTATATTGCCTTCCAGAAAATATTCCAGTCTTTATTTTACTTTTATAAGTTACGTGGCTTAAAACTAGGTAAGAAATCCCAAAGTGAATTATTAGATAGGCTTGGTAAGAACACTGAGAGGAGCCCAAGCCCGCACAGTGGGCAGAGGCTCCATTACCGGCACTTGCGTGCTGCTGCCCCGCTACCCTTCTTACATGGCCGTCACTGGAGCGTCAGAGCCCCTGTGTCACAGATCTGCAGTCCTTATCTTCAGATGTTACCTGAGATTTTGCAACTTGGCTCTTAAAATAACATTCACCAGCATGTGATGTGTTTGTTATTTGAACACAGCATAGTTAGGTTCATGATCGGCGTGTGTGGGTGGCGTCTCATTATGACTAGATTTTGGTCTGAATTACCAGTTGAACCATCTAGCAAGGTCATGCTCTTTGTGGGTGACCTGGTAATTCTCTGGGGAGACCTCTTTGTATCTGACTATGTTTAATAATGAATGCAGGGCAGATATAAACACAGTTGGCTTTGTGGTATTCTGTCTGAGATAATGGCATCTTCTGTAGCGTAAATTGTTTTGATTGAGTTTATGTATGTTTAAAGATTTTGTAAAAGAAAAAATACTAACTTTGATTTTTAAATTCTAGATGTGTCTGCTGTGACAGAGAAGACTTATAGCAGCTATCTTGTAACTGGAAGTCATACGGATAACGGCTGCTTTTGTGTTACAGAACTGAATAGGTAAGAGACAAGTAGCCCCTTAAACTTTTCTCAGTTGTAATTATTTCACTCCAGATTTTGATTTTAGAGCCTCAATTTTTTTCTGTCTCCTCTTTCTAGTCAGTTTTCCCTTCTTTGATTTACATTTTTGCCTTATGTTTTAATCAGGAATTGTTTTTCCATTTGCTTATACTGATGGCTTAGATACACTTCCAAAAGTAGCTGAGAAGATCTTGATATTATCCATAAGTATTTCAGAGAGTGAAATAAAGTTCTTCTACTGCTGCCACTGCTGAGTTAACATTGATGATTAAATCCCATAAATATTCTCTTACCCTTAATGTGAAAACCATTGAAGGTGGGTTGACAGAAATTATTCCCTTTCCTGTTGATATTTGTAACTAAAATAAGGCTATAAACTGCTGCTGAATGCATCCAGAGTACATGCTTGCCTTCCATTCAAGCAGAGCAAATGCAATCACCAGTGCTCTTACCTTTTTGAAGGGTTGGAGCACTTCAAAAGAACTGGATGATTTGTAGACAGATTCTGTCCCAGGCCTCAGAGTGTTAGGAAAGGGCAGGTGGGGTCTCTTCCCATTTCTGAAAATCAAAACCATTATGTGCAATTCAACCACCTTTGATTCCTCAGTCAATGCTGATTTGGGGATAAGTATGATCACTGGTGAGGAAAACAAAGAAGCAGATCTGACCTTGGTGACAGAATCCCACTTTAGAAAGTCAGAATATTCATTGTATTTATAAGAGGTATTTCTTGGGGAAAATATGTGGGTTACAGTAGATAACTCTTGGGGTCTCTTCCCATTTCTGAAAATCAAAACCATTATGTGCAATTCAACCACCTTTGATTCCTCAGTCAATGCTGATTTGGGGATAAGTATGATCACTGGTGAGGAAAACAAAGAAGCAGATCTGACCTTGGTGACAGAATCCCACTTTAGAAAGTCAGAATATTCATTGTATTTATAAGAGGTATTTCTTGGGGAAAATATGTGGGTTACAGTGAAGATAACTCTGGTGGAAGTGATGAGAGGTTTGACTTAATTTTTGGATCACTTCACTTGTGGGTATTAGGGTAAAGTAGAGCTGGGGAAAATGGAAGAAACTCTGCCTTATTAGAAGCATAAAAACTAGTGACTGTATCTTGGCCAGTGTTCCCGATTTTCCAGTAAGCTGTCTGCTGTACGGAGGTGTATAACCCTAATGGCTTGTTGTATGCCATTAAAAGGTATTGTACACTCATAAAAGAATGACATTTTGATCAATGCTGTTAAAAGAATTACTGTCTTGACACAGAAAAGCTTTCCTGCTGCAAGTTTAAAAATATGCCTTTAAAAGCTTTTTATTGAATACCTTTGCATCCCTCAGAAATGTGCTATTTTGGCACAGGGCTGCTCTGAAGTATTCTGTGTTGTAACTTAAATGCAAGACCTTCTGTTTACCATCAGAAGGGAGTGAGGTGAGGCAGGTGTATTCACTTAACTACTGTCATGGGGACGAAAGAAAAAGCACCTTGAGCTACTTGTATGCAGTCTAAAAATAAGAACTCCCCATTTTTAAAGAGTCCAAAATCATTTGAAAGCTATTTGTTTTTGTTTTGCCATTGATTCCTTTCTGTCCCTCCAGCTTTGTTTGAGTGTCCCTTTGGACTTTGAAGCTGTATATTGATGTTGGAGGGAGGCAGGTGGCAGATAGGAAACCCACAAATGTCTTCATTGCAGCTGGATCCTGGCTCGCGGGCGGGCGGGCAGGCTGTGTCGAGAGAAAGTTGTTTTGGAGATGTCTAGGTGGTCCTGTTGTGGTAATACTTCTTGTAGCAGAAATCCCCCCCTTACTGATATTAAAAGATCTTGTACCAGAGCTATTGTTTAATCATGACTGCTGTTCCTGCCTTGATCATGGCTAGAATTACAGCTAAACTGTTCAACACGGTTCAGCTGCGACTGCTGCCGACAACTCCTGTCAGGTGGGAACCTGAGGAATCCTGTCGGTGGGCCTGACTGCTGATGGAGGTCACATCTCTGTCCCCTGCTCAGAATTTGTAACAGACTTTATGTCTGACGGGTTTAAACACAAGTGTTAAAGCCCTGGTTTGGGAATCGGGAGGCAGGGGTGTTATTCCTCAGGTTTGTCATGCTTCTTACGTGTCCTCGTGCATTTTGGATGTTCCCTGAGTTTTGTGTTTCAGGTCTTTGGTTGTTTAGCTGCGTGTGATGTACTAAATACAACTTACATAAAGATGGAGGAATTAGCTGAAAGAGCATAGTGGTATGGTTTTTGATATAAAGAGATCCTAGGCAAAGTTTTCTGAGGGTTTTTTCTTCCTCTCCTTTCTATTTGTGACCAAAACAAAGAAGCGGATGTTCTGGATGTATTTGGTATGCTTCATGTCCTGTCACGGGATTGTCAGCAGCTGGGTGGGATGTAAGAGTGCTTGCTAAGTAGGTTTTGTAACAGGTCAGATCATAGCATTAAGGGGTATTTCTATACATCAGATAAAAAAAGCTGTGAAACTTAGTGGTGGAATTTCATTGCTGAAGAAAGTATTTAGTTGTACCATATGTAAGTAGCTCCTCTTAAGTACTGCTTTTCAAGATACGAGATTTCCTTCAGGAAAAGGAAATATTAATACTCTGCATTATCTGCAAAGGCAAGGTACAAAAGGAAGAAGCAGGAGAGCTTGAGTATATGTTATTAGCATATGAGGATGTTACTTGGAGAACTACGATTAGAGTTAAGATGCATACCAAGCATAACTGCTTCGTAATTGTCTTTCAGATGCTTGAGTTTTGTCCAATTTAACCTTCAAGGAAGGCATGAGAAGCCCAAATACTTCCTTACCTCTGTTTCGATTAAAGTTTTGGTAGCTTTCTAGGGGAGGGTTTTGTTTGGGTTTTTTTAAATATGTAGGTTTATATTGAAGTTCAACTGTAACTTGCTACAGTTGATGTCAAGCAACTTCAAGGTAGTCTTCCCCACTCTGAGTTTTGTTATAATGGCATGGGAATAAGGCTAATACCAGCAAGAGCAAAGGCTGACACGTGGCAGAGAATTCGAACATGGTAACCATGGGCAATGGTGCCCAGTAACTTGAGAAACTTACAATGAGGTGCTAACAGTAACTTGAAATATATGAAAGGACACAAGGGTTTTTCTTTTGTTTATTGTATCCTGCAACATATAGTTTACCACCAATGGTTCCAGCTTGTTTTCCCATCTTGGGCCAAGATTGAAGCAATTGGCACTTCAGTAGTCTTTGCGTTTAAAAAGGAAAATATGCTGCATATGCTACTGGCAGTGGCTTCTTAGATGATTATTTGCTTATTTCTGAAGTCCTGCCACCGTCTTTGGGAGAAGCTATGCATTCATGCCTTTAGCTCGGTCATTCCATATTCTTTCCCTTTATGGTTTAGGTCAGTTCCCACCCCACACAAAATAGTATATTCTTTAACTATGTGTTTCCTGTGGTGTGTTTTGTTTTGGGTTTTTCTTCTGAGGTTTCAATTTGCATCCAGATGCTATGGGGAAAAGTAGAAGAAATTGGAACCTCACAGAGTAAGCATTCCCCCATATACTTGCTTGTCTTCAGATAAGAGGGCAGAGAGCCTATCAGACTCATGCTCTTGGTTGCTGCCTACACCAGCCTCCCAGGTCCTCTCTTGCCCTCTGTACAGCATGTGGCCCCTTCTGCCACCAGCTGTTGTCTGCTGTTTTCTGACTAAGCCTCACTTGTGTAATTTTAGCTTTGGAGGAAATTTGAAAGTAAAATCATCTCCATAGTCCTATTTACCCACAGTATCTCACTGAAGCTCCCTACAAATGTTTTTCTACAATGACCTTTTAGAATACCTGCTTTCAGGATAGGCTCCAACCTGTAAGTGTGGCTTAAACATGTTTTCTTACATTTAGCTATATTAAAAACTATGATCTTTGCTTGACTCTTCTTTACCAGGCAAACTAAATGGCTTTCTATCACTGATCCTTGTTTTTTATCACTCTAATCTGTAAATTTGTTCAGTAATCATCTTGTGCTTTTTTTCAGGGCATAGACAAAACTGCTGAATAACATAGGGTCAAGCTCTTGAAGGTGGGATAAAAGAAACCATTCTCTTTTGTGTTGATATTTAATTGATATAAGCTGGAAACATTTATTTAGTGTTTGGCCTCATCTGCAATTACATTTTTGAGGCCTATCAGTCTCTAGCCCATTTGATGTGTCATGTTGATTTTGAGTTTCTTAATCAAATGTCAGTTTGCATCAAGTCAACTGCCTTACAAAAATCTGCTATATCTGTGTTATTAATTAGCAATAAACTTATTCTTGGACTAGCTTGATTTTTAATTATATATTTTCTGAAAATTCATGTCACTAATATTATACTACGGTCTCCATTTCTTTCTAGCTAGACTCCTGTATTTGCCCTTTTGTTACTTTGAGATCAGTGTCAGACAGACAAGACCATAGTTACTCAAGTCACCAGATTTAAAAAAAAAATATATACTGTTATTGTTTCTCTCTGTCCTCTCAAATACCCCATGTTTTCCAAAGGATACTAAAAATGAGCATTAATGGTCCAAACAGCTCTTTAGACAAGCTCTTTTCTTCTAATCACCATGGAAATTGAAACCTAGATGCTTAACTCTTTCCTGTTTGACCTAGTTCAAGCTACTCACTTAATTTATAAATGTCTTAGCAGAGTCATATGACTTCCTGTGGGACTTCAGCTTGCATTAATCCTTTATCAGTATGATGTTTCCTAGAGGTCCTCTCCTTAATAGGCCAGATCGACAGCATTAAATGGTTGATTTTGACCTTGAAGGCCTTGTCACTGTTTTTGGCATCTGTGGCTAGATGAAGGTGGAATAGAAGCTGAAGGTCTAAATCTCGTTGGGTTATTATTTTAGGTGAACTACATTGCTTTGGTTTATAATTGATTCATATTTTGATGTTAATCTTTGCAGCTGTGAAATACAGAAATTCAACGAACTTTTGCGGCTAAAACCAAATCTATAGAAATTGATCATGCAAGTAAAGTATTGTAATCAATCCATCTAGCATAGAGGCTAATTGTTTGATGCCAATATCTAGATCATATGGTTCTTAGATGTCAGATTGATTGAATTGCTTTAAGAGAACTGGTGGGAGTAGATCTTTGGGCAATAGAGGAAGGTAATTCACTTTTTTGTATAATGACTTTCAAAATCAAACTTCTGTGTTGTCTTATGTTTATGGCTGACTTCCCATTGGCATGTACATAAAATATGTAATTTTGCTCACTTTATATGCGTAAGACAAGTATGAGGAGAATAAAATGAGAACAATAACTGAAGGCTGTGTATTATAGTAAGAGAAATAAAGGGTGTCAGAGTAAAATGGTGTCCCTTCATGGAAATATTTATGAAAACAATTGATAACTGGAAAATAAGATGGGTGATTGATACCCGTCTCTTGGGAATAAGCAGATCAATAAAATCATTAAGATGAGACTAGGAAGGTATGTGTTTTATTACTTGCTGAAGTCGTGAGAAACACCTTTATACTTGTGAAAGGGGCATATTCTGAAATCTGGAAAGCTGTTGCTGAGTTTTTCTTATATTGTACTAAAGTCTTTGAGAAGGAGTAAATCAACCAGTAGCCCAAAGTAAGGTTTGCTTTTTAAGTCTAGAACTTTGATTGCATTAGAAGTATATTTTGTTGTTATGGGTCTTGCCTGAGGAATAGTATGCATGGGGATGCTTTAGTGAATCATATATTGAAAAAAGATCTAGTTCATTATGCTTTCCTTGTATTTTTAGAAATGCAGTTTGTAGGATGTTTTCTTTGTAGCTCTAGTGTTTGGGCTACAGGGATTTAAATCTTTCAGAGGAAAAAAGATAGCTTCAAACTCAGTTCAGAGTCTGATATTTGTTTTATTAGTGGAAATTTTTGTCTCCTGTGTTTTCCCCATTCTAGATAACCTTTTCTTGTCATCTAAGAAATTAATTTCTTTGTTGGAATTATTGCAAGTAAACTTGATAGCAGGAGTGCTGTTATTGAGGCAGCTTACACAGTGATTTGCTAAGTACAGCCTCTTCATATAATGTGAAGCAGAAGTCGATTTATTGACCACTACTGGGATTTCAGGAATCTGTTGAACTACCTGGTTTTTTTTATCCTTCTCTCATAAAATTCACTATTGAATGTCTTTTTTTTCTGGTACCCTCTTGGAAAGGATTCTCTTTGATATGCGGTTGTACAATAAGAGCAATCATTCTGTTTGCTACTTGTTTCTGTACTGTAGAGTTTGCTTTTTAATAAAGTGTATGTAGGGTCATTTAATGTAGCTTACGTGACATCAAACTCTTAAAGGTCTTTCCTAAAATCCTTTCCCATGCAAGGAGGACATTGACACTTATCTAGGCTGTGAAAATACTGGCTCTGTGGCTATGCTGCCAGTTCCTTTCCTAGAACACATTTCAATTAGAGCAAAACATTACAGAAAAGCCAACTCCATTGTGAGCACAATATTGCTTATGTTGCAATACATTTCTGCTGTAAAATATAATCTGCTACTTTTCTGGAATACTAAGAAAATATTTAAGCATATAACTTGATTAGTTCATGCTATTTGCTGTATATTCATCGTGCTTTTTTACAACTTTCTGCAAACATTCTTCTCTAAGGTGTATGTTAGGAATGAAAACTATTTGGTCTCTGATTGGTAATCTGTAAAAACATAGTTTTAAAAATAGAACCCAAGTGAACTGTACAAAGTGGATTATTGATTCTCAGGGATGAAGAGAGAATGCTTTCTGTTAAGTCCTTTTCATTGCGTTAGATTTTATACTAGTATCTGGAGGCTTGGGGGGTGGTGGTGTGTGTTTGATTAACAGACACTAATGGAGAAATCATCTTATCTCTAGTTCATCTGCTGGTTTTCTGACAACTCTTCCTAGCCACTATTGCATACAGGATACCAGAGCTGATGTACTTGGGGATTGTATATGGAATATTTATAGGTTATGGTATATGGTAGTAAATGCCTCGACATTAGGCATATTTATCTTTTGAGAGACGTGTAACTTGCTATGTGATGTCTGACCTCAGCATAATACTGCCTGGAACTGTTATTAAAATGTCTAGAGTGCTGCTATAGGCATTAAAAGTGAAGAGGAAAGTTAACGCAGAAGGGAACAATTATTAGAATGGGTTAGATTATTGCAACCAACTAAAGGGGAAGGCATTGTGTTTGAATTCTGACACCCACAATTGTAACATCTGCCAGCCAAATGCTTATGTGGGCCAAGCCCATCCAGTTATGTGTTATGGTTAAAAGACCTTATTTTTGTTATTATTTATGCAGAAATTTAATTCATGAAAGGAACAAAATTAGTATTTTCCAGACTCCCTCCTTAGTTTGCCTGAATCTTGTATTTATTTCAGGGAGCCATCTTAGTATTTCTGATTAACTTGACTGCTGGATTGTGAGACATTCTTAGATGATTTGACTAGTCCCAGAATTTTTTTTTTGCTGTCAATTGCAGATTAGCAAGACTCAAAGGATGGCAGAAAACTTGTTATTCAGAAATAGGCTTCCGCCAGGTTGTATGGTATGATTGTCATCCACATGGCCAGCTTATTTTTATTTCCAAACACTTTTTCCCTTTTTATAATCTAGACGGAAGCTCTGATCTCTGAATGTGAAAAGCTGGGACATCAATCTGCCTTCACAACTCAGCTTCGCGTTCAGTATTGAACTTCCGTCTGCATGCTTAGCTGTTCCAGTCAGAGCCCCAAACTCTGTGTTTTTCACTAATGCTTTGTCAGATAGCTGTCCTCTTCAGAGAGATTGAAATGAGTAATAGTCTTTCGACACTATTGGCAAGTGGCTTTCACGGTCCATGGCGGATCTAATGAACTACAGCTGCCTGGTTGGAAAATCCCGCTTTTGATTGAAGGGACTTCTGAAGTCTCTACTTGGATTCATTGACTTTCTTAGGATTTTTTTTTTTCCTCTTTGAGAAGTAGATGGAGAAAGCACTCTTGGAAATTCCTTCATCATTTACATTCACAAATGTCAAGTTTAGAACATGGTGCTTTTGCACAGGAAAAATTGCAAAGTTGACACACATTAGAGACGCTTCAAAACATCATGCCCACCTGCTGAGGAAAGCAGGTGTATAAATGAACTTTCATGCTCTCAACAAAGATCCCCCATGAACAGATATTTAGTACTTCCTTTTCATCAGGTACGAGACTACAGGTGCCTTTCTTGGTATGTATACAGAAGACGTGGTACTGTTCGACAGGAATGCAGTACTCGTGGCTGCATCTTCAAAGGCTCAGGGTCTGTAATTGGGCCAGATTTTCAAAGAAGCTTGGCAATCAACATGCATCCAGTATGCTGAGTTAGTTTGAAAATCTGGCTATTCTTTAAGTGCCTTAATGAGAGCTGGGTTGTCTTTCGTGTGGGGTGTTTTGGTTGTTGGGTGGTTTATTTGTGGTTTTGTTTGGGGTTTTTTTGAGAAACTGGTCAAGAATGTGAATATATTTTCCTTGATATAAATATCTTCCCTATTCTGTGTGAAAGATGGGGCAGGAAACCATTTTACATACCTACCCATAAAAGTTTGAGGTGAATAGATAGATTCCTCCCCCCCACTTTGCATCCTCACCTATATCATTGTTTATCCTGCCTGCCAGCTGAAAAGCTTTTCTTCCAAATTTTGGAAGATAGATTGTAACTTGCCTGTGACTTGTAGTATAGTTTGAGTTACACATATTACAGTCCAGCTTCATTTTTGGACTAGGTAATCATAGCTTCATTTAACTGGAACTAGATTGGTGTGGAGTTTTGCAAACACTAGTAGATGCTGATCCTTATAGTAACACTGTTCTTTATTATACTTTTTCACCTATTTTTGCTTATTTTTCAGTTTCACATCCACTTTCCATTTTGTTGCTACTTACTCAACTCTTCTTGTTCACTTTTTATCTCCTACCTTAAGGATATCAGTTAGCCTAAACTGTTGTCCTTTTACTTTGGAACTGAAGTGAAGTTGTAAGAGAGCAGGATCAAACACTAGCAATGTTCTTCAGCCAGTGAGTGACAATGTTAAGAACTAACATGTTTTAAAAAAAAAAAAGAGGCATATTACTAAGAGACTTCTGGGTACTTGGGAGAGGAAATTTGGATGTGAAATGCTAACGAAATGAACTCATTAGAAATGATGAGTCTCACTTCTAGTGCAGAAAACATTTTATCTTACTCCCTTGATATTCCTGTTTGTAGTGTTTTTGACATGTGCATTATTAAACAAATAATACGACACAGCACCTCTGTTTGGGTAATGTAATGAAACCATAGTAAATGGCTCAGTGTTTGCGGCTTTCCTATTGAGCAAGGAAAAACTGCGGGGTGACCGCATTTGCAGTGTGGAAGGAGAAATTCTCATCCAGATGATGGCTACTGGAAGGTGCCAGGTGCAGAACAAGTCTGCATTAATTTTTATACTCCTTCTAAGACTTAAATATAAAAGTTAGGTTCCTGACTTGGAAATATAAGTGCCCAAGGGCTGCTTAAGGCTATCATCTGTGAGAAGTCATTCTCATGAAAAATTCTGATGCTGCCATAACTGTTTTTCTGGGAACTATTAGCATGTGCAGTCTAAACACACACAGGTATGTGAGTCTTAAAGGTGTATTTTTTTTCAGTCTGCAGTGTCATACATAATTTGTTATTGGAGAGTACTCTTTTGTTGTCTACCTGCTCCCATTTTCTGTGTAGTAGCAAGGGTGTGAGAAGCAGATCTGTCACATGATTGTAGAATAATTTTGGTGGAAAGGTCCTTTTGGAGGGCACCTGATGCAACCTCTTGCTCAAAGCAGTGCTACTGATGTTATGTTAGGCAGCTCAGGACCTTCTCCCCCTTGGTTTTGAAGTAACTCCACAGCTGAAGATTGTACAATCTTCCCAGGCAACCTGTTCTACTCTCCACACTCACTGAAGAATTTTTCCTCGTCTGTAGATGAAGTTTCCTTGGCTATAACTTTCTTCTGTTTCCTCTTGTCCTTTCTCTGAGCAGCTCTAAGAAGAGTCTGTCTCACACTTCTCTATACCTGCCCATTAGGTAGTTGCAGACAGCAATTAGATTGCCCCTTAGCCTCATCTCCTTCAAGCTGAGCAGACTCAGTTCTCTCAGCCTCTCCTTACACATTGCCTTCCTTTGCAGTGGTGCGCACAGGCGGCAGGAGGGCGTTGGAAGCATTGTAGCCTGTGCTGCGGAGGAAGTGCTGGTACGAATAACTTGAGATCTGCACTGCCCATTAGGTAGTTGCAGACAGCAATTAGATTGCCCCTTAGCCTCATCTCCTTCAAGCTGAGCAGACTCAGTTCTCTCAGCCTCTCCTTACACATTGCCTTCCTTTGCAGTGGTGCGCACAGGCGGCAGGAGGGCGTTGGAAGCATTGTAGCCTGTGCTGCGGAGGAAGTGCTGGTACGAATAACTTGAGATCTGCAAACTCCATCTTTTTCTCCTTACACATTGCCTTCCTTTGCAGTGGTGCGCACAGGCGGCAGGAGGGCGTTGGAAGCATTGTAGCCTGTGCTGCGGAGGAAGTGCTGGTATGAATAACTTGAGATCTGCAAACCTCCATCTTTTAGCTCACGTGCAGGAAGGGAGTTGCTGATGTAGTAGAGCGGCCTTCTGTTCCCTTCATATGTCCTCCGTCCCAGGATGGGGCTCCCACTGTGCCCCTGTTGCAGTAGCCCTGTACCTTGAAGGGGCCTGGGCTGATGAATTGCTGGAAGACTCCTACTAGAAGTGTTAGGTGCTACCTGGCAGACAGTGTTTCTTGCTTAACTGGAAGTGGAAACCCAGAATTTTGTGGTTTCATTGTTAAAAACAGAACATTACTGGAACTTGCCAGGGAAAAGAATTTGTCAGTGGAAATGGGTATTAATTCACAGCATTAAAGCTTGGATCAGTGCAAGCCCTAGCATTGAAGTGGCAGGGCTGATGTGGATGTGATTGGCTTCTGCTATGCGTTTGTGATAGTTGTGCTATGCTTTTACTATTTTCTGGGTAAGATTTTTAATGTATATAAGTCTCGGGCATGTGGTCCCACCTTTCGCATTTCCTATCTGAGAAAATATATGTTTCTTGTCCTCCCTCCCCTTTCTTTTCAATCATCTTTTGTCTGCCAAGCAGTTATCCAAAGAGGAAACTGAGCCCAAAATGGTGAGCGAGCAAGAGACTATGCCGTGGATCTTTATGGTTCAGACACCATGATGCAGCTTCTCCATTCTGTCTTTAATTAAACTTGGGTTTTTCTGTTGTTGTAGCTGGAAGCAGTGTGCTGACACAACTCACTCTTGTATAGAACAGATTAAAATGTCAATGTTTTAATGTTCTCATCTGTGGGAAAAAAAATAGTTGGGTGTTTTATTTATAACTTAAAAAGAGACTGTACTATGGAAAAGGTTTACTTGTGCAAGATGGAAAATCACAATTAAAGATACAGCATCCCATTTAATATTAAAAGTGTGTAAAGGACTGAAAAGATTGAAAGGATGAAATCTCTTCAGGAAATAGGCTATACTGGGGCATGGCAGTTTAAAACAATTATAAATTTACTGTATTTTTAATTATTCACTCTGTTCTGTTTTCTTTGCATTTGTGGCATGGTGTACGTGCATGCATCTCTGGGCTAATGTACCAAACAGGTGAATGTGTTTGAGCTGGAGAAGCATGAAGGTACATTAAAAGAATGGTCAAAAGTCAATGTTGTCCTCAATGCTATATGACCTCTTTCTGGAGAAGGAAGCTGTATTTTCTAGAGAAAAAATGGTGACATAAGAATAAAATTACAATTCTGTTCATGTCTTCTCAAACTGCCAAGGAAGCAAATCTGCAGAAGTGACAATGAAACTGGTTTGGAGGTGTAGATTATAACTCCACTGTGCAGCAGATGGCTAAGCTTGTTCAGGGATAGCAGTTACGCAGTATGATGCTGTGCAGAAATGTGAGCTCAAGCCCTTGGAACCGTACAGCTCAGTTAGCTCGGCTTTGGACAGGGCTGTTAGCCTATGTATCGGGAGCCTTGATCACTCACCGCCACAATGAATCTATTTGTGGGTTAATAGGGGCTTGGTTTTCAGGTTTACTAGTCAAGCCCATTTTGATATTTCAAAATACTCTGATAGAGGGAACAGAAGTCAAATACAGAAGATACTAGGGATTGTTCCCTATCTCGATGATCTGTTCATCCTTTTTACCTATGGAAATGATGGATTTATTGTAGGGTAACCAGGTAAATGTAGAAGGTTGTCTGTTGGACTGGGGTTAAGCTGACAGCTGTAATTGCCTACTTTGGAAGAATGCTGCTTTTCTTCAGAAAGTGGCTCCCAGACCTTATTTAGAGATTTGCTTAATTTGGGCTGTCCTCTGGGTTAACATCTGCGGAATCTGTATTTCTCTGGCAGTTGTGTCTCCCTTGCATGTAAATTACAGATGCTCACCAATGCCCTTTTGGGTTGCTTTTTTCCTAAGAGAGGGGGGAAAAAAAGAAACAATCCATTTTAAATAAGGGAGATAAAAAGAGCTCCCACTAAACACTTACACTAAAAGATGAGTGCTGCATGTCTTTCCCCCCCTCTCTTTCTCTCTCTTTTATTTGAACCCATCTCCTACAGCCTTGCTGCTGTGGGATCAATTTGTTGGCAAGGGTTATTCAAACATCAGCAGAATGCATGTTCTTACTGTTCTTGTTGGACTTGGGTGTTGAAGCCAACAATAACAGCTCTCGTGTGGGAACTGATACTGGGTATTTGAGTCAAACTGTTCTTGGTGGTCTGTATTTTACTGCAGTGAAAAAATGTGAGGGGTTTCTTTTCCCATAGTGTTCATTTGTGTTCCCGTCGTTCATTGTTTATACAATCACTGTGCCTGTGGACAGTTGAAATAAATACTTTGAATAAATTCTGTGGTTTTCTTCACTTTCAGCTCTTGCTTTGTGTGTGCTTTTTGTAGGTTTGGGGTTTTTCCCTCTATGGCTTGATTTCTTCATCCTCGGATTGTCATAGGTATGTGGGGGTTTTTGTGGGGTTTTTTTTTTCCTTCCCCCCCCGGTAAAAACTGACTGTGGGGACATTGTCTAGGACAAATAAGCTTCAAGAGCAAATACACAATGCCTCTGGAATGTCCCGGGAGCTGAGGGTACATGGTATTTCAGGCTGAGCTCTGCTGAGGATAGTAACATCAAGAAGATGCTGCAATCTCAGCCTGGTTCTCCCCTCACCGAAATCAGACTATGCTTTTCCAGGAAAATGTTGGGCTATTGAAGCATTTAGTGCTGTGCTTTGTAATGCCCATCCAAGTATTTAGTAACCACCACAAATTCCTTGCTGGTTGTGCTTTGTTCCTTAAGTGAAAGTCCAGGATGCAGGAATACTTGTGGGAGCTGAATGATTTGAAGCTTTCTGTAATTTTTCCTGTTACCCTCAGGGCACTCTCTGAAAAAATTACCTCTTTGTAGAGTCTTTGGGATATGATGCAGTCCCAGATCAGACATTTCTCTATTAAATAAAAAGTATGATAAGCCTAAAAGCATTGAATTTGGTATTTTGAATCTCTAGAGGCCAATCCCAGTGTGTATCTATTTGGGCTAATTTACTGAACTATTTAGTTTCTTCTCCTGCATAACAACCATTCCACCCCCAGCATTATTGAAGTCAGTTTTGCCTCTGTGGCTGCCAGGAATAACTTAACTTTGCATGGATAATTAACTGGATTGAGTAACAGAGGGGAAAAAAAAAAACCAACACATTTTATTTCCACACAGTGGTAATAATAAATCTGTTACTACTTTTGGCTCTCCATGTTATTACCATAGTTGGGTATGTCTTAATGAGGAAGTGGCTTCCTTTTACTAAGTTCAAATACCAGCAAGGAGCCTGCCTCTTGAACATGGGTGTGTGAGAGTAGAAGGGCAGAGGGTGGCTTTTTTTAAACTAGGCAGTAATTCCTGC
>NW_008794418.1:418060-423846 GCF_000699145.1 Aptenodytes forsteri | reverse complement strand
TTTTTTTTTTTTTTTTTTAACTGCAAGCTGTAAATTTCCAGTCTTTGCTACAAGGTAAAACTTGGGATTTCTGATCATGTCAGAATCAAAGCTTTTCTGAGATGGAAATACTTCAAACCAATTTTTTTCTCTTTTTTTCTTTTTTAACCAAATATTGAAGATCAAGCTTAATATTTGGCTGCTCAGGAATTCTGAAATTGACCATTTTCTGTGGGGATAGTTGGAGCACCCAGCTCTGTTTTTTCCAAAATGCACAAAATAACTGTGTGGGGATGGGACCTGCTGAGCTTACCGCAGGAATTGTCTCTTGAGGGAAGGAAAAAACCTGACTGAGGCTCAGATACGAAGTTAGAGTAGCTCATGAGTACAATAACTCTTCCTTCTCATGACAGCTTATCTGATACTCTCTTGACCTTTCTCAGAATCATCCTCCTCCTTTTCTCATTTATTTCCATCACCTATGTTTTGCCTCATGTTCTAGAGCCTTGTTTTTCATTAGCCCAAGAAGGGATGAACTTGCTGTCTTTATAGACTGTTCATACTGCTAACAACTGCTGAGAGCATTTTTTGTTTGTTTTTGGTTGGGAGATGGGGGGGAGAGGCAGTTGAACTTTCCTCAGTAACCAGAGGAAGGCAATGTGTCATCTCCTGGTGGCCTGAGGAGTGAAATGTTTGGACCATATGTAGCTCACCTCTGTGGTGAGGTTGGTCCAGCTTATTAGCTTGTACCTGATTTGGGGTGCCAAAAGATGATCTTTTGGGCAGAGCATGGTAGTATGGCTTAGTAGACCAAGTCTGGGACTCCTGTGCGATCTTGGGCGCTTGCAGTCACAGTGCCTTTTCTGTGAACTAGGGCTGAGCGTTTTGCCAAATATCTGACATCTTGAATTAATGTATTTGCTAAGTTTTGTGTGCATTGCTGTTGTTCTTTTGTGAAAATGTACCAAACAGCAATTTTTCCCAGTTGCCCTTCAGCTGATTCCTGTCATCATCATTGTAGCAGTGAGCCTTGAGGATCCTTGAAAAGGGAAAGTGACATAGTCTAAAGATCAGTTTGAGGAAGCTTTGGCATGAAGGGTAGCACAATGGAAAGCTAAAAGCATCTGGGGAAGAAATGGGCAAACTTCTCTGGTGGTAGTGAAAATAAGGGGTGTTGTCCATTTTTGCTTATGCCTATGTCCTACTACGTAATTCCCTCTGTGCGTAATCCATCTCTGCTGTTTCTTTTCCATCATCTCTCACCATGTAAACCTCCTTACTCTAACCCCTGGTCTGTCTGCTCCTGCAAAAAATAAAATGCGAAAATGAAGTCAGCTGTATTTAGTACTGTTAAATGGGTGGAGTTTTTTAAAGGGGGGGAGGAATATGTAACCATAGAGTTAGAACTGCAAAAGTTTGAAGGTTGCAAAACCAATCACTGAATTTATAAAAGACAAAAGGAAACTGTTCAAGAAAAGCATTTAAACAATTCCTGGTGAAAAGTGCTCTTGTGAAAAATAATTTCATTTTATTGAATCACTCAAGTGTCGGGAAGAAAAAAAAAGTCAGAAAAATAAGAACTTATAGAAATCCATGCCCATGCTCTGTTTTTGAAAAAAGAATTTGTCTTTGTTTTGAAACACTTCTGTATAAACAATTATTTAACAATCGAAGTTTACTTCAATTGTCAAAAAGCAGTTGGTTTGGGTTTGGTTTTCTCCAGTTTTCATTTTTTTGGTGTCCTAAGTTGAAATTTAAAACTAATTTGCAGTTTTACTCAAACAATGGATAATTCTTAGCACAATATTGAGTTTATTGGTAAAGTCTTAATTCATTCCTTTATATACAGTATAGTATGGCTTCAGCTAGTTTTTTTTACAAGGGGTTTGTGACAGAGCAGAGAGGAAACACGTTCTTTGAGGTTTCTAGCCCAATGCTTTATGTATTAGAAAAACCTTTCATCTTAGTGCTGTAAGCTGAATTAGATAGAAGTCTTGCACAACAATGCCATGTATATGACCAAAGAAAATGAATTGGGGTGGGATAGGGAACCTTGAAGTGTTTATGAACTTTTAATGTTTGATTTTGCAACCTTATTGACCTCTTAATGTGGGTTGCCGCTCATTTTTCAAGCGAAGATCAGAAATTTAAAGTTTTGCCATTCTCCCCCTATTCCAGCTGTGTTTAGCCCATTAAGGGTCATGAATAGAATTTTAACCCAGGCCTCTTCTGGCTGAGCTTGTAGGTACGACTAAATGTAAAAATGTACAGTTCATCTTCTCTGCAGAACAGCCACAGTGAGATAAAGATGATGAAGTGAATGCAAAAGACTCTTCTATTTTTAAATGGCTATTGTTATAAAACTGGAGAATGTTCACCACAGAGGAAACAAATGAGTCTCAATTCCAGACAAAGTAGTGTGGTCTAGCAACTGCAAGATAGGATGGTGAAGTGCATGGATCTGGTGTAAGAGTCTCCAGATGTGTATAGTTAAGTTGTCTGCTTGCTGCATTTTTATCTGGCTTCTGATACAGGCTATAGCTAATTTTGCCTAAATAGCACTTGCTGAAGTGCTTGTGAAAGATGTGAAGGATATTTGATGTGTGCCAGTGTAAGACATAAAGGCTATTTGAGATGCACCAAACAATGAGTATCAGTCAGTAGGAAGTCTGCTGTTTTCTACCCCAGCTGGAACATGATGTTTTGATGCCAGATGCACCTAAAATTGACAAAGGTGGTGTTGATAATGGAAAAGTTACAAGCATAAATTTCTTGGTACCAACTCGGTTGTCTATGCTGTTGGTATGTCTAAAACCTATGCCTGCTTTCCATAAGAAAGGAAAATAAGAAAAATATTAAATTGATTTGAAATATTGCAAGTCTAAGCAGCATTTTTAAACCATGTCCTGGGTGTCCATGGAAGGAAGACATGATTAAAGCTGCAATATAACAGTCTGCCTTAAGAAGTGAGTTGGGAGGAGACAATCAATACCAAGGAATGTTCTGAATACTGAAGGTAAGTCATTGCACCTGTGTTTTCAGTGTAATACTTTTACTATTCATATTAGTTGAAAATAAAAAATAATTTAAAAAAAATTGGTGTAAGGAGAGGTAAATCATGGAAGTTACGTTCTTACTGGATTAACAAAGCAAATCGGGAAACTAAATTTAAAATGAGGGAGTGCATGGGAAAATAGAACTTGCCAAAGGAAGATAAGATGTCTAGAGCAGTCTGGGATGGACAGGGCAGGGTTTGTCACTCCTCCCAGCCAGCTTTAAACACTTGTGCTCTGAAATGGTCACATGGAAAACAGGGTGAATCTGCGGACTGAGTCCACAACTGTTGCGGCTAGCAAAACACAGAGGCATTCTAGACGAGGTATACTGAAGAGAGGATCTTTTTGTTTTACATATAATATATGCAATTCTTAATTACTTTTAATCTTGTTTCTAGCTCTGTAATTGGAAATTTGACCTTTCTGACTCTGTATAAATCTGTATTTTATTTTTAACCATTAAACTATCTTGTGTCGGAGATCAGTATGGATAGCAGTGACAAACTTGGGATACTTGTATCTTTTTTGAGATGATAAATACAAATAAATCTGTAGACACCCCAAGGAGAAACTCGCATCCTGACATAAAGGGGACTTGTGGCTTGCGAAGTGTACCATGTCAAGCTGCAGAAATCAGTCCAAAATCTGATATACTACTATGTGCAAGATTGAAGAACACAAATTGGCACCCTTTCTGTATGGGGTAGGCATCGCAGAAACACCTTCCAGCTCTGGTCACTCCCTTCAAGTGTCACAACATTTTAGTTTGATGTTTTGCAGGTACTGGAAGACTTCCAGGCTACAGCTTGCAAGCTAGTTCTATATCCTCTAGTCAGTGGGGATGACTTGTGTTTGTTTTCATAGGCAGAACCTGGCAATTTCAGACATGTAGAATGGATGCACTGTTAGCTCTAGCTGATCTCCTCCCAGTGATGGGGGAAGATAAATCAAAGAGTGCGTGTGTGATTTCACAGGCCTTTTGCAGACTGATGGATAGTTTTGTTGCATCTACATTACTTGCAGCAGATGGAGTTGTCCTTCCATGACTTACCCATTAAACAGAATAGTTTGGGGCACTTAGTCATTTGGTCTGGGTCCTCTCTTTCATGCAGTATTGCTCCTTTTCATTACTGCATCTTTTACACTGTTTTACATGGTAATAGTATTCAGCTTTGCCTCATCATTGTTGTAAGCTGGCTGGTGAAATGAAAGTGCTACTTGGTGACAGTATGAGATTGTATGAGAACTAGACAAGCCTGGGATAAGGCTGGTAGATTGGATGAAGCTTATACCAGGATCTCGAAGGGAGCAGGACAAGCTGCTTGTAACATAAGTTCTTAATTTATCTTTTGTTAGTTTTTATTCTGCTTCTGGGTACTTAACAGCTATGGCATGTGTGCTGGTTTCCCATCTGCTCAAAATGAGACAAATGGAATTGTATAGTTGCTTTCATATGTAGACCCCAGTTCAGTTACTCACTTCAGGACTAGACAATTTGAAATGAGCTGTAGATTGACCAACATCTTGAGGCCATCTGAAGAACATCTGGAAACTGAGGCGAATTCAGAATATGATGGCCCAATTATTTAAGAGTTGAATTTGGCACACCCTGGTTTTCTTCATGTAGGACTCTAGGGAAATATTCCATACACTTCTTTAGTGTTTGTGGGAGCAATTTTACACACCTTTGTCTTTAGCAATCTTGTCTAGGCTTATTCAGGGAAAGGGTTGACTTTTTTTTTATGGAAAAAAAAGCAGGCTGGCTCCCTTGTCTATGCTATTCTTTCCATGTTTTCAGCACTGACCTGACTGTATGGCTGCAAAACCTAGAAAACTGTTAAAATGCTGAACCTAAACATAATCCAACAGTACAGAGTCCTTTTCCTTTCTGAGTGTATTTATCCATTTACTTAGTTTCCGGGTGGGCTGCAGCGTGGTGTCATTGATGTACAAAACCCTAAATATGGGAGATGTCGTAAGATGCCAGGTTTCAGTCTTTATCTGCCTGTCATTGTAATTCAGATGTGGGTGTGCTTAGGAGTAGGGATAGGAAATACAGCTAGTAATTCCCTTTTTATAAGGGTGGAAAAATAATGGGATTTGGCCCTGCGAACGAAAATGTTACTATCCGGGGTTAGTTTAGATCCTTAATTATGGCTAAACTGGTACAAGAATTAAGGGAGGAGTATTGGAGAACTTGCCTGTTTGCTTCCTTTGTTAGGAAACTGACCCTTATTACACTTTCTACCAAAGGAAACAAACTATGTGTCAGGGATATAATTAAAAACAACAACAACAAACCCCAACAAAATGACTAATGCTTTCCCTGAATTACTCTCCAAGAAATTAAAAACACTTTGCTGATAATACAGGGTCTTCTAACTAACCAAACTACCAGTTGGAAAACTTCCCATCATTGATAGATTCTGTCTTTGACAACGAAAAGCAGTTTGTCGTTCTTCTTTGCACTTTTCCTGCATAAACCTCCTCTGAAGAAAGGAGCTACTTGCCAGCAGTGTGCCCAGGTGGCCAGGAAGGCCAATGGCATCCTGGCCTGTATCAGAAAGAGTGTGGCCAGCAGGAGTAGGGAAGCGATCGTGCCCCTGTACTCGGCCCTGGTGAGGCCGCACCTCGAATACTGTGTTCAGTTTTGGGCCCCTCACTACAAGAAGGACGTCGAGGTGCTGGAGCGTGTCCAGAGAAGGGCAATGAAGCTGGTGAAGGGTCTGGAGAACAAGTCTGATGAGGAGC
>NW_008794418.1:400367-417582 GCF_000699145.1 Aptenodytes forsteri | reverse complement strand
GCTGAAAGAGTGGTTAAACATTGGAACAGGCTGCCCAGGGAAGTGGTGGAGTCACCACCCCTGGAGGTATTTAAAAGATGTGTAGATGTGGTGCTCAGGGACATGGTTTAGTGGTGGACTTGGCAGTGCTGGGTTAACGGTTGGACTTGATGATCTTAAAGGTCTTTTCCAACTTAAACGATTCTATGATTCTATTCTATATTTTTTTCCAAAGTGCCTGTTACAGGTGTACCATGTACATCTTTGTTACAACAAAGTACCATGTTTGTTACTACTAATCTTTAAGAATAGTTTAAAATGTTTTTAATATATTAACAAAGAATAGGAAAAGGATGCATTTTTTTTTAAAATCAAAGTTCAGAACTGATTGCATTTAGGAAAATCAAGACTAAAACTGGGCAGTACTGTTGCCCCTAGTATCTCTCTGCACAGGTGAAGAATAAAGTGTGGTTAGCACTAGGAAGTCTGCAGTGGAGAAGGGTTTAGCATGTATGTATGCTATATCACCAAGTTTAGGGCTAGGGCTATGAAAGTTGGACCACAAGGTCCATCTATACTACAGTCTGTCAAGAGGTAGACATGGAGAACAGTGCTACCACTGAAATGGTAGTCTGAAATGAGTTAAAGGTCTCTAAATAATTTTGGGCTGCAGCTGTAGCATGTCATGTACTTTTGTATATTAAACTTTCTTGTAAGTGGGGGAGAAAAGCAAATACGAACTGATGAACTAAACAAATCTCTAAAAACTTCTAATCAAACCTACTGTGTGATATCTGGGTTTTTTGAATAGTACAAGAACTACAAGTCCTGCTGGTTTTCTTAGGGTCTGCATAAGGTTGTAATGTAGTGACCAAATGGTGCTTTTTTTAGGATGAGTGGAGTAAAGATGATAACCCAACAGTTAATGATGATTGAGCAGTGCGGTGTGTCTCCTCAACAAAATTGTATTTAAAGAGTGAGAGAGCTTTGATTTATCTCTTTTTTTTTTTTAATTATATTTTTTAGGAGAAATCCTCTTTAAACTATGAAATAAAGTTGTTTTTAAAAAAAACTCTTTAAGTTACAATGTATACAGGACTAAAAGCAGGTAAAAATCTGCATTTGTGTGTAATTAAAAATGAAGAACAGTGTCTGTTCACCCTCTCTTTTTCTGATTGTGCATACTTACAAATTTTGGAACAAAACAGATTTGCAAAACCCTATTTTTTTCCAGTTAAGTCTGCTAATACTCTTACTTTTCTGACTTTTCTGCCTCCTTTTAGTAATCATCCAAAGATCACAGATTGATAATCTGCTTACACTGAAACACTCTAATGCCTTCTATTACTTTTATATACTTGTTTACATGAGGATTTTTTTTTAAAACTTCTTGACACTGTAGGTGATTCAAAGAGGACGACAGTAGACAATTACAGAGCTGTTTTCATGTCCTGGATGCTGTAGAAGAATGGACAGGAGAGGCCACAGCTGTGACACAATTGGGTAGTTCTTGATGTTCTGCTTTGACTAGATGTTCCTAGATGATACTGTCAGAGTGGCTCAATGCAGTGTATGCAAAATATGAAGGTCCAAAGGCCAGCTCTAAAAAATTCTTAATCTAGCTAAAGATGTGGATGCTTGCTGAAGATTGGCTAACTGACCTCAAGAGATTAATTTCTTTATTCACTGTAGCTTAATGCTATACAGGGGACAGGTACTTCATCTTTTGATTTAGGATCAGTTCAGACCTGAGTGCCATTTTCTTGCAAGTTTTTGCTTTCTGACAGTGGCTTTTGTTTTCCAGCAGTGGCTCATGTCTTGCTGTCAGCTAGGCACGCTGACTCTTTTTATAAAAGGCCAATTCTAGATGGGACTAATAGCCTGTAGGATGTTCTGAGATTGGGCTGATTGGTTACCTTTGCTACTGCTCTGTGCCATAGAGGAACACGACATAATTATTTAGAAGCAATGTAGCCTGCAAATCCACTTAACTGTACCATCCTCTTTATCAACCTGACAATATTTAAAAGAAGATGGCCAACCTTAGGATGAGCACAGGAGAGAAGTACTTGTGTCAACCCACCTCCAGTGGAGGAAGAGCTGGTCTGTGGCCTCCTGCAAAGGCTCAACCCACATCAATCTATGGACCCAGATGAAATCCACCCCAGGGTGTTAAGGAAAGTGGCTGACATTGTCCATAATCTTTGAAAAGTGACGGAGATCAGGGGATATCCCTGATGACTGGAGGAGGGCAAATGTCACACCCATCTACACAAAGGGCCCAAAAGAGCATCCAGGAAACTACAGGCCCATTAGTCTTACTTCAGTCCCTGGGAAAGTAATGGAATGAGTTGTCTTAAACTATTGCAAGCCAAATTGAAGCAGGTGATTGGGAGAAGCCAACACAGATTTACCAAAGGCAAATCATGCAAGACTGACCTGGTCACCTTCTACAACAAGGTAACACTTTCTGTTGACGTGAGGAGAGCAGTGGGTATTGTTTGCCTGGTCTTCAGCAAAGCATTCAACACTTTCCCACGGTTTCCTCCTGGGAAAGTACAGATTGGATGGGTGGTCTGTGAGACAGGTGGGAAACTGGCTAACAGGCCACACCCAGAGGGTGGTGATCTATGGTTTTTATTCAGGCTGGCAGCATGTCACAAGTGGGGTCCCCCAGGGATCGATACTGGGCCCCATGCTATTCAACATCTTCATAAATGATCTGGACGATGGGATTGAAAACACCCTGACCAAGTTTGCTGATGACACTGAAGTGGGTGGCAAGGTCGACATGTCAGAAGGGAGAGCCATCTTGGAGAGACCTGAACAGGCTGAAGAGTGGCCTAGCAAGAACTGTATGAAGTTTAACAAAGACAAGCGCAAAGTCCTGCACCTGGGACAACATAACCAAAGAGCCCAGTACAGGCTGGGATCTGTGTGGCTGGGGAGCAGCCTTGCTGAAAGGGACCTGGGGGTCCTGGTGGACAGCAAGCTGTTCATGAGTCAGCAATGCTGCTGCAGTAACAAAGGCAAATCGGATCCTGGCCTGCATCTGCAGGGGCATTACTAGCAGAGATAGACATGCTCATCCCACTCTACTCAGTGCTTGTCAGGCAACACCTGGAGTACTGTGTCCAGTTCTGGTCCCCATAATTCAAGATGCGGGCAGACTGGAGAGGGTCCAAAGGAGGGCCACAAGGGTGATCAAAGGGCTGAAGAACCTGCCCTATGAGGAAAGACCAAAGGAGGTAGTTGGGTCTTTTCTCCCTGGAAAAGAGAAGGCTCAGGGGGGACCTCATCACAGTATTCCAGTACTTAAAGGGCAGCTACAAAGAGAACAGAGGCTCTCTCTTCACAAGGGGCAACAGGTACAAGTTGCACTGGGAGAGGTTTCATCTTTATATAAGAAAAACTTTTTACAGCGAGAACAATCAGTCATTGGAACAACCTCCCCAGGGATGTGGTGAAGTCCCCATCGCTGGAGGTTCTCAAGATGCAACTGAACAGTGAGCTAGATAATCTCATCTAGGCTCATTTTCCCATGAACGGTTGGACCAAATGATCTTTTGAGGTCCCTTACAACCTGGGCTAATCTATGATTCTACATAGTCAAAGGAATAATCGGACTGTTTAGAGGCTGGTAGAAGATGTATGAAAGCATGTTTGTAGGAAGTGGGGGAGGTGAAGAACAGGATCTTCTCCTAATTGGAATCTGTTTGCTCTCTCTTTTTCATGGCAAAGCAAGTCAGGCCTCTGTGGACTTTCTAAACCAAATGAATTATGGTCTCAAATAGTAATGAAGTGTTGCTAATGATTTCATTGCTGACCACAGCTGTTGGCAGTAAGGCTAGCATTGTCATTTCATTTCTGATATATTTTTGAGGTGTTTTGCTTATTAAATTAGTTGGCTCTTTATGTACTGCTCAAACTATAATCTTGAATTAATGAATTTGGGAACATGGATAGTGCAGGTTAAGGTCTGTGAGCTTATGTTCCTCTTTACATGGTGCCGGTGAGGACACACATTAGGTCATTAAAAATAGTTGTTTAGATTACTTTTCTGTATTAATTCTGAGGCCTGAAGTAGACTGGGTATAAGTACAAGTAGCCTAGGGGCTTCTTCATACTGTCTGCTTTGCCAAAATGTAAGTCTGAATGGCTCAGCAATCTGTTCTCTGGTACCACTGTTTCCAGTTGTTTGGCCCTAATCTGAATCTAACAGGGTGAATATCTGAGTTAAGGAACAAGGGTTGGAAAATTTTGAGCCATTTGAAGATTTTTTGAGAATCTGTGAGAAGATCTTATTTCCACCAGCAGCTTTTTGTGCCTTGCAGTGCTTAAGTAGCAATGTGGTTCAAATAGGAGTGAAATGTGGTCCATTGTCTACTAACGCACTGGTGAATTTAGGGTGAAGTTAAACTGTGGAAGATGGATCATTTGGGTTTGCCTTCTCTTGAGTTATAACAAGGTTACCCTGACTCAAGTCCTAACTCCACAAAAATTTTTAATTAAATTTTTAATTAGAAAGACACACTTTTGAGATAGCTGGCCCTGAAGCTGTCTTGAGCAGCAGTGGGTTGGCTGCTACCACTGCTGGTCTGTAGACCGGGTTCCAGCTAACTTCAGTGCTGATGTTAGTCCTCTAAATCTTTTTCTTAATTGCTTTTCTCTGCAGACAAATTCCAGCTGAGCACATGCTCTCACGTCACTGGCAAAGAATTTAGTGTGGACCTGACTCTCTGCCCTACAAATAAACATGAGATAGATATGCTCAAGCCTAGCAGCGAAATGACTGTGTGAGACACCTCTGTGGTCAGCCATTAGGGTGGTATTCTCTAGAGTGCTGCTGTCCAAAAATAAGCCAACTCAAAAGAAATAACTTGACTGATCTGTATAGTCTAGACACTTTTGAAACAAAGACCAGCTTTATGGAGGAATGGTTTGTTAGGCTGCTTGGATAAAATACTCAGTATCTTCAATATTCCTGGAATTTAGTTTACCTTGTTCTCAGAGAGGAGGGCCACAAACTAAAGTTATCTGTTTGCAGAAACACTAATTTTCTTTGAATCTTTCCTGTTCCTGAAAACACCTTCCTTAGGTCTGTTTCAGAGAGAATATAGTAACTACCTTCTAGACAAATAATATGGGCCTGAGTTGAAAGCAGACTGTTCCTTAGCTATGCTGTTCATGTGTTGAAGACCTTTTCTTCCTTTTATTCCCCCTCCCTCCACTGTTAAAAGGCTGAACTGGAAATCCTCACACTGTTTTTAAAGTGACATTGCCCACAGAAATGGTAATGAACCACCAAAAAGGAAAAGCCAAGCCAGCATCTTTTCATTATATTTAGGTTCTAAGTTCCATGGAATCACGGAGGGGTTAATACCTGTAAGGACTGGAAGACTAATCTCAGAGGCAGATGTGCCAGATTGGAGAGAAGCTGCGGTGCTGTGTAGCAGTTAGGGACTGCTGGCTTTGGCTCACAGACGTCCTCGTGCCACGTAACCCTGTATTCAGGAAGCAGGAGCAGCAGGTCAGCTTTTTGTCTGTGGGGACTTGCACTGACTTTAGAGACTTCTGATGTACCTTGTGATACCACATACCTTCTATGTAGTAGCTGCACTAAAATATCACCATTTTCCAACTGGTGTTTACAATGCTCATAAGAAGAGAAAGAAGGGTAATGGATGACTGGCAATAATGAAAGCCAACTTTTTATAGTAACTTTTTTATATTAATGAAGTCCAGCCTGTGGACTTAAGCAATTCTGGTTGCTTTTCCTTTAAGTGGTCAGATAAAATCGCTAATCTCTATCCTGAGGCTGCATGCTTTCCTTGGTTCATGCACAGCGCATGCAATCACGTCAGAGCTCGGAGTTTGGCAGAGTTCAGCTCTTTTTGGTGTGGCATTGCTGTGAGACTGGATGAAAGTTTTGCTACTCCCAGGCCTTCTGTTCACATGCTGGATAGCACTGGTCATAATGTGCTTGAACCTATCACCGGTCAGCTCAACAGAGTATTTTATTCTGTGATCTTGTGGTTCTTTTATTTTACATGTTTAGTGCAAGAATGTTTGTGTAGATTTTTGGTTTCTTCTCCCTGACTGTAACTGACCTAAGGAAAAAAGAGAAAATGTTGAGCAAAATTATGTCCTTGGTTGCATCTGTGCATCTTTACTGATTTTAATTACATATTTTGAATGAAAATGAGAACAGAACAATTTGCCTTGGGTCCGTACATACACCTAGCATGCTTAGTCACATGCTGAAAAATATTCTTTAACCTAGTCACTAGTTTATATCTTCCTGGTTTGGCTTTTTAAAAATATAGCACAAAAACCAGGGAATTCTGGCTTTTTTAAGGGGAGTAGTGTGACTTGCAAATATTTGATTGGTTCTGTTCCTGTCTAACTGTTCTGTGTAAAACTCATTTACTGTTTTTTTTCCTTTTAAACTGTTAGCTGACCTTACATACGAATCCCAGCTGTGCATTAGCATTGCTTGGGGATGTGTTTGTATCTTTTGTCTAAAAATACCCAGCCGGTAGGATTCATGATCCATGAAAGCTAATTGAAACAATTTCTCTTCAAGTTTTGGCAAGCGAAGCATGCATTATAAGCATTAATATCTATAAATTGAATTGTTAATGAATCTAGACACTAATAATGAATGCAATTTTGCAGGCTTAACTAGAAACACTAAAATTATCAGGATCTGGAACAGAATTTTCAATCATTTTTGCTTATTAAATAGCAAAGCTATGCTTTTAATAAGCTAATCATTTTTATTTGACCCCATAGGAGTAGCTCAGCTGATTAGAAACAGGTTTCTAAGTGCAAAACAATGTTGTTTTTCTCTCACTGTTTTAACCACCACAGTGCTGAAATTTCAAATCATATACTTATCTCCCATTGTGAGTATGGCATGAATGCTTATTTTGCAATTCCTCTAAAGGAATTTACAGTAGAACCTATATATGTCCCATTTAATGGGAGAATACTCTGCATAGATAAAAAGTGTGTGTAATCTGCCAAAACAATTGGAGCTTTCTTGAAAGATTGTTAGTGCACAAAAAACCAATATATGAACAAGACTCCTATTCAGTCTTTGTCATATCCAGAAGTAGAAGAGCACTTGATACAATCCAAAACTCAAGATCATAACTAATAAACGGAAATCTTTTTCCCACCTAATTTAAAATTAGCCTTTAGGATTATTTTATGCAGATGAAGAATATGGCAAGAGTCAGAACTATATAGCAAGAAAATCTTAAGTTCTGATGATTTACTTTTAAAACAGTTTCATGAAGTATGCAAATTCTACTGACTCTAGTGGCTGAAGACCAGGAGGACACAAGGAGACAGATTATTCAAGTCCCTTAGGTGAAGTTTCTTCTCCCAAAACTGATGCTGGCAGTTCTTGCAGACAGGCTGTCAGACTTTATGGATCACTGGTGTCTTTTAGACAAGCAATTTCTCATACCAAAAGATTTAGTAACCTTATACCATTTGTTAAATGAAAAAATCAAACTTGGTTGTCTTGCGAGAAAATGGTGAAGAACTGTCTGTGAAACTGTGTAAGGAGATAAAAGGCTGATATAGGGCTGGAAAAGACCATGAAAGGTTCCTCCATCGATGGAGACGACTGATACCCTTATGGGAAATGTATTCCAGTGCTTAATTATCTTTAGTATTTGAGAGAGGTTTTTTTTTTCTTTATTTAATCTAAATCTCCCTTACTACAGTTCATACCTACTTCCACATTTCTTGGGTTCCATGAACATGGAGAAAGGTTCTCACTCTTTGTCACAACCTTCTAAATGTTTAAAGGCTGCTTCCATGTGTCTCTGCTGCCTAGATAAACAACACCCTATTTCTTCACTTCTTCAGCGTGGACAGACGGGATGGCAGTGAGGTTTACTGACTGACTTAATGTGTGCTGGCAGGGGAGAAATACTAGCAAGCTTGATTGGATGAAGTGGTAAGGAAAGAAACATCAACAGATGGAACTAAATAGCAGTTAGGTGTTCCAAAATTCTTCAGCAAAATACTAATGGGAAGGGAGTGGTGTTCCATAATTTGAGTTAAAACTCAATGGGAAATTAATTTTAAGTGAATATAGAAATACACATTAAGCTGCAGAGTACTACATGCAATAGCTCGAACTTAGCATAGTATTTTGCATGTTACGCTTAATCTCAAATATTTAGCCCAAGTAGTTTAGAGTATTTTTATTCCTTGGACTTTCATGTTTATAATTTTGTCCATGTACATTGGAATACTGTGCTACCTCCTCTTACGGTTGTCAGTGAAATCAAGAACCCTTTCCCCTAGGCCCCTCATTTGACAAAGATTTTTCATGTACTTATGGCTGTTACAGATAGCATACTGCAAATATCACATGATGACCATAATCACATTAATGTTTCTGTAACTGAGAGCCTAATCTCGAGGCTAAACATTTTGATCATTGATATGTATGCAAAATGAAATTTCTGAGATAATTTGAGGGGGAAAAAAGCCTGTGCCCACACCCCCATACCTTCCCCTATTTATGTGCTCCCTTTGGATGATATGTTGACAGAAAAAACATACAGTTGAGACTTGATCAGTCGAAAGACTACACCCTTGTTGCATTAATAGCACTAAACGTGATGGGATGTTGGATCTGTGGTGGGTTTTTTAATTTAGTTTTTGTTTGTTAACTTATTTGCATAATGGAACTTTTTATAGTAGAGGTTTCACTGATGACTCCAGGGAGAAGTACATATTCATGCTGCATGGGCAATGCCCACTGTCTTGAATATCTGAAAGTTTCTCAGATCTCCTATTTAAACTACTGATGTAGCTACACGCAAACTTATTTGGCAGTGTGTCTTGAAGTTCGTTTCCTAATTTATTGGACAGTGAAAGAGGCAGTAAATTTCTTAAAACTTATCCAAAATTGTGCTCGTTTCTTGAGATTTCAACACTAACAGGTTTGTGGAACAGCCACAAATTATTCTCCTGTATCTCACGCAGGAAGGCAGGAGTTTTTTTACATGCTCTGACTTCCCGCCACCCCCACCCTGCTGTAGCATTTGATCTGCTTTCTGGTTTTGATTGAACTTAAATTGGTTTTGAATTTCACTAAGTGTTATTTATTGAGGTAACATCTCTCTTTAATGTGTTGCAATGTAGAGCAACACTTGTATTTGTCCTTTAGGTGTCTGTTTCACCTACAGAGTTTTGTTTTAGCCAAAGACAAGTATCACCTCAAATTTACTTCTGCAATTGCAAAATAAATGGTTGGACAGCTGCTTATCCTGTACTTTAGGTACCCAGAAGAAAATCACTTGCCAAATAAATTATTCTGTTATGGCTTTGTTTTTGGTTTTTTTTAAAAAGATGGAACTATCTAGGTCTTTCCTTGCAGACTGAAGACAGTCTTGCTTGTTGGGCTAGTCCTTGTCCCTTTTACTGTGTCACAGTGCTGAGACATGTCAGATTGAATTTGAAAATATCCGGGAAGGTCTAAAAAGCTGGAAAGTTCCAATTGGCTTGAGATCTTCTAATTTTCCCTTGGTACTGAGACAAAGGTAGAAAATACAGTATTAACATTATTCCATTTTGAATTTGGAGTATAGGCTTATGATTTCAAGTCATTAGGTTGAGTTAACAGAAAGTATTTGCCTTGCTATGTGGTGGCAAAATCTGGGTAGAATTACTTTTTGCAAGGGTTTGGAGTCTTTAACGTCAAGGTGGATGGTATGTTGACTGAATGAAAAATTTGCATGTACTCTTCCTGTCTGGTTTCTCTTATCCATAAGATACTCTTCAGGCTTAGAAGCAACTTTCTCCCAGCTCTCAGCTGATCTGAGAGGCCTCTCATATGTGTGCATGTGGGGTTTTTGGGTGGGATGGGGGGATGAAGATGTTTTTGTGATTTTTATAGGAGGCAGGTAACTGGACATCAGGAGTTGCTCCGTCTTTTACAACTGGCTTTCCTCTGCTGATGATTTAAAAAAAACAACAAACAAAAAAACCCAACAACAACAAAAGTCAAGACTTACCTGTTAGCTGGTGTATGTTCCTGTACTGTTTCTTCTGTGGAAAGTCCATATTCTGGGAGACAAATATTGGAATTATCTTTAATAATTAGTATTAGAATTCATCCATTAATGAGTAGTGTGTTTGGTTTCATTCTTTGTTGTCTTCTACTTTCAAAGATTCCTCTTCCCAAACCAATAGCACAAAAAAAGTCTTCTCAGTGCTACTGTCTATTGACATTCAAGAGACTAACTGCCCTGAAGTTAATTCCTTCTGTTTAAGTAAACTGCTTCAGTTGGGGCTGTTAGCATTGAGGATATTGGCATTCCTATTTACTGAACAGTAGTCTTCTATGATGACTTTTTTTAAATGAATTTAGTATGTGTACTTTTCAATAAATTTAGCAAATAATCCAGATAAATCTAGGAGGCTGCTAGTGAGTCATAGGCAGACTAAACCAAAAATATTTTAATCCTGGAGTAAACATTTATGAAGTGTCTATGCTACCCTTTGCAAAGGGATCAAGTTCCCCAAATTAATGAGGAATTAAATTAACCTAAACTAAACTTTAGCATAAGTAATCCTGAAATGTACTGAGCTACACAACTGTTTCAGTAGCAGAATGTTTTGCAATATGGTCCTCATCTCAAAGCAACTATTGGCAAATGTCAGTGAATTTTTTCTACAGAAATACAGAATGCTACTACATGGTACACTTGCTGTTGTCTACTTTGAGACCAATCCTACAGTCTCTAATGTACTACTATCACAAGGATTTTTGACAATTAATCTTGTAACAGTGAGTGTGCTGCTAGAAGGAAAGTTACACAGCTGGAGCTGTACTTCTTAGTGGATTTAGATAGAGAGCCTGCATTTTACAAAATCATCTCCTGCTTTATTGGGTCTCTTGCACAGTAACTGAGAGAACTGTTCAGCAATTTCTTACCTAAAATTTGCACTGAGTAGTTGCTTCAAGGGTGGTAAAATATAATTGCTGTCAGTCAATGTGCTACAATCGCTCTGTGTGCATCCAAGAAAGAACTGAAATAATACATTTTTTGTACTTTATTATTCATAGCTACCAAAATATTTAGTGTAAATCAGATGATGTATTAAAGCTTTTCAGTCTCTTTTCCTTTTGGTTAGAAGGCCAGTTGTGTCAGATGCCAGACATCTTCCTCCTCCAGAAAATAAGTTTCTATAACTCAGAAACCTCCACTGAAGTCACTTGCACTGACACAGGTGTTGAGTTAGTTTGAGATGCAATTGTTTCAGCAATAAAAAAAAAACCACATACCATATTTAAAACAAGTACTAAAGAATGAGGACTTTGCCCGAGTTGTTTTTTTCCTTCTGTCTATAAACAGAAAAATCAATGGCCTTTGTTCTTTTATTGAAGAAAGGAAAAAAAAAAAAAAAGTACTTTTCTCCCACATGGGAGGGCTAATGGGATAATCTGGTCCACAGCACAATTTCAGCTATGAGGGAGGCATCCCCATTTGATCTTTACGAAGGAAAGTCTTCACCTAGCCTTGCGTGACACTGCTGGTGTGGAAAGTTCCAGGTTTTGGCACTCCTGATTCATCGCTTGTCCGAGCATCTATGGAAACCTATGCTGCACTATTTGAGTATGGTCCCAAATAAGGGTGTGATTTGAAAGTCATGGTCTTTTAACTGGCCAAATGGCTAGTGGTGTTGTAGCACACTTATAAATTTGGTTGCAAAGGTTACTGACAGGTGTCTGAGCCTTTCCAGGTTGCTTCTGACTTGCCAACATAGTGAAAACCGAGCAATACCTGTGTGAAAAGTTGTTAGGTATTTTTTTTCCTTGATTTCAGGATCACAAGATCCAAAAACCTTTACTCTGGTCTCCTGCGCATCTTTCTGAAAAAATAAGCATGTCAGATCCTCAGAAATGAGAGGAAATAGGATAACCTTACAACTAAATTGTGACGTGGACATGTCTTCTGTCTCATTCCTCAGTATTTTGCCGCTTCATGTTTTACTTAGCTCACCTTTCACGTTAACAAAAGAGATGACAGACATACCAAAATTTTTTCTTCTAAAATGCATGACTATTTTAGAGCAGCTCTGTCATTTATCTTGCCAAATATTTAGTGGTGCTAAGTATCTGAGGCTTTTCAGGAAGAAAGATGACCAAAATTTTTCATTCTTGGTGCTTAGAATTTAAATAAATACAAAGAAATTTAATGTATTAAAGAGGAAGAGGAAATAACTGACTGAGTATATGGTACTGGGAGCTAAATCATTGTTTCAGCTATGGAGGAATACTGGCCACCAGTCTGGATTGTTGGAGCTGCTTAGATGCCACGCATTCAAATTACTAAATGCAACTTTTAAAATACTCAAGCTAGTGAGCCTTCATTTTGTTTAACCTACAATTAATTAACCTAATTAAATAATATGCCTAAACCTGGAATGTTGTTTTCCTAAGATCTAAAGATTTTTGTGAAATTAGGGCAGCTCAGAGAAGGGTGCTAAAGATAACTTGGGCACAAATCTTCCATCTTGATTTCTTATTTGGTTTTCTGGGATAGTAAGGTAGACTGAAAACTGGCTGAACCCTCTGCCAGGCTCAGAGGGTTGTGATCAGTGGCACAAAGTGCAGTTGGAGGCACCCCAAACCTTAGTGGTGTTCCCCAGGGGTCAATGTTGGGGCCAGTACTATTTAACATCTTCATTAATGACCTGGATGATGGGACAGAGTGCACTGTCAGCAAGTTCACAGATGTACCAACCATTCCTCAGAGTTTTGTGTCACCAGATAGTTGTGCCGCTATTCACCAGGAGCTCAGGAGGCTGGAAGACTGGGCAGACAGGAACCTCGAAGTTCAACAAAGTGAAAAGCCAAGTCTTGCACCTGGGGAGGAACAACCCCAGGCATTAGTGCACGCTGGGGGCTGACTAGCTGAAAAGCAGCTTTGTGGAGAGGGACCTGGGCATCCCGGTGAGCAACAAGCTCACTATGAGCCAGCAATGTGCCCTCACGGTAAAGAAGGCCAGCAGCAACCTGGGCTGCGTTAGGAGGAGTGTTGCCAGTAGGTCTGGAGAGGTGATCCTTCCCCTCTACTGGCACTGGTGAGGACACACCAGTTCTGGGCTCCTCAGCTCCTGGCACCTCTGCTTCTGTTGCACTTGCTCAGCACTGTGTCAGTGCAGAAGTGTTTGGGCTTCGCAGAGCGAGCCTGTTGTCACTGCCTATCTTAAAGGTTTCATGACCTGCCTCCTGTTAAGTAAAGTGTGTAGAAAGATACCATTTGGAGTAATTTCTGAAGTAAATGTATATACACACAAAAGCTGTAAGGGGAAGGTTGCTTTCAGATTACATTGTGCATGTGTATATCTATCTCCTTTTCTCCTCATCTTCAGAGTTCCAAGTTTATCAGAGTTTTTTTGGCTGAGTGGAACTGAAAGTTGTTTGATACACTCCATCCAATAAAATCTTTCATTGAGTATGGGGAGAAGTGCCTGTGCACATACACACTTTAGCGGTACAGTAAGAGCAGAGTTTACTGAGTGCTTGCTCATGGCATATGATGAATGTGAACAGGTAACAATTGTTTCGGTTTATTCTAATGCAGGAATTAACAGATGACAATTGGTTTACAAAAAGAAAAGGGAGTACTTTTTAACAAAGCCTAGTAAAATTTATGGAATTCATTGTAAAAGCCAAAAACATAAATGCATTTTTGTGCAACACTTTCTGTGGCCTATGAGATATCCTTGTATGAAATGGTAATTCTAAGGAATAGTATTCACAGTTACTAATGCACTGAGATTTTTATCTCATCTTTTGCTGTCCTGCTAAATTTGATTACAACTCAGATTATTCAGGAAAACACTGAGCTTGCCCCTCAAACTGAAGAGATGGACGATAGCTCTAGACAATGCTTTAACAGTTAGAAGTGTAAATTTAATAACCTGGGGACAACAAATAATTGTTTAAGAGAGACCATTGAAAGTGGAGGACCTATTAGTAAGTTGTTTCATGACACATTATTGTCTGCAGCTGCAATAGAAGTAGGTAGGTCTCTGAACAGGGTTTTGACACCAGCCCTGTCTTTCACATGAAAGTGCAAACTACACCTAAAAAGTCTGGAGGAGGAGAGGAGCTTTGGACTTTCTCTTCTTGGTAGTTTCTTGACAGCATATCGGCATTATTTTTTCCATCACTCTTTTGTCCACCCTTCACTCCAAGCAAAGATGCATTTTTGTTAGTAGAGATTTTTTTTAGTTTAGCCAATATTAGAATTGACTGTATTTTGCAGTCTGTTCTTTATTCTTGATTCAGGACTTACGGTCTGTTCTTCTGCAATGTGGTAATGAGATTTGGGATAATAATGTCAAGCTGTATCTAAACAATTGGATTAAAGGAAGCCCTTGGAATAGGACAAAGGTTGGTGTAACTTACTGGATCACGTGGCCAATTGCTAGCCAATTCCCTAAGGACAAAGTTTTTACTCCTGGCAGAGCTTAGCAGCTAGCTTTCAGCTTCTTTCATGATCAGCATTTTGTATCCAAGGTTTTAAAATGTTTGGAAAATGCAGCATAAGGGAGATTGAAGGTGTTATCTTTAATTGGACTAACTTAAAAAATTAATATTGAAAAGCTTTCTCCTAGTTTTGTTGTTATTGACCTGATGTTGAGAATAGCTTGTGCTGTCCTGAAGGAGAGGAGGAGGGGAATATATTTTGCTTTTGGTTTTTTGCGCTTTGTTTTTTGGATTTTGGAGGGACAGAAGAGGTTGAATTCGTAGACAAAACTAAGGAAGAAGTCATGGAAAAATGGGAAAGGTTCTATAATTTCCTGTAGCAGCTATTACTTAAAAAAAAAAAAAGTCCAAGCGTGAATAGGAAATATTTTCTAAGCTGTTTCTACTTGTTGGTCTGCCTGTGCCGATTTGTTTGTAGATTCAGCTGTGAAAGGATCTGTAGCCAGCTTGCAGATGTTGGTAACGGCATCACCAATTCCTTTTGCCTTGACCCTGGTTTTGAAATATATTCTCTGCCACTACTGCTGTGGAAGCTGAACTCATTGCCACAAGCATAACATTTGGCTTAAGGAGTAAGATTGAGATAATAATGAGAATGGATATCTATTTGTCAAGTTTAAAACCAGGAAAGTCTGAAAGGTGGATGGACCTTTATTTTTTTTTTCTTGGTGAGGTTCTTTTTCTAATCATCGCTAATCATACTTAGAAAGTGACTACCTTATTGAATGGTATTGCAATTGCTTGCTTTGACCTCAAAATATTACTTTGTCATTCTTGCCTTTCTCTCTCCCTTTCTCCTTGGAAAATTAATGTTAGGTAAGAGTGAGGTAGATTCTTTTCTAGCTTATTCATTAGCAGCAGCAGCAATGTTGTTAATTATGTTTTGATTGTAGAGCCTGTATTATGAGTGGCCAGAGAACACAGAATTAGTTTCAGATTTTCATAGCTAGAAGGTGGGCAAATCCTCCTTTGGTTTGCAGACTAAGCAGATTTACTCTAGAGATCATTGAGGTATAATAAACTGCAACTTTGATGCTTTTTCATTATAGCATTGCTTTCAATGCACAACTTTTACTGTGGAAAATAATATAGCGCACTTCTTGGAGGATCCTATTCTCTTTTCTTACATACATCATAATCTCAGCTTCAGCTGGTATATTTTTCTTTTTTCTTTTTTTTTTTTTTTTTAATCCTTAGAAAAACTTAGTCAAAATGTATTCCTCAGGAACCCTTAACTAGCTTAGCTTTTTGTGTCTTCGTATACTTTAGCATTACCACGTAGAAGCCTGTGGAAGCCTACAAACCATCACTAGGCGGTACTCGGCAGTGAGTAGAATCGTAGCTGGTTACTTTGCATCTTAAATGACTTCAACCTTTTTTTTTTCTTTTAAGTTTTGTAATTTATTTAAATTTGTAAAAGTTTTTTGTTTTGTTTTTAATCAGTTAATAAACACTGTAGGTCTGTCTGTGACTGAAAATATCCGATTCATCTGTTAATAAAAATGCCACCACAAGCTCATGAGTATGAAGGAGTGTGGCACTTCAATCAAATAAGTTTATCTTAAAAATTCTCTTCTCTCACCCGCTCTTACCATCCTGACATACTGAGGTACCGGTATTTCTGACAAAACTGAAATGAAGATATCCAATTCGTCTGACACTTTATTATCTGACTTGCTGAATCTTCTGATAGTCTTCTTCATAGTCTGTATTGCATTTCTTTTATGTTCTTTTGTTTCTTTTCAAGTGCATGTGGGGTTTTTGTTAGTCAGTTGGATACGTTCAGCATTGGAAGAGTGTTTCTAATAACCAAATTTTATTCCTTGTGTCTATATTAAACTCCCTCGGGTCTTCCTCATGATTTCTTCTGAAGAAGTCAGTTTACACATGTTCCTTTGGGCTTTTTGCATCAACACTTGATAAGTACTCTGTGTTGATAAAACATGATAGCACATTCTTGAAGAATCCCTGAAAGCACACTGCACATGTTTCACTGCATGGAAACAGACAAACCATGTTTAAGATGATCTTAAGCAGGGCAGACCCTTCTCAGCCCTGATTTCCTTAGAATTTAGTGAAAACTTAAATGTCTGGTGAGGAATTTGAGGTGGAACATGATACAATAACTTTTATCCTAAGTTTAAAGTAAAGTGTTGGTATTCATTTTGTCCTTGGTAATTAAAGTGAATTTCTTGGTTTTCTTGCTCTTCCAAATGTCTATCAGTAGGATCTTTCAAGTAATTGCTCAGAATAATAAAATGGAAGTAGAACATTAGCACTAATCTCCCTTGCTGGGATATTTGCGAAGGGGGAGTGAAAAGAGAGAAAACTTGCATGCCAGATCTGCAGCTCTGTCTGAGCCTTGTGGAGTCTGACCAGAGGAAAAGCAGCTGTGTATTAGCTTTGAACACGATAAATTCTTGAATTCACTGTACTGAGTGTATGTGGGGAAGTTGCACATAACAGGAAATATCAGACTATTAAGAATTCTGATAAATTTCAAGGAACTAAGCAACTAGTGAAATAGAAATTGGTGCAAGAAATATTTAAAAAGAAAACAAACACCAGTAGAGAGAAAAACAGGCAAGGATTTAAATATATCATAAGTACATCACAACTAATTCATCTGATAAAGGAAGATACAAGACACAAGAAGTGATTGATGTAGCTCAAAGATGATGGTACACAAAGGCGCCTTTA
>NW_008794418.1:393285-400286 GCF_000699145.1 Aptenodytes forsteri | reverse complement strand
GGGGGAGTGGTAAAGAAATCATTACTAAAAGGAGAGTCAACCAGTAATCTAAAATGGATGAGCTACTGAACTGATTTCATAAATGGGCCTTTACAAAGGGGAAAAAAACACAGCAGCAGATAGCTTATTCATAAGTAATGAAGACATTTCAAAATGTGGGATGGTAATAGAATACTTGGAAAAGATTACTATAAATAGAAAACCAGTTCTATGTATAATATGTGTCCTTTGTGTTAAAGAAATTAATTATATTTTTGCAAAACATTGAGAATTAATTTGGAGGATGATAAACTGCTGAGATAGCAAGGGATTGCAGAATCCATACAAAGCACTACTCTGTTTCCTTTTCCTCCCCTCAGAAAAGAGATTCAAGTTAGTATTACTCAGTACGTAGTAACATATCGTCAGAGAAAATAATTTTGTCTCATTATCTGTGAGGCATATTCACTAAAAAGAACCCCAAATTCAAACCTCCAAATCTTCCAAGATATTTTTAGTGCTTGAGAAGTGAGGAGATGGGCACAGATAGGCTTTTCCGCTATGGCTGAGTCTCTCTTCTGCCAGCACCAGAGGCAGGAGCGCTGAAAGGGCTGCTGGACATACAATGTCTAGCCGGGACCTGTCCTTTAGCACCCACTTTCCCTAGATCAGCTTCAGGTGTGTCACTGACAATGGCAGGGGACTCCACTGGCACAAAAACCAACTCAGAGAGAGAGAGAGGGATAGACATACAGTACCAAACCACTTTGTGCCTCAAAGGCTGTGAATTCTGCACTGCCTCCTGGAGAACGCCTCGCAAGGAATCTTGTTCCACAAATTAGCCGAGAACACCACAAAATGATGGGCTCCTCAAAGTGAAAGCTGATACACTTGGATGCGTGTCTGTCATCTGTGCAACTCTGCTGAAATACCTTCTCTTCTGAGATGGAACTGCCTGGATGTTTGTTCTTTTTAGTAAATGTTGATGACCCTAGGTACTTAAAGAAGTAAAATAACTTCTTGTTTAAGGTGTGTTGTTCCTGTAAGTTTGGATCAACCAGACTGGATTTATTCTGTTAGCGCATCTTCAACAGAATTAAAGTCTACTCAGTCACAATAATGTAAAACCCACTGAAACTATCAGGTTACTTGCATTACATTAAAGAACATGAGTTTTGCACTTACAGGAAGAATTGTTTTAAACACACCAAAAATAAAAGGTTCTTACCAATAGCTTCTAATCAAGGATTATAACGTTTGACATGCACAGATCAGAGAAGGGAGAAATAGTGACAGTGTCACAGAATTCTGTTGAATTGTATGTAAATTTCTCAGTGATTTTTTGTATTAATTTTTGCATGCAAAATAGCAAAAGTAAATTTAGAAGGAGCTGAATGATGTGAAGAATGAAAATGTGTAAGGTTGACAGTACAAACCTAAGATTTTCCCCATGCTACTATGTAGAGTGCACAGACAAAAAAAATAAATTTTGGAATTAGTGCAAAGCACTGGCAGTTACAAAAATGATGGAACAGTTGTGAGATTAGTAAATGTGGATCCCAGGCAGCACAATTTCTAAAATAATTTTTCTGAGTAAAGCTGCATTTAAGGGCTGGAAGTAATGATCTATGAAGAAATATGAAAAGAATTAGGTATGTTTAACTTGGCAAAATAAATGAAGAGTGTTGTACTTGTCCACAAGCATATGAAGAGCATAAACAGAAACCATAGAGAAGAATTGCTTTGGACAGGGCCTAAGGAATGCAAATGAAATGTATTGTGATCATAATACAAGAAGGAAAATGTATCTCAGATATCAGGTAATATCCTCCATTAGCAAGATTTATGAGACCCAATCATGATAGGAGTATGAAGGAAATGATGGAAAGTCCATTGACTGAGTCAACTGAAATTGGATTAGAAGATGTAGAACAGTTCAGCCTTAAAAAGGAAATTGTCATATGCCTAACAAACATTTCAGACTATAGTAAAACCATGGCACAACTAAGATATATTTTAAAGTTTTCCCTCGACTTCATTGATGCATAGGTTCTGTCTCGGTGTAGGAATTCAGGTGTACAGTCACTGAGCAAGTGTGCCTTGGTCATGCTAAGCATGGGCTTCTCTCTCAATTGAAGTTCCATCTGAATCTTGTAGCAATGAGTCTTCATAAATAATACTATGGCCATATGCTCCTTCGCCCAGTGAGTGTCCCTAGAACCAATCTGCAGAGAAACTGGGGACAGAAGATCTTGATCTCGCTCTGCTTTCCAGCTCCCAGGTACTTGCATGGAGGCCTCCCAGACTCTAAGGCTCACTTCAGAAGCTCAAGAGTGTTGAGTCTGGTTGCCTGGCACTGCTTCAGAAAACTCTGGCTCTGGTTGTCTGGTGATAAGCCTAAGTGGTAGACTTGGAAGTGGTCCCATTCTTTTTCAACTTCAGCAACTTGCTTTCAGGAGTCAGTTGCTGCCAGAGCTGAAGCAGACTGATGGTTTGGCATCTAGCACCAAGTGTTTCTTTGGCACTGCTCCATATCTTATATCATGCTCAGCACAAAAGAACTTCTGAGTATTTATTGAGCCTCTCTCCACAACTGGCTTCATCACAGGCTCCTGGGTCAGTACTATTGTCATAACAGCAGGTTTTATTTAGATTCTTGCCCAAGAACATGGCTGCACTGTTCAACTCCTGGAAACCTTCTGTATGGTAGTGGTTGATCAGGGTTTGCCCCATTTTAGCTCTTTATGAAGCAATGCTGTCAGTTCACTTTATCACATTACCAAGGCTGTATGCTCAGCCTTGAGTAATTTGCCGCTTTCCCTTCAGGGAATCTGAAACAACCGCACATAACTTTTTAGAAGAATGGTTGTCCTTGAAAGGTCCCTTGTGGATCTAGATCAGTGGTCTCCAAGGTGAGGTGCACAAGACAATCCATTGGGGTACAGGAAGAAAATATTTTTTGTACAGTTAATAAATTTTAAAAATTTTAAATAATGTTTTTCTTCTTTATCTCATCTTTTTTTAATTTCTATTTTTGTGTATGTTTTATAAAGTATATAATACAGTAGTACATGTATATAATTTATAAATAAATAGACATATATTGGGGTGCATGCTCAAAATTTTTTTACTGATGGGGTGTGTGATCAAAAACATTTGGAGACCGCTGATCTAGATGTTCAGAGAAAGATGAGGATGATGGCCATGGCACAAAGAAGTTCTTCCACAAAGAGAACCCTAAAGACTGATATTAACCTTTTAAGAGGGAATATGATGTACAGATACAAAGTAATGAAAAAAACCCTAGGCAATGCTGCTGGGAAGTTCTGTACTCCCTGTGTCATCATGTAAGTGCAAGAACTCTTCCTCATGTACACTAGGGTGTATTTTAGCCTTATCTAAATCCGCAACCGCTGTGTAGTTTAATAATAATACAATAAATCCTGCCTTGTCTTCCTGGTTTCCTGTGTCTCTGCTGGTTCCTAGCAATGGATGTGCTGCTATGCTTGCTGGCAGCCTAGTGTCCTGTATTTATCTGGTTTCTCATGGAGTATCTAGGCCTAGTTTGAATGGTCAGACAACTGTAAGTCCTGGAACATCCATCCCCAGCAAAGGGGATAAAATGCAGCAGGTTCCATCCAAGGGCTGACGTTGTGTCTTCAGCTGTAGCTGGTAACTACAGCCACAGTCTGATCATTCCGAACATTAATTTACCACTATGTAAAAGTATAGCTTCATATTCATGGACCTCGTCTTCAGCAGACTTGTTTATAGTGACACTGCCATGGCTCTGGTCAGCATGAGGTCTCCTCAGGAGATGGAATGTACTAAATAAGGAAAAGTGATATCAGTTTTTAAAACTGTCGGGTCTCTGATTGGCATCTGCAATCTGATATTTCTCTGAGGCTAATAACATAGCCAGATCCAGGCAGTTTTTCTTGCACAGTGCAAATGGCATGTACCTGTTGCCAAAGCTATGTGCTGCCAGATTTCAAGCCTTCATTCCAAATTAAGATGTTAGAGCTTTCCTTACCTATGATAAGTCATTAAATATCACTCAATTACCCTTGTATTGAGCCTTTTTTTTACACTCAAGCTTACTTTACTGAAAGGCATCCTGTCTCGATTTGAAGATATTAAAAGATGAAGAATCCTCCTTCCTTTGATAGGGTAGGGTTTTTAAATGTCTAATCATTCTCACTATAAAACTGTGCCTTATTTCTAATTTAAACTGGTCTGGCTTCAGCTTCCAGCAATTGGTTCTTGTTATGCCTTTCTCAGCTAGATTAAAGAGCCCTTTAGGACCTGGTATTTTCTCCCTTTGAAGGTACTTACACATCGTAATCAAGCCATCTCTTGATCTTTTTAATAAACTAAACAGATTGAGCTCCTTAAGTCTCTCATTCTGAGGCAGTTACTCCAGATCTCTCATAATTTTTATGATTCTGCACTGTCTCCAATTTTCCTGTGTCCTTTTAAAAAGTGCGGACACCAGAAACAAGGGCACTCAGGGAATTTACAGTCAACTGTTTGTCCATTTTCCCTAAATCCTTTAGTCTCTTCTTTCCGTGGTATGGTTTCCCCAGTCTGTAGAAGACTTTTTTTATTCCTAGCTCCTAGAAACTATGACCGCTAACATCATTTGCTCCAGGTGAGCCAGAAGTACTCCAAGACAGGTAATCTAGCACCAAAAAAATGTAATCCTTATCAGAATTTTTGTCCCACTGTAGCTTTAATTGTAACTTGAATTTATTTCATCTGAGAAAGACAAGGGATAAAGTTTATTTTCTGAATATCCTGTTAAAAGTGTCTGTCTTTCTTGATTGCAAGCTGTTTAATTCTGTCACTCATTCTGGAACTCCAGTCTTCTGGAAAGCCTGTGACAGAGAAGTGGTATTTTTACTGGCTCTTTGAAACAACGCTAGCCAAGGAAATAGGTGTCACTGAGAGAGGAAAACAGCTCGAAGAAGCCAGAAGAAGTGTAACTTGGCACTTGTATGGCCAGTGCTCTCGGTCTGGAAGACTGCCTTTCTCTTTCTGAGAGACCCAGCAGTGCTAGCACTGCATGCTTCTAGAAGGGCTCTCTGCAACCCTTGTCCGTGGCGCCTATCCAGGATATCCACTGAAACCTTATTTTGAGGGTCTGTCAGCTTCTTGCATGGATATTAGATAAGAGCATTTGTTTTCACTCACATTTTTTTAAATACAGATGATATATAATTGCTCCACCTTTTCTAATGTGTGCCATTGTTTTTTTCTTCCCCAACCTTTAGTTTAAGCGTGGAGATACCTTGCTCGGTTTGGGAAATTCTGAGCCACAAACAGAGGGAGCCCTTAAAAGCACCTGTGAGAAGTATCCCATCTGCTGCCCTGTTGCTTGTACTCTCTGCTAGGCTGCCGCTTCTGGCCGCTGTCAGACACCAGGTACTGGACTGGACGGACCTTTGCTCTGATCTGTGTAACTGTTCTTACGCTTTCTTTGCCCTCTTGTATTAACTATTTTAAATCATTAGCTTTCTGGAACTGGGATCTCTGTATTTTACATTCTAAAATGAGAAGAACTTGAGTTGTTTGGCGCCTTCAGAAATTGCCATAGATTTTTTTAACTGAGCGTATTAATTTTCATAGAGGAAACGGAGGCTTCTGCAGACCTCCGTAAGTGATCTAAGTGACCAAAATGGTATTTTAGTTGAGGCTATGGTCTTAAGAGATAATACAGGTGGATGGTGGCCAAACTGGAGGACACAGTTCAGGAACTGCTTACTCTTCTTTAACGAGCCCAGAAAGCTGCATTGTTTAGTACAGGGAATGATGCTCTCTCTCAGGATTTTCTAAAACTGTTTAGTACTGCTTGTAGCGCTCAACTGTTGCTCTTTGGTTTTTTCCCTGCAATGTATTTGTGTTTATTAAGGGGATGCTGGATGACATCCCACCCCCCAAAAGAAAAAAGAAATCTCTACAGGTGTTGCCTTGGTGAACCATGCTATTTCTGTTGAAATCCACTCATCCACTTTTGGTCTCATTTCCCATCTCCTTTCCTCCTTTCCTGTTCTTGTTATTAATCATAGTTATCTTCTGCTGAGTATAAGAAAACTGGAGGCCTGGCTTGGGGTACATTGTGTTGACAATATTGGGCACTTTTTCTGTTGTATCAACCAACTCTCGGCCTCCGAGGTATTTATCCTTGCAATTATCCGCAAGGTAGGCAACAGCTATTCCCCTCATTTTAAGACAGGGGGAGGAGAAGCTGAGGTATGGGAAGCTTCAGTAGGTCAGGGCTTGAACTCAGTTCTTCTAAATCTGGGGTAATTGTGCCTCCTCTCTGTTCCATCTTTAAAAAATAAAGCACCTATGTTAGTTCTAAGAATCACTTTCATCTTTACTGTACTGCCTTCAGATATTTTCAGTCATCCTAGCTGCACTGCAGTTGCCCGCTAATAGTTGCACAAAGGCTGTTAGTTGCTTAGGCTCACAGTTATAAAACATCGAGGAAAAATAGGAACAATTACAAGTTCAATATTAAAAGAAGCAATTTCATTTCCTTTCTGGAGTCGATGCAATTTTTTAATACTACCTGAAGAAGCAGAATCCCTTGCGCGTAGTGAATCAGGCACATGCACCTTGATTTTAATTTCAGCCCCAGCCGCGCGGGGAGGCGAGCGAGGGACCCGAGCAGGCTCCTCGCCTGCCCCCCGGGCCCCCTCGCACACGCAGTGCAGATCCCGGGCTTTGGCCGGGTAACGCACTTTCGTGTTTTTCATTCATCCACCAGAACGGTTCGTTGTTTCTCAATTAAACTGCGGGAGGGAAAGAAAAGCTACTAAAAGCTGCAAGGCTGCGCACGGGGATCGCTCCCAGGAGACAGCGCAGCAGAGGTGCCACCGCGAAGCGCGGCGGCGACCGCAGCCAGCCCCGCGCCTTCCGGTGCCCGGTCTGTTCCGGCTCCGACAGTAATTTTGAGTTGATTTCTGCAGCTTCCCACACGAAAGACTTCACACCTTATCGCCCCCGGTCCTTCCCCC
>NW_008794418.1:343073-392711 GCF_000699145.1 Aptenodytes forsteri | reverse complement strand
CCAGCGAGAGCGGGTGGGGAAGGAGCGGGAGCCCGTCTGCCTCTGTCGGTGCCGCAGAGCTGTGGACGGGCTCGTCGTCCCATCTGTTTGCAGGCGGAACCCGCAGGGGCCTCCTGGCGCTGTGGGACACGCACGGCAACGGGCACCTGGCGGGAACGCGCGGGTGTCTGACCTTCGCTGTGCTTCATGGTCTGCTGCTGGTGCAGTAGCGTGCGTTGGGGCAGTAACTGCACACGATGCTTTGTGCGCAATGACGCTAGGAGTAGGTGCCTGAAAAGTGTCTGGGAAAGCCTCTCTGTCGTCGGTTTATCTGGTGTTGGTGAGATCAGCCGGTTGAGGCACATCTGCTGCGTTAGCCATGCTAACATGCGCCTTGCAGAGGCTGCCTGCTGGTGTCACTCGGGGAGGCTGGAGGATTCCCTTAGCCTGGGCGAGGGATGGCTGTGGCACACTGCTGGGTTGCTAGCTATCGAGGCATAAAACACATCGGGTGGGAATTTCCATGGGCTGGCCGCCAGCTCCCCAAAGATGCTTTTGAGATGAGCTGCAAGCAGAGGCAACCAAAACCTCTAAAGCAGATGAGGCTCTGCGAGGAAGCACATGGTGTGAAGGGCAGTTGTGTATTTGCGACATTTCAAGCAACCCCTCCGCACTCGAGCCTCATCTTCCAGGCTCCCCCAGCCAGGGATCTGGCACCAACACACCCGGTGTGGACCGGAGAGGGAATGTTCTTACTCGCTGCTGCTGCTACAGCACGCGAGGAAGCTGCTGACTGATGCTAGCTGCATGTGCTGGGAAGAAAAGGCTGAAGCTGCCAGAAAAAACCTGTAAGGAAGAAAACCTACAAATTGGGAAAAGCATTCTGCTTTGACAGAATAAAAATAAAACCTGGAATGGGAAAGGAAAGGCATGAAAGAGTTAGTGACAAAATATCATGTACAGCTGGGGAGATGATGGGTTTATTGGTATTGCAGGGGGGAGGGAGAAGCTGAGAGGCAGCGAAAACACAATTTGGCCTAAAATTGAATTTCTCTGATAAGGAATTTCAGAAGCGGCTGCCTCATTCACTGTGCAGCCAAATAATCATATGCGCCTTAATAATCTTTATTTTACAGGAGTACGTTGCCAGGGCAACAGAGTGTAAGCAGGAGAACAGCACCTTGCAGATCACAAAGGCAAATCTGCAGAAAGAAATTTCAGCGAGTTTCTCTCTCCCTTTTGCAATGTAATGACGACTTATTTTTCATGCACTGATTTAATAATCTTATTGAAAGATCCTTCCCCTGTTTCTCTTATTCTTGTCTGTCTGAGCGTGGACAATGGCAAAAACCTGGAATTGTCAAGCCCACTGGGCTAAGCAAACTAACAGGTGTAATATGTTTAGCATTTTTATGTAATTACTTTTTATTGCTATTTACCCCTGCTTCTATTCCTCCCTGGTTAGTTGCTGCTTCCTTTCCATTCTGGCCCAATCAGGTGATAGTAAGGGGCTGGGGGAGAGTTAGTAATTGACTGCATTAATCGGAAATTATTAGTTGAACGTATTTTCAAGGGTGGGGGTTGGTTGCAGAAATAGACCTTTTAGGAAGGGATGAATTGAATTATGGTCAATGCAATAATGAAGCCTCTAGGCTGTGAGCTGTAGAGAGGACAGTCATCTTCACAAAGGTTTTAGTGTTATTTATAATGGGCTCTGCTCTCTGGGTGAAAAACAATATGTTGCCCTACTGACATCCACTGGATGTGGGTGTCTCGATTAGCTGGTCTGAAAAATAAGCTAATTTGGTATGATTAAAAATGAAAACTTCTGAAGATCTTCAACGTTGGTTAGACTGAGAGCAGAAACATTGCTACCAAAGCTTTGGCAGGGCGCAGTTTGTGACAAGTCTGTATCTTGTAAACATTTTGCCTCTTGTTCTCTCCCAAGGGCCAGAGCTCAGGAAGTAAGCGTGGGAAAAGCAATAGTTGTAGGCTGCAGAACAGGAGGCGGGGAGGGGGGAAAGGTTCTGTGAAATTAAGTACAAAACCCGGTTTGTCTCACTGCGGCTGACAAATTCCAAGAAATTAACAACAAAGACTGTCACTTAAGCTCAGCTGTTGTATTGTATTGCAGCTTGGCCAGGTCTCATGTAGGCACCAGGAAGCAGTAGAACATCTGAGTGTGTGTTTTTGGTAGGCTGACATGGCAAGGCTGCGGAGAAAGACACAGGGATGGGGTTTTGCAACCTTATCTGAGAATGTCATGCTTTTTGTTGTTTGAATTCAGGCTTACCAATGTTACTGAAATGAAACCTTTCTTTAGAAAGCTAGTTCTTTAAAAGCTAGTACATAGATTTACCTATCCTGCATCCCATGAAATAATTAGTATATATAAAAGCCAAGGAGCATTGTTACTACAGGATCACTTCCTGCCAAATATTACTGTTTTTCTCTTAGCATCCACCAAGTTACTCTGAATGTGGGATGTTCCTTGAACTAGGATTTCACAGAGCAGTAAAAATTGGGCTGAGGCATATTGTAGAAATTGCTGCAAGCTGGCTTAAGAAGCGTGTGGTTCTTCTGCAGAGAGCAGTAGTAACAAAACACTTGGAGCTGAAGCTGATCAGGGAACAGTTGCATGCAGGACAGGGGAAAAGTAGTCTTAGTTGGGCATGAGTCCCGTAACTTCACTTCATATATTTTCTTGTGTCTCCAGGTTCAGAATGTTTTCAGTCCTATGGAAGCATTAATAATAAGGTGCTTGGAGTCTCATTATCACTAATGTCTACTGTCGTGGTTTAATCTCAGTCGGCAACTAAGCACCACGCAGCCGCTCGCTCACTCCCCCCCAGCCGGTGGGATGGGGGAGAGAATTGGAAGAGCACAAGTGAGAAAAAACTCGTGGGTTGAGATAAAAAACAGTTTAATAATTGAAATAAAATAATAATAATATGATAATAATAATAATACACAAAACAAGTGATGCACAGTGCAATTCCTCACCACCCGCCGACCGATGCCCAGCCAGTCCCCGAGCAGCGGCCCCCCCGGCCAGCTTTCCCCAGTTTATGCACTGAGCATGACGTCCCATGGTATGGAATGTTTCTTTGGCCAGTTTGGCTGTGCCCCCTCCCAGCTTCTTGTGCACCTCCAGCCTTCTCAGTCGGTAGAGCATGGGAAGCTGAAAAGTCCTTGGCTAGTGTAAGCATTACCTAGCAACAACTAAAACATCGGTGCGTTATCAACTTTGTTCCCATCCTAAATCCAAAACACTGTACCAGCTACTAGGAAGGAAATTAACTCTATCCCTGCCGAAACCAGGACAGGTTTCGGTATACAATCGGGCATACAAACAAAAAACAATCGGAGTTCTGACACCCAATTAAAATTCTATTGTTTTCTTTAAAAACAGGAGAGCTTTTAGACCTTAGACATCAGAGTTGAGTAAGTATATAGCAGTCTAGCTTAAGGTAAAAAGGCATGTGATTTCTTTTCAGAGAGTAAGATGAGCGATTGATATTACATTGATATGTTAAGTTTAAATGTTTATAAGGCAAGCGTAAGGACATTTTACTATCACTAACATAACTTCAGCTTTATTTTTAAAGTATTTGCAGTGCTAATCCTAGACAACATTCTGTCAGATAATGCTATGACATAAAAATGACTCAACTATAAGGTTATGCAATAGAATAAAAAAAAAAAACCCTCTTTTTTCTGAGGAAACGTATCTCAGGTTTCATCTTCCTGCTACTAACTGGAGGAATTAGCAATGATTTAACTGTTGGTAAAGGTTTTATCTTGTTAGAAAACTTAATGTCAGAAGTGCATAACACTAAACTATCTCATTGTTTCTAATACGCAGGCATACAGTATCTTCTATAGTGATTTTAATAATTTCCCCCTTTTTTTTTAACGGACAAGTCTGATTACTAAAACAAATATTTAACTAGCCTATATTTTTCTTATGAGTTATAAAAGGGAAAACCCGGCTTTTCGTAAAGCAGAAAAGGCTTGATTATTTATAAAACCATTTTTATTCACTATAAAAGCGCATGGGCACAGGTAGCTTAACCAATCATAAGTAGGAGCTATCTGAAATAGTAAAGAAAAGGTATTTGAAAATAAGTGGGAAATTGTGTGCTCCGTGAGATTCTAACATACTTAGTTGTCGTGACAAAGGGAGGAGGTAAGTATATGAAGAGAAACTTCTGTGTATGGTAGGAGATTATTTTTGCATTTTGACTTCAAAACTATCACAAAACTTATTTTCTTCCAAAATATGAAGAGTGAATAGTTGCGATAAATTTGTTTCCTCCCTGCTCCCCATCCTTCAGGTTGTACTCATAAAGCTTTTACATGGTGTGTGGGGGTAGGGGAGGGGATGAACACAAAAGCTTGGCTGCAAGATACCAGCCTCATTTGTCTTTTTTCCTAAAAACCTGGGATCTGTTTCATCTTGGAATTATTATTTTTTTTTTAATAATAATGTTTCTTTGGGCTCCCGTAATATGACCAATGAATTTAGAGAGACTTTAGGCTTTCAGAAACAGGTCTATTCAGAAAAGAATTGTTTTATTTCTATAGATATATAGAGAGAGAAACTATGGAGAAAAGTCCATCTCTGCTTCTACCTTTATATTAGCACTAAAGCTAGGAAATTAAGGAGAAGCCTGTTGTTTTGACGGTGATTGAGGAAAGATCTTACCTGTCCGATGTCTTCAGATAGCTGGAGACAAAGTTGCAGTGGTCTGAGGAAAGCCAAGTGGCTTCTGGAAATCTCAAATAAGGTTGACAATGCAAGATCTATCCATCATTCAGATTTAGGTGAAGTCAACTTCCATGCTGCTTTGACTGACATTTAGGAATTTTTTTTTTTTTTTTATTTGGTATTAGCTGGCTTCTGCTAGATCCAACAGGTCTTCTCCTCTAAGCTGTATCCAAGTAAATCTTCAAAGTTTTTGTCATCTGTGCAGAACCATGTTTCACAGAAACTCTGCACATCGCTTCAGTTTAAAATATATATATATATATAATCTAGTAAAAGCAGTCGTCTTCTGTGAAGCCTACAGGAAGGTAGCTGACTACAACCAGACTGGACCACAAAAAGAACTCTGGGGCAAGGTAATGAAGTACTGACTGCCAAACACTGGAAAATATTTCTTTTTTTTGTTGGCTTAGGAGACTGCATTCTTGACTTCTTAAAGCAATACTGGACAAGAAGACTATTTGCTGGAGCTTCCTCTACACTTTTTAAATCTTTTTTTTTCTGTTTTAATCATAATAAGTTTTAAAATATAGAAGGTCAAAAGGTTTATTGTCTATTCTTTGTAAGAATCGATGGGGAAGCCCAAAGTTTGAAGCAAGATGGCAGAATCTGTACTTGCTGTAGGTGGAACAATAGTTATTCACCATTCACAGATCACACCATCACAGTGTCTTTGCACTAATTTTTCTATTTTCCTTAGAAATGGTAGGATAAAATTTTGGTAAGAAATTGAAGCCCAGCTGCTCAAATACCCATGATATTTCTAGCACAAAATCTGGGCAATTTACTTTCCCCTTCCTGCTAGTTTGTATCCTGCAGGCTTTTGAAATGGAGACTCTTCTGACCCTATAACCCCTGTGTTACTCTGAATAAAACTCTTTTTAATTGTGTTTTGAAAGAGCATGCAGGGAGCTCCCACACTACTAATCAGCTTTGCTGGTTTGGATATGTATCTCCAGGATTCATGTTGGCAGAATAACTTGATATAATTGCAGCTCTGCATCAGTGATTTAATGCTTAAGAACTTTAAAGGTACAGGTCTTCATTTCTATCTGCATATTATTACACTGTGAGACCAGCTCCTGTGTACTCTTGTCTACCTGGTGTATTGCAGGAGGACATGAGCAAACACTGCATGCTCTTTGGGGCGACTGGAAGCCACACAATGGTGTTAGAGGCGTGCACAACCTGTGCTAACACACTGCTGCTTGGCAGGGCTTGTTAGTTTGGGCATAGCATTAACATGGTGACACAGTTTTTTGGATGAGACCTTTCATACCTTTTTGCTTGCAATGTATGATGTGGAAATGCAGGCGATCTTTATTGCCTGGTACCTTTTCACACAATTAAAAAAAAAAAAAAAACCCAAACAAACAAACAAAAAAAAAACCTGTTCTAGCTAGAATCTGAGTTTTGTACTGGTCAAAAGTGGGTCTGGTTCATTTAAATGAATATTTTTAAAGTAGACCTGACTTTAAGCTGTTTGAGGGCATTTACAGCTTTGATTTGAAACATTGAACAGCTGCCTTCCAGTGCCCAAGCTTCAGCAACTATGACAGACTGTCCTGCTAAAATATCCCTCCTTTATGTTAGGAAGATGGCAGTGAATCAGTTCAAACTCATGCACTGCAGAAGCTATCACTTTGGCAGATACTCATACATTTTACCCCTGTTCCTTACATTGTTTGCCTTCTCATCTTTCTCAGAAAGCATAAACATTGCTTTAGCTTATTTACATTCTAGTATAAATGTATTTAACATTGAGGCTTGCTCCAGCCAGAAGCCGTAGGCAGTTGGTACGCAGAGTTGCCTTCAATTTGCAGGCGTTTGTTCATAGCTCTGCTAATGTGCCTCTGTTTGGCCTTCAGCATTCCAAAAGTAGGAATGCCACTTAACCCGAGTCCTGGCTCCCTGTTACTGTTTGATCAGTAACAGTAATGCAGTAACTGCCTCGGACAAATGACTATACTAAGAACACTCCCAATTGCCCTGTAATAAAACTGCTATCCTCCCTGAAAGCAAAGATGAGGATAGAAAGGGCAAGTATGATTGGAAGGTCAACAAGTTTGAGCACTGACAGAATGAAAGAAACAAATTATAACGCTGAGGACATGATGCTGAAAATGCCTTGTGTCTAATTCTTGGCTTAGCTAGAGCCAAGGTGTGTTAGCTCGAGTGTCTCACTGGCCTAGTTCCACAGAAGAGGATGCAGAATCTCAGCATCCTTGCAGCCTCTGGGTGGCTGATTATTTACACATTAAACTTCAATACTGGAGATCATTCCCCACTGGGAATTCCCCATTTCCCAGGGAAGTGGTTGAGTCACCATCCCTGGAGGTATTTAAAAGACGTGTAGATGCAGCGGTTAGGGACATGGTTTAGTGGGCATGGTGGTGTTGGGTCAACGGTTGGACTCGATGATCTTAGAGGTCTTTTCCAACCTTAATGATTCTGTGATTCACAGAAAGAGATTAGAAGCTACTGAGTATCATGGTGCAAGCCACTCTGTGTGAGAAGGAAACTCAGTGCTGTGTGCCAGCACATTTCCAGCCTTCAGTCTCCTTTCCTGGCCTAACACTCCTGGTATAGATCCCATCATGTACTGGTTCATCACGGCTCAGAGTGCACCTGGCTCTTGCTAGACTTGCATCAGAATTTGTCTCTTAATAAGGTGCAAGGAGAAACTTTTTTCAGTGTGCCCTCAAATGAGGTAGGAAAATAAAAACATTTTACAACTTGTCATCTTGTCCTTTTGTCCCAAAGGGGACAGTCCGGCAGAGCTGGCTGCCATGCTTCATCCCACTGATACCAGAACTGGGAGAACCATCTGCTAGCTTAAGAACCCAACTTGTGGAAGTCCTGTTTTACTTGTTTTGGCTAAACCTTTTACTTGTTGTGGTAAAATAAGGAAAAAAGCAAACTTTGGGGAGCTTTTGCCATCTTACATTTTTGCTGACCCTAAGCTCTTTTAAATCATGAGGATTTTTAACAGGCTGTTTGCCTTTTGGATTTGAAACCATTAAGATTCTGATATTTTTAGTTGTAGGGTTGTTTATTTTTTTCTGTTGTAAACCTACACATCAATCGAAGTGTCTATGCAACAGTCTTGTGTTTCCTGTATGTTTCCAGGACCCAAAGTCTGAACAAAAACTCTGCTGAGACTGGGCTGCTGGATGGTTGTACCTGTGAAACACAGCCTATACGGGCTTTGAAGGAACCTGATGGAGTGCCCAAACGTATACCTGAGGAGCAGAGGGGTTGAGTTTCTTTTGGGAAGGGGGGGGGGATGGAGAAAGAGGCAGCAGCTGGCGGAAACAGAAACATAATGCAAAGAAGATTTGAAAGAATAGACGTGTTACCTTGGCTTGCCTCCCCTGTGGCATGCCAGCACCCATGCCTGCCCGATTCACATGTGGGGCTGGTGTCACTGCCTTGGACGTCCTGAGCGAGTGCCATAGCTGTCGGGGTACTGGCTCTCCTGGAGCAAGCCTCCTGCAGTCTGCTCAGTTGCAGCCATGTCATTTCTAGAAGTCATTCAGTGCTCATTGGAGTAATGGCTTGAACTTGACTGCTTTATGTTCCAGGTACTACTTTGACCCTTGGGCTATAACATCAGCCCAGTGATTATTCCGTTTCTTTTATGAAGTGCCTTAGCGCCAACAGGAAAGAGTGCAAGACATCCCCGTGCAGCCTGATGTTCAGAGTGCTCATCTGGGATGTACGAACATGGCAGTACAGGGTTTGGACATAGATCTTTTGCTGTCCCATGGTAGCTGTGACTGGTTTGATAATGCAGGATTTTCTGCAGTAGCAATTAATGCCATAACCTTTGGGCTTTTGCTTTTTTTTTTTTAATTTGTTTACACAGGTAGATCATTTAAAAGCTTGATCTGTTTTGTTTTATTACCCTAAAGCATGTATGAAATACTATAGTACATATCATCATTTCTAAATGAGAAGTGTCTGAACAAATGAGTTTAAAACAACATGTTGTACAGACTGTAGTTTGGGAAGTTTCATGGGGAAAATAATTCCTGCGGAGAAAAGGTCTAAGCGATCAAAGCTTACTCCAGCAGGAACTGCAGAAATCTGTGCAAAGCTGGGTCAGGTAGAGTTTAGACCTGGTTAACCAGCAGTCCCCTTCAAGCTGAAAGAGGAGCGCATCCATGCTTTTGTTTACATATGCAGAGATAGATTTGCTTTCTGTAGGTGAATATCCAAATCTTTACAATTATAACAGAGAAGTGAGGTTCCCTTCTTATTGTCATATTCTTACCACAAAAGTACTAACCCAGGATGTGATTTCCTAACCATTAGAACTGTTGAAACCATGTTTCTGTGGCACTGCTCTTAAGAAATCTTTTCTGAATCATTTTTATTCCAAGGTATCCTGTAGACCTTGCTGTCCATTTCAAGAACGCCTCCTTAAATGAGGCGTTCACAGATAACTCGCTCTTCCTTGTTGGACGATTCCTCCCCACAAGAAGTACATCTCTTTTGGGGCAGGATGGGAGCAACCATTTTCTGAAGTCATAGAATCACAGAATGGTTTGGGTTGGAAGGGACATTTAAAGATCATCTAGTCCAGCCCCTCTGCCATGGGCAGGGACATCTTTCACTCGATCAGATTGCTCAAAGCCCCGTCCAACCTGACCTTGAACACTTCCAGGGATGGGGCATCCACAGCCTTTCTGGGCAACCTGTTCCAGTGTCTCGCCACCCTCATCATCACCATGCTTGGTCTATTCAAGAGCTGCAGAATTACTCTGATAGTTCATGATACTGAGTTCAGGATACTTTTCCATCAGTTGCAACTGAAGGAGAGACGGTGGCTGTCAGGGAATTTTGACTATGTGGTATGAAAACCTTGCAGGTCAGTTGGAGAGTAATGTGTCACACGCTTCCCGTTTTGATGCAGTAGTCCGGAAGAATGCAAAAGATAAAGATCAGTGGCGGAGTGTGGTTAGGTGGATCAATAAACCACAGGATGTTTTGGATTCTGGAGCAGTAAGAAACAGTGCAACTACACGTGGGAGGCATTGGAAGGGTTAGTATTCACAGCTGTCTCCCAAAGAGATGAGCTCCTGGGGACTGTTCATATGCCTGAACGTAGGTATGAAACTGAAAAGAAAAGAAACAGTAGCAGAAAGCCTCAAACTGAATTGGCAAGGCCACAGAAAAGTGGATGGGGGAAGAAAAAAGAATGGGACCCCAGCACATCCTTAAAATTACTGTGAAGTGAGATGGCTGTCTTTGCTGAGGCTTTGCCCTTTACTGTATGGGACGACTGAAGTAAAAAAGGCTCTTAACATAAATACTACATTCTTTCCCTCTGCTTTGTTCCTAGATTAACTCTTAGATGTTCTAATGAAGTGAGATGGCTGTCTTTGCTGAGGCTTTGCCCTTTACTGTATGGGACGACTGAAGTAAAAAAGGCTCTTAACATAAATACTACATTCTTTCCCTCTGCTTTGTTCCTAGATTAACTCTTACTGATGTTCTAACTTTAAACAGATGTCTCTAGTGAAAGAAAGTGGTGATTCAGTTTTGCATTGGCCAGATTCACATTCTGGCTGTAGATGGAGGAACATACATTGCTTCCTGTGAAGATACCAGAGATCCAACTTGTGACTCATTCAGTCGAGTGGTGGCCAATACTCAGGTGCAATACCTGCAACCCTTCTATTTCTTGAAAGTAACCAGCACTTTCAAGGAGGGAAAAACCATGCTAGGATGTTCTTTTGCTTTGTGAGAGGTGACTAGTTCTCAGCAGCATATACACTTGCCAGCCTTTGCTAGTACCGCAGATGCTTAGGGTAACGGGTAACAGTTCAAAGGAGACGCTCTGGAATTTTGTGATTTTTGCCGTAAGTTTTAAGAGAAGGTAATTTTAGAGTAAAACAGAAGCTGCCCCTGCATTCAGCTGGGATTCAGAATGACATTGATGCAGCCGCAAAAAGGCCACAAGCTGTTGGTAGTGTTGCCTGCGACATGGTTGATGCGTAGCAGCTGAACTGGCAAGACCTCATGAGGAATTTTATCTCTAAGAGCTCTTTAGTGAAACCAAAAATTACCAGAACAAAAATCTTCAAGTCCTTTTAAGCAGAGTCCTAGTTAAACTGCTTAGTAGTTCGTGAATTGAGGTGATTGTACTAATTAGGTGTTAGACAGAGGGCTGACTGTGTTCACATCTCATGGTTGGAAGTCACGAGCAGTGAAAGCTTAATTCACCATGCCACTATCACATCACCTTCTGTTTCAGAAGTCACTGGCCTTTGTTCACATTAGACTCAAATTCATGTCTTAACGTATAGTGCTTCAAATAGCCTGGGATCTGGACGATTCTTTCAAGGCCAAGACAGATGGAGAAATCTGGACCTCGATACTCGCGAGCTGAGCAGAGCTCTGCTTGGTGTAAGAGAGTAACTGCCACGCATGTTCTCTGAACAAGTGTCTCGTACTGGCAGCGGACCGGGGAGGAGGTAGAGAGCATTCCCTGATCACTTCTCTCCTGATACAGCCCTCTGGTCACTCAGATCATAGGATGTATCATTCATATCCACTCATAAAGCAGGAAGTTCTCCGAGGGTCTGCCCGTCAAGGTTTCTCACGGTGCGTGTGCTTCCTACACTCATTGCACTGCAATCGTAAGCAGCAGCATCCGCTTTGGTTGCAGGCACGTCTGCATCCCTTCCATTCTCCCTCTAGAGCAGGGTGGTCCTGTATCTCTCTCATACTGTTTTCCTTTGGCTCCTCTACAGTAGACAGATGTAGGTAATTGTATTTTTTCTTTTCTGGAGTTCAGCACATGGGCTTACTTGCATGTGAAGTTGAAAACTGGCTTTACACTTCAGAACCAAAGTACCAGTTGACTGACGATCTCTAAGTCTCCTAGTATGAAAACCAGCCTGTTGCACTGTCTTTCTGTACAGCTGCAAAATCGCTCTCTTGTTCTGCTGCCTAGGCAAAGGTCCTCTGAACAAGGGGTTCCTTTCAGTTAGGGCATCAGCTAAAGAAAACACAACACTTGGCACAATTGTCTGCTCACAGTCATCAAAGCGGTGGCCAGTATGCATCTGCATCTGGGACATCACTAGGAGCTGCACTCCTCTAGGAAATACCATAGGATTATACTGACCTGAACTATAAAAATCCCGGTTTATCGGTACCAGTGGGCAAGAGACCATTTCCAAATAGTCTGTTGGAGCCATGCAAGTAGCCTCATAACTGGGGCGCTTAGACTGCACTGTCTGCATGGCCACAGACTACCAAAACCCGAGTCATCTTTGCCTCCTCCTGAGGACTCTTTCCATTTGCCATCCATGCCTCCGCCTGTTTGTAATCAGGTGCCAGATGGCTTAAAAACTTGTGTATGCTCCTGTAGATGCTGTTAAACATCATTATCTGCTCAGTAGCCTTACACATGGTGGCACCTGTAGGATGAATGGGATGAAATAATAAATTTCAAAGAACAATGGTTTCAGGTATGTCGCCTTTCTTCATTAGGCCTGATCACAAGGAAATTAGTTCTAAGAAAAATCTGCTTTAAAAGATGAGTTTGTTGTTACCTTTTCACTTTATTTGTCAAATGAATTTTCTGTGAACTGAAAAGAGATAATAAGGTTTTATTTGTGTGTGTTTTGTTGTGTTTTTTAAAATTTTTTTGGTCCATCTTGTCCTTGCTGCTTAGCTCTTCCAGCCGAGGAAATCCGCAGTAATTTTCCATAATGCTTTTCATACCACCTTACTGTGTTGACTATTTTGTTTATTGGATTTCTTATTTAAAATCTGTTTCCTTATGGCTTTCTCTTTAATTTCCTCTTCTTTAGCAGGGCTGCATGAAGGTAAGCTGAGTCCCAAAGCTATTCTATCCTAAGTTCTGGTATTTTTTATATATAAAACTTCAGGGCTGATGGCAATGATACCTGGGATTATTTATGGGTTTTCATAAAAAAGAAAGAGGAAAATACAGAATTGCATGGCTTCTCTCTTCCTTCCCCTTTTCCCAACCCCCTCCCCACAGAGGAGTTTAATTTTAAATGATAAATGTGGAAATTAGAGACCGTCGAGAAAATCCAATTTGGTGAGGAGTTTTAAAAATCCCATAATAAACGCAGAGTGAAATGTATGATTTAATGCGGGGCGCCAATGGCTGCTATTATGTGCTATTAGCAAATCGGGGTTGAGAGTGAATCTTTATCACTTGGTGAGTGCGGGCTAGGCCTGCCTTTGCTTCTGCTATTGATTTGTAGCCGCTTGTCATAATGACATCGGGAAGCAATGAATGGAAGATGTGCTTTTGATAGGATTGAAGGGGTGCAAAGGGGGGAGAAAAAATTCAGCAAGTTTTCTATCTCTTCTGCCTGATTAGATTTTTTTCTTCTTTTAAGAGCTTTTACATTCCAATAAAAATGCTAAATCAGCTCTGAAGCAGAATTGTTAGGGAGTAAATAGCTAGTCACGTTTAAAGGAGGAAAAGATCTGACTTTACAGCTCTGACTTTACAGCAGTGGATGAATCTAAAGAATATTTCTGGCTCCACAAAAATCACAGTAGTGAGTGGTGTGAGGGTGGCTGAGAGCTGGGTGAGAGCACCTGCACTGATGGCTCTGCAGACAGCCAGACCCAGATAGGTGGTGCGTGCCGATGTGTGTGCATGAGGTGGCTTGTCAGAATGCACAGGAATTAAATCTCTGAAGTGTCTTTATTTAAGAAGAGGAGTGTATGTTTCTTGATCTCTGAACCAAAAGTGCCTGAAATGAAAAACCCAGACTTTGCCCTATAGCAGCAAATAATAAAGGTCTCCTTTGCATCTGGGAAAGGAAGATTTTTGTCACTTTAATTATAGGCATTTCTCATCAGAAACCTAAACGAAGGTTTGATAGAAGGGAGTATAGTTGCTGCACTGTTTGGAGAATGCAGCGTGCCTGTATTGGAGGGTTTTCTGGAAGATAAGCTCATATGAAACAAGAACAGGCTTACTACCCAGCCATGGGTCTGGTGCACACGGTGAATGAGACAAAATCCACGTATGCTCAGGAGTGTATCTGAGTATGAGTCTACTGGTGGTGGTCCCCATGAATTTGCATTTCTGATCAGTAGATCCATGCCATTTTAATTTCCTGCCTCTCGATCATTCTGCTCTCCCTGGGAAGGGGGTCCTGCGTACGTCCCGAGGAGCAGAGCTCCACTTTGAGTTCCTTCTTATGAAAGTCCGTACACGTCTCCGCTCGTCATCGTTGTTGTTGTTGTTGTCATTACTACTCCGGTCAGCTGTGCTGCAGATCTGTAGGCTGAGTAAGGATTGTGACTCTGATATTCAGGTCCTCCCTTTTAGCTTAACCAGCCTCAGCTGCTCTTATTTACAGAAACCTTCACGGTACAGCCGAATGAACCTGGTTTCCAAGGCTCACTGTCAAGAGTATGAAATGGCAGATTAGAAATCAATGCAGAGAGTCCAAGTGCCTACTTCATCATTCAGGAGAAAGAAATACAGTATTTCTGTTCTGAGCCTTGCACTCGTTAAATTCACACCCTTTAAAAAACCCTTTAAATTAAAACAATGATCAGTGGGGATGGGGAGAATTTCATGCAGAGGGAATTTTCCAAAGGTGGACAGGCTGAAGACAGTGTGTGGATTTAATGTGGTGTTTACCATACTGCCCACTGGTCTTACTGGGCACTCCAGGTGTGTGCAGTGCTTGTGTTCAGAAAAGTTTGTAATCTAATGTAACCATAACACAGCAATCATGGGAAGCTGAAAATATTTGGATAAGAGAACAGCAAGACAGACCTGCTGGTGGGAGGTGCAGGTTGTGCGTGCTGGGGGCGGCCTCTGACATGAGGCCAGCATCCTCGGGGACATCCTGGCAGGCAGAGATGAGTCCTCCCGCGAGAGGGCAGGGGCAGGGTAGGTGGGCTGGGGAGGCACAGAGCACAGCAGCAGGCGAGACCACGGCAGCAGTGTCTGCTGGCCAGCGGCACTAAGACAGTCCTGAGCCAGGAGGCAGGAACTGGACAAGACACTGTCTGGGATGGAGACAGGCACAGCCGGGTTCGGACCCTCTCCTGTCCTCACTGACAGGCTGTAGGTGGGCAGAGGAGCCCACCTGTGGAGCAAGCACAGATCCCCACCACCTCTGAGCACGGATCCAGCTGCACAGCGGCCACCAGCAGGGTCTGCAACCTGCCCTCACAGTAACACTGCTCAGCAGCGCTGCCCAGGTGAGTTGGCTTCAGGATCACGCCGAAACAGGGTCCGAGAGCTCCTGGCAGCAGCCAGAGCCCTTGGACTGTGTGAATACCCTCAGCTGATCTCGGGCACCCTGCTCACAGGCACCTGTGGGGCGCAGGACAAGGTGCATGCTGGCTCTAGCTGGCTCCCTGGCCCGTGATCCTGGGGACCGGGAGATGGAGCCAGCAGAGACTCAGAGCATGCTTCAGAAAGGAATCAAAATTCATAGCACCAGCCTGGAACGCCGGGCAGGTTGGAGGAGTTTAGATGGATAGCCTGAGAAACAGGGGCTGTGCGATAACTAGGAAGGCTAGAGATGTGGAGATCATTACAACCAACACCTGAGATCAAAGACCATAAAGTAAAGCTTCTGCAGAAGGAATGCCTTTTGGAGACAGTGCAGAGAAAGAATAGAAAGAATCCAGCAATTACATAGATATGGGAAAATTGTGCAGCTCTTTGAGTATGACATCTAACTTACAATCTAGGTGGCAAGAGGAGCGATGGAAGAGATAGCAAGCAAAGATGAATTACATTTGTCATATATGTATTAAGTTGATGACTGGACTTTCAGTTGCAGAGAATTGCACTTAAAGAAGGGAGCCTACAGAGAGATGTTTATATCCCCAGTATTTTATGATAATTTAGCAAGGTCAGAGTAGGATATGATTACAACATTTCTGATGTCTGACTTGGGGAAAAGGTATGGGGTGGTTCATCTGTTTTTGCTTGTAAGTGGTTGGCTTGTTATTTATGCTTCTGACTTTCCATACAGCGGAAACTTATTAGCCAGTGTTTTGAAGTTGTTATTTTTTCTATCTTTCCTAGCAGATTCATGCTTTTCCTTATTTGAAATAGCTATTCTTTCTGATAGGATGCCTCAATGCCTTTGTGAACTAAGGCGTTGAAAGCAGTTTGTGTCCTAAGTAAAGATGGTCTTATTCCACTTGAAGGTAAAGTGTCCCTAATAATTGGATCCACCATTTTCCATTGACTCCAACGAGACCAATGCCAGAAGCTGTTCATCTTTTCTCAGCAATCAAATTCGCACTTGTGCAGCACAAGCCTGAGACTGTCAGCAGATGTCTGAAATCTGGTGTACCTTCTTGCCACACCTGCAAGCTTTGATGAAGGTTTTGCTATAAAAACCACTTGTAGCAAATGTTTCTGTGCTTGCTTGTTTCCGTTCCAGAAATGGACGCTTGATTTTCTGTGTAAACCTGTTAGGTCTTTCACCCATACGTTATCAACAACATTTGATCCTCAAACCTTCAGATTCCACTTCCAATTGCTTTTATGTTTATTACCTGAACAAAAGTCGATTTTTCTTGTATATGTAGGCCAGTTACTGGACAGGAACATAGTGTGTTCATCTACACTGCAGAGCAGTTTGTTTCAGAGTGGCAGAGTGCTCTCGGTGCAGGATGCCGGGATGCCTCTGAAGGTGGGAGGGGGGAATGCCAGCGCTGGATGCAATGGATGTGGTTGGCATAACCTGGCACCTCGAGCGGGCCTGGGTTAACAGGGCTGGCGTCGTTCACGCAGTCAGAGCTCATGCAGGCAGCTCTGCTAGGAGCGACCTTGTGTAACCTGATTGATTTTAACCTGGGTGGCTGATGCCCATCTCTGCAGAAGGGGCCTGGGCTCAGTGCTGTTCCTCAGGGTGAGCTGTGAAATGGGCAGAAACAAAGAGGGCAGCGAGAGGAAGGAGGGGGAGCTGTGCATGAAGGGGGCCGGTGTTCATTCTGCTTTGAAAGCAGCGTGTTGGTAGGGGTCTTGCACACCTTGTCTCACACTGGAAGTATGCTTCAGCTTAGCTGTAGAGTGTGTAAAGTTTGAGAACAAGACTTTTTAGCTAAGGAATTAACCATCTCCATTACTGGGTTTCCGTCATGATTGTTTCTAGAGAGATTGAGCCAGAGGTGTCTGGTCCTGACCTGCAACTTCAGTGGGGGCTTCTGCGCGTGCAGTTGCAGCAGGCTTGGAGGAACAAGTCTCACCTAAAAAGTCCACCACCCTCACCATGGATGCTCTGCTCTCTGCGTTTCCCAGATACCTTCTGCAGAAGGCAGAAGGAGACACACAGCATTTTACCCAAACCTTCTATGCTTGCTGCAACAGAAATAAAAATAAGGGGATTCCATCAAGAACCTACTTGCTTAGAAGTGCTTACGGCGCGCTGCGTGTCAAGCCATCACTTCTTCCGTATAGCTGCAAACTTAGATTTTCACTTCACACAAAACATACTGTGTACTTGGTCCCGTTTTCTTGTTCAGAGTTAATAAGATGAAGCTGAACCTGTTACTGAGTGCAAGCCTGGTAGAATGGATTTTAGGACAAAATAAATGCTGTTTTAAATATACAATTATTAATTTGGAGTTGAGCTTTGATACTCTCATAGAAAGTCCATCTTTGGCCTGTGGCTGGATTTTACTGAGTTGAGACCACAGACTAATTTTGGGATGGAGGAATGTGTTATTCCACAGTGGAGTGGAGAAGGAACTATTCCCTACTGGGTTGTGTTTTTTCTAAATTTTGTTGATGTTCCTGAAGCCTGGGAATATTACAGTAAGCAGTGGCTGAAGAATTAATGGGCAGAGCTCAGAGGAAGCAATTGAAAATGCATGACGAATGAGGCTGGTGACCTTTGATTCACCTTCACATTGCGATAGGAAATATGCTAAAAGGTATTAAGGTTGCACAATTAATTGTCCAAATATAAAGAAATACCTAAATATGAGAAGTTCCCACTCAGTCAGAATCTCATTACATGCTTCTGCCACTGTCCCATCTAGGACCGGTCTTGCTCCCATTAAAGTTTCTCATTGCCATCGGAGGTTGGGTGGCAGGACTGTGCTCCCCTCCTTGCCGGTGCTGTCTCCCTGGCTTACCAACACCTCATCGTTGGCAGAACACGCATTCCGACACCCAGCCTGGGCTTGCTCCTTGCCAGCCATCCAGCACAGGCAGGGAATAAGGCCCAGGACTCAAGGACATAATTGAGACTTACGTGACGGGATAGTAGTGTGTGCAGACAGCTTGTCTTCATCGTTTCTGAGCCCTGAGTATTCATCTGACCTGCTTTAAAACTAATTTTTTTGGTATTTTTATGGTTGGCTGTTTGTATTGGTGGACATTAAGAAAATAATTTGCTTTCTCTGAAACTCTGAAACTACCCTCAACTTAGAAGCGAACAGCCACCAGAAGAGGCAATGTACACACGAGCGTGCAGCAATGGAGAGCAGAGAGACCATCCAGGAGATGTCTCTGGAACTATGTTTCATTCCCTCCATGTTTTAAATGTTATATTGCACCTTGGCCACTGTTCTGCAGCGTTCCAGCTTCCCATGGAGGCTTCGTGCTACATTCAGTAGCCAAGTTCTTCATACCCAATTGGGATATTTCAAGATATGTCTACTCACTCTAATAATAAAGCTATTATGAAAAAAAGGAGCCAAAAAAGTTGCAAAGAACATGTGTGTATTTTATAAAATTAAGAACTGAAAACAAAAAAATTAATTTTAGATGTTTATGATTTGCCAACAAGATGCTAACTGTAGACATAGGAGACATTCTGGGTAGTAATGGGAATTTTGCCTGTCACGCTACTAACAGAAGAGCCATTTTATGTAATTCTAGGCTTACCTTTTTTGAGTTACACCTTCAAATCACATCTTTGAAATGTTGGTTTGACAGTAAAAATAAAGAAGTTAGGTGAGAATTTAGGAAGCGCAACCTTTTGAGCAGCTCTGCAATATCAGTCACTTCTAAAAATAGAAAAAACAGAAGAAATGCCCTGCCTGGTCCATCTGGTCCAGTTTTCTCTCTCCAACAGTGGCAGGAGAGGTGCTATCTGGGGAAAGTCCTTGAACCCAGCCACTTTCAGCAGCAGATTCCCCCTAGTGTGCACAGCTCTTAGGTTCGGGATATTGGAAGCTGTATCCCTGCTGATTCCTTGCACTTGCTGAGTTCCTGACACTTGTGGTCTACTGGGTAGTCATTTGTTCCTTCTTCTGAGATGATGATTTTGTGTTATTTTGCTTATTTATAACTTCTTCCACCTTTCCTTGGATTTTTAAAACATACTAAAGAATCAGGACCCCTAAGAATTTCCACTAAGTGGCTGATAAATACTCCAATTTTACTCAAGTTCTTTGTTCTTCCCTAAACCCTTATGTGATAGATCCAGGTCATGAAGAAAGCATATGACAGAGCTCAAAGTAGGATCCGAGCCTTTTGACCTCTAGTAGATGTACAAGACTGTCTTCAAAGGCAATGTGCTGTTTGCTTAGTTATGTGATACAGGAGGAAAATACTTTATTGCAAGTTGTTAAAACCAGGCCAGACATAGTTGTGCTACGGTCTCATGTCTGCTTTCTCCATTCTCGGGTATAAACCTGTGCTCGATGTCACAAGCTGCTATCCTACTGGAGATAGCTACATACTTGCCACAGAAATTCAGTGCAAACTCTTGATGTGTCTTATGCTGCTTTTTTGCTGCAGACAAAACAGAGGGGATTACCACCTGACCTGTTCTTGTTCAAGAGCGTCTGTTGACTATGAATCACAAAGGGTTGGACTCTTTAGGAATCCATCTCACCTCTCAAGAGCAAGTAGTTTCAGCATGCTTTTAGGAATCCATCTCACCTCTCAAGAGCAGTAGTTTCTGTACAAACAGAACAGATTATTTCTATGGGCATGAATGAAACTGTGGGAGCCCTTTGCTAGATGGGAAGTGCTATTTTGGTCCAGTATTTTGTGGTGTTTGATAATAAGCTAACAACCTGATTCTCTGCATTTATTTATGAAAGTAAATGGAGGCTAGGAATCGACTTTGGAAAGCTTTTGGTGCTAATGCGATATTGCTTCTAGAATGGTTGCTCATGTGATACTTCTAAAAAGATGAATGAGCAAAAGTACAAAAGGCAGCATGCCAACCTGTTTTCTGTCTTGTCCTGTTGGCTCTTAGGTGCAAATTTTATGATAGCAGTAGAGGAGGCTGATATGGCAACAGCTTTCAAATATGAAGAAGCTGCTGCCAACGGGAAGGGAATAATCTGTTTTCTATGTTTAAGAATTAATGGCTTAAATAGCAACTAGGTTAGATCAGCAGCCCTGAACCTGAGGTCCGTGGACCCCTGGGGTTCTTTTGAAAGCTCTCTGGTCCATTTGTCTGTAAGTGTTAGCAGACGTGTGCTTTCTCCAGTTTAAGTGTAACTGTTCATATTGTGAACAGTTTCATATGTAGATTTTGGTTGTCATCTTCAGGAACAAGGCTGAACGTATACTGACAAGTTCCTGAGCAACCTGGTCTGATTAGACCTCCTTTGAGCAGGGGGTTGGACTAGATGACCTCTGAAGGTCCCTTCCACCCTAAATCATTCTGTAATTTTCTATTACATGTTTTCTGGGAGCTCAGAGACATCTTTTTGCAAGGTGGAGGGAAAGGCCAACTTTGGGCCTTCTTTGTCCCTGCTCATTGCAGGGGGGTTGGACTAGGTGCCCTTTAAAGGTCACTTCCAACCCAAACCCTTCTATGATTCTATGATTTGTATGTTTTACCCAAGTGTACTGGGGTTATGTGGCCCATGGCATGACTTTGAGCAGTCTGATGCAAGTTGCACTAACTTCTAATGACTATTTAAGCCCCTGTAAGCTGAGACATGTTAATTGTGCTAACCCCTTCCTTTGTTCTGTGACAAGGGCAAAGTAGCACAAGTCTAGCTTGATCTTGTATGTAGGACTACATGTAAAATAAACCAAGGCTCAAGACAAAAGACACTAGGGAAACCTGGGCATCTTTAAGTTTAAAGAATTATTTGGGTTAGTAAAGGGCATTTTGGGAGTTTGATTATTTCCGTAATAGGCATCAATATAATTCCAATTCCAAAGAAGAACTTTAAATGTAAATGTTGCAGGGAGAAATTGGCACATGGAATTTCTTTTCTGGCAGCTAGGTGAGGAGGAGAAGGAAGAATAGTTATTGCACCGTCATCTTTAGTCCTTGATGAGACCCTGCATTACCTGTTGTATTACTGTTCCCTGCTGGTCTTGCTGTAGCCAAAAGGAGAGGAAGCTACACTGTCAATACATGGGGGCAGCTGAAGCTTTAGACGTTTCCTCTCACCTTACGTTTGCTTTACCCCTCGTGTTCCCTTGCTTTGTATTTCATGAGTCTGGCATAAGCCTGGACATAGAAACCTTTAAAACTGCAGTCGCAAGGCAAAACAATGGCATGCCAAACCATAGCATAATTTTGCTAAGACTGTGTCAAGAGACTGAAGCTGTGCGTTACCTGAACTATTTTTTCCCTCTGTCTGTCTTTTATATGCTTTTCTTTGGTTTAAAAGGGAGGAGGGGAGAGCGGACTTTAACAGTAGCTTCTAAAATTGTCTCTCTTCTTTCAATAAGTACAGGTGATATATCTTTGATAGCTCCTAAAAGCCCATTGATCATTTTCAATTTGGAAGCTTTTATATAATAACACTGTGTTTGTTATAGAAGACAAGTTCGGGGATGTTTACTGAGTTACTGTCTGTTAGAAAAGGGTCTTATAGGTTCTCCGTTATGCTGGGGGTCCAAAGCTCTGTCCCACTGCACATGAACTCCTCTACTCCCCAACACGAGCTAGGGCTCTGGTTCCAAACATGACTATCTGAAGCTCTGCTCAGAGTTTCTCAAAGTCCTCAGCAAAGATGAGAACTCTCGGACAATAGGAATATAGGAAAATCATGGATTAGGATAAACCAGGAGTTGACTTAACCATGATCTTTTTAACAAGATGCAGAAAAATTCCTCTGCAGGCAGTTGTAAGGCAGCCTGTCCACTGCCAAATGTTCTAATTCTCTCATTAAAAAAAACCAACAACAATCTATCTTACACCATAAAGCACAAGTGCCTTTGCAGCAATGCAACCCAAGGACTAATCAGGTGTTGTGGAAAGTATTGTCTTGTAGTCGTGCATTTTTCAGGTTAGGTCATTTCTGTCCTTGCAACGTAAACATTTAAATGTTCATGGTCTTTGCTGTAGACCCCATCTTCAGAAACTAAGGGTGCAGTTTCTGGAGCTGTTTAAACCTAGATAACCAACCATGCTAAAAGGGAGAGTTCCATCCCTCCCATTTTCCCTTCCCAGCCTTGAAATTTGTTCTTGCCCCTCCCTTGTACTGGCACTCGTGCTCCGTCAGCTGCCCCATGAGCCAGATCAGAGAGGCAGTCTGCGTGAGAACTGATGTGGGGTAATGTCACATGGGAGATGGCAGGACATTCCCCCCCCCCGGAGGTTATCCAGGCATATTACATTAAACCCATGGTAAAACCACAGCGTGACATTTGATGAAGGGTGCAGGATGCTCAGTATTCACTGCTTTGGGATGGAGGGACGGCAAGGTGGACTCCAGACTATTTTCAGTGATCAAGGATTGTGGTGTTAAAGCTAACAGGCAGCATGACAGCCATACATCACGTCAGCAAACAGAGCGCTTGCCCCCGGTGCTCTGTTGGGAGGCAGTGGTTCTGTGGGACATGTGCCAGGCACTTCGCGAGCATCCTGTGGCCATATATCTGGCCAGTCAGGCAGAAGGAGTGTGTTAAGCAGTAGCCTCACTCGCAGGCTTCCGGGATGACAAATACTGCTTAAAGGACTCCATTAAAGTAAAATAAACCCATCTTGATGTACGTAGGGAACATATATAACAAAATACATGAAGCACATGTGTATATTTGCTGTATTTAAAACCTGAATTTGTGAGAATGGCATAGCATCTACTTTGTATAAGGTACATTCAGAGCTGCTCAGGGGGAGATAGCGTGCCTTGAGACAATTTGTTGTCTTCTGAAATATGTTCATATTCTGAGTTAAGTATGTAAGATACAGGACAAGAAAGTACTTGTTTTCATGGACATGTGATCCAGCTGGTCTGTTGAGCCTTTGGAGCATGCACTTTATGCTGCTCGAGACTAGATAGCCTTTCTAATCATGAAGACATATGAGAAAGTTTTAGATTTTAGAGGCTGACTGTCCTCTTACCATACTCCCAGGGCAGTTTTGCCCCACATCTCCACAGCCTTTTGGAGCAGCTGGTCTTTGAGTCTACACAGCTCATTCTCCATTCATGAAGTCCTGGCTACAGATCATGGATGACAAACAGGCTTTGCATGTATATGTGGCTAGGAAAGATGTACTTGGGAAATTTGCAATGACTTAGATGTAACCTTCTGAATACCTGTGAGGGAATGCCGTGTTCACTCAGTGCTGATCGAAATAGGCTAGGCTCAGCATGATGCTGTGTTCGTATGGCAGTTGTCATTACCTTACTCCTAGGGTTTCCAGGCCTGAGTGATGCAGATTACCTGCCTTGCTAACTCTGAGCATCATATAGAGATCTGCAAAATGCTTACTGGAATAGCAATAAGCACACCTTTAAATATCACCTCTTTATGATTCGACCTGTACATCTGATGCTTGCTTGAGCACGCAGCTATTTAATCCGTGCTTAGCTGGAATTCCTCACCCTCCTTCCTGCAGGTCATAATGCTAGCAAGTGGGAATATGCTAATAAAATGTACAGATAAGTCTGATTCTGCAGCATTCTCTTTGAACATTCACACAACTGCCCTGACTTCGCCGTCTCTTCCTAGTGCCTTTAGGAGGCAGATGAATGTACATGGCACCTCACAGTCCTGGCTCTGAATAGGTATTGCCACGGAAGCATGTCCATCCATGTGCCAGGCACTTAGTGGTATATGGCATGTGTCTTGCAAGTATGACAGCAAATGGGAAGAGCTCTCAAAAAGTCAGGTCCTGAAGTGATGAGCTGTGCACACCTTATTCCCAGCGCAGGAGCCCCTTCAGTTGGGATGCAATCTGTCCTGAAATGTCGAAAGCAAAGCTTGTCTCTGTGTTTGTGAAGAGGCAATCTCCTCCTGAAGGAGATCTGCTTGATGGAACTGCTTGTGCACAAGCAGAGCTTCAGAAGCAGAAATCTTCCAGCCTGTTTGCTGGAGCTGGACAGCATGTTCTCTGTCTGTTAGCAACGTTATAATGCTTCGTTTATTGAGATAGTGTTGCATAATTGTAAGGACCTTCTCAAACACTTAGGAAAGGCATTCAGAGTGCAAAGTGCTACCATCAGATCTGTAGGGTAAGGGGATAAACACAGTGGGAATGTTCTCCATGTCCTGAAAAAGAAGATAAGGTGGGTGCTTTGGGGACCAGGGAACTGGTAACTTTGCTGCAATTAAGGCAGGTGCCAGTGAGGCTTCAAGCAGGGATGTGATGGGGAGAAGAGAGTACAAAAGAAGTACTAGTATTCCGCCCATCATGCTGGTCTGAAAGTAGGATGGTGTTACTCCATCCACACCTAGGGAGCAGGGAAAGCTGCAGCTGTGTCCAAAGTGGCATAGCTACAGCAGACAAGGGACAGTAAGGAATGAGATCAGCTATAGGTGTCAGCATTAGAAGCAGGTGTCAGTGTTGAAGCATGACAGTGGCAGACAAGGAAGGGAGAACAGGAGCTTCAGGTTCAGCAGTGCTTATTTTTCAAGCAACACAAAACCCACCGAAATGCGTGGGTGGAAGGAGGAGAGTCAGTAACGGAGAAGAATCTCTGGAGTTATGAGTGCTGAAGGGTGCCTGGAAGCAGGGGGTAAAGACTGAAGGAGCAAAGGACCGAAGAGGGAATACAGACTTGAAAAGTATGTCAAATCCCGGGTCAGTGAGTTATGTCATGAATTGATGTGTCCCGATGGCCCAGTGGGGTTGAGCCAGAAGGAGATGAGCACAGTACTGAAATCTTCAACAAAAGAGATGAGGACAGGTCAAGAACAGACCTTTGTATCCTGCAAACAGCTTGTCTATGGAATGGAGGCAAGACCTTTGCTACAAGTAACCCTAAGTATGTTGCAGCATCTTCCATGATTTTAGGATTGCAGGGAAGGAGAGTGATGTAAAATACTTGGTAAAATCACAGGGGTAAAGAAACCTATTTGGGGGGTGAAAAATGTCAAGGTGTGCTGGTACGGAGAGAGATGAGAGCTGGACTGCAAGAAGGGAGAATGTAGTATGGAGAAAAGAGGGGTGAAGCTCAGCTGATCTTGTCTTGGTTTGGGCATCATACTTAAGGATTCTTGCAGCGCTCAGTAATTGGTGAAGCTGGTGTAGATAGCAATGGCTCCACCAGCACAGGAAGAGCAGTATTTGGCTGGTTGTAGTGCTCTCTGGGAGATACCACACTTGCCTGTAGAGACCCCTGAGGATAATAGGCTCCGGGCTCTCAAGAGAGGGACCATTCAAACGATTCATCTGGAACTAATGGGTTTTGTGCCTTTGATTGGACTGTGCTTTTCTACATACCTCCTGTGTCAGCCTAAAAGTCTGGTGAGAGCTGAACTACACTGTAATCATTTCCACACAAGACAACAAAGGTTGCAATTTAAACCAAAATTTAGTCTGATATACCTTCCCTGGCAAATAAGCTTGAATAATTACTGCATTTTAACAGTAAAAAAGTATCTGTCTTAATTACATTTCAGAGGATTAAAATCTACCACCTTGTCTAAGTGCAGAAAGAACAGCTGCCAAAATGAGGTTTCTCTCTACATCCTAAATGGAATCTGTCTTCACCAACCCCAGTTAGTTCTTAGCCTGCTTATTCCTGTGTTAATTAAAGATGGCCCTTCATAGGGACTTAATTGAGGAGAAAAAGGAGGCAGCAGCTATGCTCGCTCTCCTGTCTCTGTGCAGATCCTCCCCTCCTTGTCTCAGCAGACAACACTTTGGCTTGCTGCCTTGGGATGGTGATAGTCACTGCAGTGACTGTCTGAGGAATGGGATTTGTGATGACTGGGATTTTTCAAGTAGGTCTATGTCCTGCTGGCTTGCAAAGAGAGTGAATTCTAAAGGGTCATGAATGCCTAGACCACTTGGGAGCTTCAGCAATCCCACCAGACTTGAAATTGTGGGAACAGCTATAGGGATCAGCTTTGATGTGTCCAAAGGTATCAGCTCATCCTACATGAGAAATAATTTCTAGGCCTTGGGTTGGCTTCACAAAAATAAAAAATAATCTGGAGAGACTTTCATCTCCACTAGCAATAAAACAGCACTGCCCCCCAAAATTACTGTGACTAATGTCTGTATTCTGTTGAAAAATGAGACCTGTCCTTTTCACATAGGAAAAAATGCACACTTTTATTGTCAGTCACAGTTTCCCCCAGTGCCTGCAAACAAAAAGTTGTTCCTGTCCTTGTGGACTACAATCTATTTGTTCCTCTTGTACAGCCTCTGAAAATCTTAGTTGTCCTTTGTAAATGCGCTATGTCTGTGAAGGAGAGAGCTGCTTTTCTCCAAACTTGAGTCAGGCTGGAGCTCTTGAGTTGATCCAGAGGATTGTTCAGAACAGGGAAGCTGGTGCCTGGGGTATCTACATCTTTTCTTTTGGGGAGGGAAGGAAAGGGCTTTGCAGAGAGAGGAATTTCAGTCTGAATCACAAACTATAATTTTGTTTGAAATGGAAGAGTGGATGCAGTGAAAAACTGAAAAGGGAAGTGCCTTGAACTCTTTGAAAATTCCTGAACTCCCTATTAATAGATCTCTGTTTAAAATAATGTGAAAAATTAAATCTCTCTAAGGCATTGAATCATGTGCGTTCCCACGAGTGCTCAGCATGTGTCTGCACTCTACATATCTCATCAGATATTGTCCCTCCCATATTGGCTCCAGGCTTACATTGCAGCAGGAACCTTGGTGGGTCCTGCAGCATCTCAGCTTTGGAGATTCATAGCTGGGTTGGTGATTTTATAAAACATTTGTGTTCTCCATACTTTATTAGTCACTGACAGACTCATTGTTTATAACATACTTCTCAGCAAGCTGTTCGCGACTCATCGCCCTGCTTGCTTTATAGGCTATAAATATTTAATTCTTTAATAAACTGCTTATATGTAATATCAAATGACTGATGTACTTCTTTCCCCTCTTCAGCAGTGCTACTATTTGCAAAACAATTCTTTTGGTTTTTTGAATAGCAATATGTTCTATAAATGCTTGAATTTCCTTTTTCTAAATAGGAACTTCTTCAGGGTTGTTTGGTAAATTGACAAGCAGAGCAATAGTTCCTGTAGTGTTATAAGAGCTGCCCCTTCCTACAGCCTCCGTGGGGAGATTCACTTCAAAATGGTCACAGACTTGTATTCAGAAAATGTTTTACTGGAGGTAATATTTCACACCTGTGCATGTCGAAAAGCAGCAGTAGCCTGTATGGGCCAGCCGTGCGAGAGCACATTCAGTGTTGTGCAGAGCAGGGTGCCCAGCCTTTCAGTATGGGTATCGTAGAGTGAGCATCACTGCCTCTCACTGCATGCTGCATCACCACCTCCTTTGCCTCACCCACGGACCTGTTGCATATACGGCACACTCCATGTTCATTTTCCCATCTGTAGTCTGCTCCTCCTCGGGAGCACTTGTAAAAAGAGTGACTCTGACTAGACTTTTGGTCCTAAGCCGCTTGACTCCATCTTCCCTGGGGGTTTCTCGTACCCAGGAGTAGGCAGCAGGCTGCGTGAACACTTCTGGCAGTTCCCAGCCTCTCCTTCCTTTGGCCCTCCTCCTGTAGTGTTGGATGCTCTCCTGCATGTGACAGGAGTAGGAACCTTGAGGACTGCAGGAAAAGTGTCAGCCAGGTGAGGCCACTGTTAGAGCCATTGATCTGGTTTGCAGCCTGCTCCATGTCTTGATCAGAAAACGCTCTTAGGCTTTGGCAACAAGCTCTGGTCGGGGTGGACGGGCTGCCTTGGCTGCGCCGAGACCCGCGGGCAGAGGGGAAACTGCCCTGCCATGCTCTGCAGTTAGGATTGTCCGTCAGTGCAGGCACAGGAAGGGAACTCTGAGACTGCACCACCACCTCTGTGCCTCATTTCAGTCCTTATCTTACCCTCCACCTTAGGGCAGATTTGTGTCTAGGCTCCTGCCCTGTTAACCCCTTCCCTCCCCTAATGAGTAAGGCTTACAGTGTGCAAAGGCACTGTTCAGGATTGAGGTCCCTGCTGTGCTGCCAGGGCAAAACCAGGTCGGGGGAAGGATTCAATACCTGAAACGATGACAAGGGCATGGCATGTGCATGGCCTTTCTGTGGGGTCTCTTTGTGTTTGTTTCGGTTATTCCATATTCCCAGGCTCCATTTGGTCTTTGACAGACAGCTTCTGCATTAAGCTGCTTTGAGGCTGGAGACCAGAAAGATGGGGCAGGGTCAGGCGGCACCTTCTGGGTTGCTGTTCCGCAAGGTCCACACCAGCACTGCCACTGTTCTGGGGTCAAGGAGCAATTGGTTAGGGTGGACGGGGTGGAGGTGATCTGCTCAGATCACTCCAGCTGATTGTGGCTGCTCAGTTCCTTACAGTAGACCGGCTTTGGGCTGCTCACTTGGGTCTGGGTTGATTTTAGCACAAGTTCCTTTTCATCAGGATGGCAATATGTCTTAGCCATGCCCTTGAGAGGGCTGTATGGTCATGGGCAGGATATTCACATCTAACTTCTGAATTAGGTTGACAATTGGGTTATCCCTTGTGTCCTGAATTTTTGCACGCTGTTTGAAACTGCAAGCAGAGAGAGCCTGGATTTAGGATTATTGCCCAGAGGCGGTACTGGTGTCCTATTTTTGATCAGAACTGGCAGTCTATTGCCTCCTACTCAGTCTCCTGGGTGCCTTTGCAGAAGGGTGTGTGCATGTGCATGACAGGGATGCATCTGTTGAGATGCAGGAAGGAACTGGAGGCAGATGACAGCTAGATGGGCCTGTGGTTAGAAGTCTTTAAGCAGCACTGGGCAGCAGCTTCCCTCTTTGCTACGGGTCACTGCATCTGCTGCACATTGGTCCTTAGACAGATACAGACTAGAGCATAATCCTCCTGTTTGGGGCTCTCAGTCCTCCCTTTGTGATGGGGCCTGCCTAAGGAGACCTGGTTACTGTCTGCTTAGAGGTCCACAGCCTCCTTTGGGCAGGTTCTCGTGCCACCTCCATGTCTGTGACAAACGGCATACCTTTAGAGGCAGCGGAGCCACCCCACTCTGACAGCTGAGGATCTGCTCAGGAGCATTTCTAGAGCCACGGGTAAAGTCTGTGCATGCCCACAGCATAAGAGAAGAGGAGAGCTCCTCTCACAACGGGTCCCATCTGCAATAGTCTTTCCTCTCCATCCTGCCTCTCCCTTTTCGGGTAGAGAGGAGAGCGATGCTCCCTCCCTGGAGACCAGGTCTGGCTGCAGCTTGAGCCTTACCCACGACCAAGGATGTGGTAGAGTCTGAGGAGGCTGTGAAGGTAGAGCCATTCAGGATCAGAGCAGGGCAAGCACACAAGGCACAGACCTTCCAAAAGCTGATGTCAAACACAGCTGAAGTGAGGGTGTTGCTGTTTGCTGCTGGTCCACTGTATCTTACTTTGTTCACCCCTTGCTGATGTATGTAAGTGCAAACCCCTGGCCCAGAAGAGCATTCTTAGCAGAACAGAGTAGCCAAGAAGTCCTGTTTCCACACGCAGGTATTTTTGTACTTGTAATATCCAGTGGTACCATTCACTGCTCTGAGAAAAATGGGTGAAGACGGATCTGGCCAGCTCCTGGCTCTCTGTCCCCCCAGCAGCCTTCCTGATGGCACAAAGTGGCCAGGAGCTGCTCTACCCCAGGCCCAGCTGCAGCTGAGCCCCATGTCCCGCTGTCCCACGGTGGGGACGCAGAACTGGCAGGGCAGGAACCCGCTGGGCGCTGTGTCAGAGCTCTGTCCCTTGGGAAGTGCACGCAAGCCTGGCATCAGCCACCACCATGTCTGAGCGCCAGCGCGCTGCCGTGTTGTCACTCCACCCTTGAGGCTGTCATCGGACCCCTCCTTTGCCACCGAGCTGTGGCACTTAACACATTCTCCCTCCAGTTCCTCTCCTCCTGTCCCCCTCCCACCACACACTCCACTGAGATTTCTGAATGAAAACCGGGAATCATCCAGGCATCCAGCTCCCAGCGGCGAGCGTGCCTGGTGCCCTGGCTTAAGTATGAGTAATGATAGATAAGTAAATCACACAGTGGGCTGTGCTATTCCCTAATGAGCCTGTTTGTCCCAAGCACAGTGCAAAAAACCCTCTTCTCCTTGGCGATAACCTTTCCGCGTATTAACATTATGCATGTATTCATGTGACTTCCTCTGCCTCGCCACCACCTCTTCAACTCATTTAAATAAAAATAATTTATGTGGACATTCCTTCAGTCAGGATTCCCCCCCCAATAATATTTCATTGATGCTGTGCACCCAAATGGGGTCGTTATGCTTTCGCATATCATTAGGGCTTTATAAAGAACAACAGCGACATCTGCATGTGCCGCAGCGCTACAGAGATGGGGGGGAAAATACGAAAAACAAACCCCAAATGAGCTCCAAGCTCGTCTGGCTCTGTCTTTCCTCAGTGCCTTCGCCACCACCATGGACACAAGTAATTGTACAGTGTAATCACATCACAGCTCATCTGAATATTCATAACCAAGACAAAGACTTGGAGGAGAAGAAAAGTGGGGGAGGGAAAGGAGGAGCATTTAAATATAAAACAGCATTTCATTTTGAAGCAAAGTTCCGCACTCAGCTCAAGAGATTGTCTTGATACCGATATTGTCTGTCTGTCTGCCATTCGAAAGCGGTGGGCAGTGGTAGCATCGCACACGTAGCCCCCTCCGTGGAGAAAGAAAATAAAGCACAACAACAAACAGCGTCAGAACTGCCCCCAGCAAAAGTGATATTTGAAGAGTCGCCAACGGTGGCTAACCAGCTGCTGTTTTTCCAGGAAAGAAACAGTCTATTGAGGGAGCTTTATAAAGACCCCAATTAATATGTTGTGCATGTATAAGATCTACAAAGAGCCCACTGTGTTCCTCCCCCCGCAACCACCACCTTCTCTTCCTGATCAGTGCCAGTGGAGAAGGATCTGAGCTACCAAATAATTGATTAATCACTTCAGCGGTGACAACACCCCTCTCCAAAATAAAGAGAGAAGAAAAACAAACACAAAAAGAGGCAACTGTTCGCTAATTAGTGTGTAAATTACCGCTGGTTCCATCCTTCTTTGTACCTTTAAAAAGGAAAAGAAAAGAGTAGAGAAATATAATCCCCATCTTAATGTATATGTTGTCTTCATTTCTTTCGTATTACTCTGATATCCTTTACTAGTATTAACCCAGAAGTGTGGTGGTTGTCGAAGCTGTGGCTGGCTCTGCCAGTTCGTTCCCCAAAGAGCTCCTACTTCCATTCCACTGGAGCTTATATTCCTTTAAATGTCTAGCGCAGCATCATTTCCCCCTTTCTAATACATCACTCTGCTGGAATTAGAAGAATCCAAGGTTATATCCAACTTCAAAGGTTTCCAAGTCATCATGATTTTAGTAAAAGTAGAAGACAGATCATGGAACAAGTCCCTGGCTTTTGAAGATAGGCATCACAGGGACCTTCCTCCCTCTGTCTCTTTCTCGCTCTCCCTCTCTCTCCCCCCCAACTTTGTACCTCTCCAGCTCTGAATGTCCCGCGCTAGCGCAGTTTAATGATATGCAAATGAAATATGCATAAAACCATTCTACTGTATGATGATTAAACACTGGAGACATTAACAGCCGACACTTCACTGTTTGACTATAATAATCTTTCCCGAGCATCCACTTTGATTGCGGAGTTATGGAAACCCATAGCAGTTGGCAGAGAGAGCGTGAAAGAGAGAGAGAGAAGGAAGGAGAGATGCAGGGATGCATCACCCATCTCTGCATTTATCCCACTCCAGGAGACGTTTCCCCCCCTTTGTACTGCATTCCTACTGCTGTCTTTTGTAATCCATCCATGCGGTCGCACCAGGGCGATTAACGGGAAAAAAAACCCTCTTTTCTCTTAATGTTTCAAAGCTCATTAGCCAAACGATTATTCCTCATTAACAGCGAAAGCTCATTCATTAAAAGAAAAAATATGCCCAAAAGATGCCAGCGCTGTTAATCCCGAGCCCTGTAGCTGGGCTGTAAATCCCATGCTAGTATTTTCCATGCAGAAGGGAAGCGCGCCAATCCACAAAAAAAAAAAAAACCAAGCAAAAAGAAAACATTTTGTGTGTTTTGTAAAATCCGCAAGAGAGGCAATTAATATTCCCGTTGTATGACTTTATTTTTTGTCTCTCCCTTTTGTTTCCAGTGCCCTTCCCTGGCTCAGCGCCCGGTGCCAACAGAACACCTTGCAGGATCCTCAGCAGCGCAGACAACGTAAGTAGCCAGCTGTCCCTTGACGCCCTCTTCCAAAAGCCCCAAGCCCTCCGGACCCTGCAGAGCACCTGTGCGGCTCTTTCCCTCGCTCACCCCTCCGGAGTGCCACCTGGGTTTCACAAGTAGCACCTTCCAAATCTCTCTGTCTTCAAGTTTGTGCATGTCTGTGTGGCATCCCTCCTCCTCCTTCACTCCCATAGTGGATCTTGTAAAGGGCTTCAGATCGGCCCCATTCATCTCCCTGGTGATAGCAGTGAATGTAGATAAATCTCTGACTGCCTGCTTGCTGCTGGAGTATGATTTTTATTTTGTCTTCGGTGTATACCTAGGTCAAAAAGTGGGATGTATACTGACGTTGGGTGAGTGTGTGTATGTCTGTGCCTGTGTCTTTCCCACTCTGTGTCTTTCTCTCTCACCCAAGCACACAAACATACATCTCCCTGCATGTGTGTGTATGTATATTACATGCATACACACAAATATATATCCACACACAGACGTATGTGTGTATACACACAGGTATACACACATTTCCATCATACACACCCCCACACTCACACATCTAATCTGCAATTATCTGAGGCATTGTGTGCATATGTGTATGTGTGTCCATACGCACACTGTTCTGTGTGCGTATGTGCATACACAGGCATCTCTCGCTACACCGATAAACATTCCCTCTCCTCCCAGCAGAGGCTGTATGCAGCTGTGATCCTGCCCTATAAGAGCGGTATTCCTTCCTTCCTTCGGCGTGCTATTCGGAGACCTTCGTGCTCCCTTCTCGGAGTCTCTCCCGAGCTGCAGAATTGGCATCTTTCCCTGAGGTTGTCCGAATGGCAAATGGCATCGTCTGTAGCTTGCATTCTTGCAGCTTCTTATGGCATTTCTCTCTCGATGTCGGCTACTCCCTTTTGTTTGTTGTTGACTGGGCTGGGTGTGGTTGGGGTTTTTTTTGGAGTTAATTGTAAATGAACCTGAATGGCAAACATGCCAACAGCTTGCAAAAAAAAAAAAAAGAAAAAAAAAAAAAAAGAAAGTCCCACACAAATGCCTTCTGCTGCGACAGATGCCCATGTTGCCCCTGGCATGGAGAACGGGCACAAGGGGTTTGTTGTTGAGGTTTTTTCTGTTGCTGTTTTTATTGTTCGGATTTCCCTTTTCCCTTTATTTTTAAAGACTCCAAGATGCCGGCCTCGGCTTGGAACGGAGCGGTGTCATGGCGGAGACGACGGCCTTTGTCTCACAGGGTGTGAAAGCATCCGTTGTGCTGGCTCCACTGCGGCAGAATGACGTTTAAAGGGGGGAAAAAGTGCTGAAAGTCCGAGTTGTGCGGCGCTGGCGGGGGAGCCCCCGGCCCCACAGCGGCGTGCGTCCGAGGAATGGCTTGCAGCAGAGGAGCCTAGTCTGTAATCCTGGCACTCGTGCCTCCGGTCGCTGCCTGCCGTTTGCTCCTGGGGGTCTGGATAATCTCCCTTGGCTTTACCGCACTGTCTGGCCCGCGCACAGGGCCCCCGTAACATATACCCGCTGCCGCGATCGCAGGGAGCTGTGGCGTTGCCACTGAATGGATGGCACTGTGCCAACTCCGCTGCCATCCGCCCTTGCAGCTCTTTTCCTCCCTCCTCCCTCCCGCTCTCCCCTCCTCCTCCTCCTCCCGTCGACTTGACGTTAATTAACACACGGGTTAATTGATTTTAAAAGCTGAAGAATTACAGTTAACTTTTCCCACAGGGTACAGACGCCAGCCGCTTGGCACGGTTCTGCCGCTCGCACTGGTGCAGGGGGGCAGGGAAGAGCCCACAGCAAAACCAGCGACTGCAGAGGGATGGACGGACGGTCGTCCGCCTGTTGGAGTGCGGCTGGGGACGGCTGACACGCTCCTGCCTCGTCCTCCCAACATGTCACCGCTATATTTTGCCATAAACAATCAAAGCAACCCCTCCCCTCGCCTCTCCCACCCACCCTCCTTTCAGAAAGGCGAGCTCTGTCGAAGTTTAAGCAGGGAAGCCATCCCCCCAAAAGGCTTATCACAGCACATAAATGACCAGCCTCTGCGGGGTCTCGCACCGCAGGGCTCCCCACCCCGAGCACCCTGCAACTGCTGAGGTGGGGCATCGGAGGACCGCTGTCTGTTATAGGCTCGTCCTGTCTTCCAGGGCTCTTTTTCATTTCCTTAATTGGCTCAGATACGTCGCTTGGGGTGAAGCATCTCAACCAGGGGAAAGTTAGTTCGTTGTAATTACGAGAGAAATAAAGCATGTGAGGGCTTTGGTTTTTTGCTTTTGCTCTCCCTCGCCCCAGTCTCTGCTGCGAGTGAGGGTGGGTGACGGTGTGGCAGGGAGGAGATGCAGCAATGCTGGGAACTTGCTGCTTTCACCTTCTCGTGCTTTCATTTTATTTCATTTTGTTTTTTAAAAGCATGAAGCAAGTGAAGCGACGAGAGGAATCCATTATGCAAATCAGGTCACATTTGCATAATGTCTCATGACTGGAATATGCAAATGAGTTGTATAATTTATGAGTGCCAGTGTCTGTCTAAAAGTGTTTCCCAGAATTCATAAAAAGTGAGACGCGGGGAGGGCAGCTGGGCTGGCTGCCCTGCCAGGAGGGCTCTGCGCTTTCTTTTCAAAGTCTTCCTTGAGATCAGCAGCTCAAACGCTCATTAATGAGAAACAAGCCCCCCTTTCCACCCTGTCCCCCTCGGTTTATTTTCTGTTTCTCCCTCTGCCAAGGCCCCACCTGCTCCCTTCGAACTTCTCCAGGAGGCGTTTAGCTGGTGCAGGGGAGCCAGGACTGTGATGGCCGGGCAGTCCCGAGCAGGCTGGCTCGGCCTGGGTCTCACTATGGATGTCTCTGCGGCCCTTACCAGCAGGAGAGACCCTGCCTTTCAGGCAAGTGAGCTCCATGGGCACAGTGCGCATCAGGGAGCTGCGTTGAGACGCTTGCCTCCAACAGGCATGGTGGGATTACTGCTTATTTGCAATGCGCCACGTCTAACTTGTGCTCTGAGTCAGAGACCCGTGCCTGACCCTCGGAAGAGCTGCAAGGTCAGTGCACGGGTGGCAGTGCCAGTGGAGAGAGACCTTGAGTTTCCTGCCCAGAGCCAGCAGTGTTCAGCTTCAGCACTGAAAAGGTCTCTGGAATATCTGGAAATGCAGGACAGGTATCAAGACTCTCTTTCTTTTTCTTTTTTTTTTCCCCTCTTCTCTGCGTGTTTGGAGATTTCGGGAGCATCAGGAGAATGCAGGTAGGCTATTTCATACGGGGACGCCGCTGCTCTGAGCTGTCTGCGCAGGGAGAGGGTAAATAATAACAGGCACCGGCACGTGGAAAGCTGCAGCGTGGCTGTGACTGTGGCATGGCTCTGGTGCGTGGATCACAGCCTGCCCGCTCCGGGCAGTGTTGAGTGAGGAGCAGCAGGGTGGGTGAGCCCAGGGGTCAAGGCAGCTCAGCATCAGCCTTCCTCAGCTCTGGGAGGTTCCTGAAAGGGCTTTTGGGCAAGAAAGTGTGATTTGCTTTTCTTGAGAATCTGCATTTCAATTGTAAAAACCATATGTGTTTATCCCTCTGGTTTCAAAACAAGCTTTTTGGTGTTAGTTACCATCTAAACTGATAAATCTCTCACTTGCGATCAGTTTCGAAATAATGTGAGTCTTTGTATGGCTTATTTAGTAGATGCAGGTCTTGACTCTGACAGTGTATGTCATACTGAACATCTCCAGTACAAAGTAGTGAATTCATAAACTGTGCTTTTACCTGTGACTGTAGGATTCCTGGTGTGGGAATATAAAAGGACCCTCTGCATTAGGTGTAAGGAAGGCAAAACTGGCACGTCTTCTGTCTTGACAAGCAAGTGAGAGGCAGCAGCACATCCAGACTCCAAAGCATCTTTCGCTTATGACTGCTCAACTTTGGTGCCCTCCTCCTGCACTGAGGGGTGACTGGCCCCCATGTTGGTCCTCACCGGTGCAGTTAGCAGAGAAGTAGCTGAATCTGACCTGGAGCCTGTGCAGGGAAAAGGACTGGATCAGGGTCACTGGGAATAACTGGTGTGTCCACTGAAGGCAGTGGGAGGCAGGGTGTTTTGTGAGGAGCAGTGGAGCTGCAGCAGCAGGGAAGGCCGAAGGCCGTTGGAGGGAACAGTATGGTAGCCCCAGGGAACGTCACGGAGCTCGGGGACCGGTGGTGGCCCTGCAATGTCAGGAGTCAGGGCTGTTTTTAACCTCGAGGCAAACCACCCTGCTTTGCTCATCACAAAAGCTCCTGCAAGCTGAAAAGGAGAGGAGAATATCTGTTTACTTGTTAGGGTGTTTGGTGTAGCATCAGCAGATCCTGCACCAGGACTTGAGTTGGTTCTCCAGACAGTACCTGTGACAGGCAGTCTTTCAGGGCTGGCTGGCACCAAGGCCTGGGGTCATGGGGTGGGAGGAGGACCTCTGTGGCTGAGGAGCAATTCGCAGGCATCAGAGGGAATTCAGTCTTCGTTTGGGGAGAACCCACAGCTGTCTGGAGCTCCCCACTTCGTGCTCTGGTCTGCACAGTGTGCTGGTCCTGGTGCCCTGGTCCCTGCCACTGCTTCTAATCCACGTGGCACAAGGAGAATATCAACAAATGTGGGGACAGAAGAAGCAACAGAAGCAACTTTTCTCCTTCTCAGGGTGCAGCGCACAGTTCAGGTTTCCCTGCTACCTCACCTCTCCAAGGCACAGGGCTCCCTGGGAGCCCTGCCATGCCATCCTCCTCTGCCCTGATGTCCCCCAGGAGAGCTGCCTGCTGGAGAACTCCCTCCGTTCCAGTGGGCAGGGCCTTCTATCTGTGTGTTGCTTTTTGGTATTTTCATAAAACCACCAAAACCCATGAACGTTCTCTTGTGTTCTCTTGATGCTGCGCTGAGGACTGGTGAATGTGTGTCCTGAGCTTTGTATTCAAGGATGAAACAGCTTCTTTGGAGTGGGAGAACGAAAGCTTATCTGGCGTATGCACTGAAACTTCCGTATCTACTGGACAAGATTTTCTGGTCTTTGTAGGTCAAGTAACAAGGGACCATAGCATGGGGAATTCCTCACACAGTATCACTCATTTATTGTCTGTGTTTCTATTAAGGTGGTGGTTTTTGCCAGCTGAACAGAGTGCACCTGACAGACCCTTGTTGCTTTCTTCCAGTGTCCTCCTGTGCTTGGCCTCTGTGGTTCCCCACCTGCAGCATCGGGAGGATTCTTTGCAGGTCCTTCCTTGAGACTTCCCCGGGCCTTTCTCTGCAGTTCTTGCTTTCTGTACCTCGATGGAGGTAAGCCATCTGAAACACTAATCCAGCAGACTTGTGAGATGAGGCTTCTCTGCACGTGGGGACCTCCCCAACAGAGCATAGTCTAGCCATGTGCCTACTAACATTACCTGTTGTTGTAATTTCCACCAAGGAGAGTTCCCACATCCAATGCAGAGTCCTTGTTTTAAAGAGTCACGTCACCTTTGCCACCTTCCATTCCTCAAGTACCAATGCTGGTTTAAGCAATGGGATACAGTAATAGGTAACCACCGGGACCTCCAGTTCCCTCCTCACCTCTCCTGGGTAAGGCATGCAACATCAGGCAATGCTAGCCTGGGTTGGATGGATGCTCCTGGTTTTCCACTCCTACCGGTGTTGAGCTCTGTGACAGTGTGATCTGTTGATGCCAGTGTCATGACCCGCGTTCTGAGCTGCCAGCTTTGTCCCACCCTTTCTCAGTTTTGCACAAAGAAGGGCAAGGTGCAGGCAGAGGTCTGAGCACTGCTTTCTGAACAGGTCCGTGAAGGCACCAGTCTGCCAGCAACAGGCATCAGCCATCAGCATCGCGTTACCAGCCTTGGCACACCTGATGGATGTGCCTGACATTAAGAACGGCTTGTCTGCATGGGGCTTATTGCCTGATGGTTGTAGATAACAACAGTTGTAAGCAAAGTGTGTAAAATCTTTAAATCTTTAACAAATCTCTCATTAATCCCAGCTAAGTAGATTAAAGCTGACTGCAGGCTTTAAAAGGAAGCAAGCTGATCACTTGTAGGACAGAGAAAATATATACAATGAAAAACAGTCAGACAGATAGGCTGTAATGTGCAGGTCCTTTGTTCCTGGTCTAGATAAAACTAGGATGGCAGTCAGACCACTGGACCTGGGTTCAATGGAGCCAAAGATTCAATGAGATGAGACTGTACAGCATGATTCTGTATAGCATGATTCAAAAATATCAAAAATGCTACAGACAGATATTGTCTATGCGCTGCAGACTCAGGAAACTAAGCAGTTCTGTATGAATGGCATCTTCAGAAAAACAAGACAGGATGCTGAAGTGCCAGATGAAAATCAGGATCCTTCTCAAGGTTCAGCCTGATGTTAAGGTCCTGAACATCATAAGGGCCTGTTTGCGGCCCCTAGTATTCTCTCTACAGTGGTCACTGGAACGGATCTGTATTTGTAGACGTAACTCTGATTGGCAATGAAACGGTTAAATATCTTAGCGCAATGAAATTCAGCCAGCTATTTACATTTTGCTTCAGTAACTGAAGGAGTGGATTTTGTAGGATTAGACTCTTAGCTGGAGTGATTTGGGGTTTCTCTTCCTTAGAACCATGTGTTCTTTTTCTAAACAAATATTCCGAGGTGTAAAGTACATAAACATTGCTAGCTGCAGATGTCGCAGGTACAGGTGAAAGCTCTTCAGCAAAGGCCAGACATATTTTTATAACCCATCCCTGTTGTAATTCAGTGACTTGCTCTCAGCTGATGCTCTCCCTTTTGCTCACCCATCTGCCCATCCTGTTTGCCTGCTGATACAGTTGTCCATGGCTCCTGCTCACCCAGGGCCGTATACTGCCTGTCACTCTTTCTCGTGTTTTGTCTGTCCTAGTCCCTTATTTCAGTGGTGCCCACTTTCTTTGCCAGTTCAGTGATTCTGTTTTCTTTGCCTTTGACTCTTGTCACAGCGCTGTCCCCAGACCAACAAGGACTAGGACTTTCTGCTCTAGCATCTATATATGTGTGTTTCAAAGGCGGCACCATGATGACTGGTGCTAAAAATTGCAGCAGTACCTCCTGCTTCTGTGGTTGTATGTCCGAATGGAAACACTGATGTTAGTTCCTGAAGATTCAGGGTGACAATAGCAGGTTTTCTGAGTTTGGTGGTAAGCAAGGGAAAACAAGAGATGCAGGATAAATCTTCTGAAGGGACAAATGCTGCTTGACCAGCAAAGTCTGAGTGAGCCTGGGTCCACGAGAAGGGAGCTCTTGGCGGTTTCCCCACATTGGCAGGTGGTGTTTTGCTCTTTCGAGAGCACCTGAAATTTGAGGGTGCTTTGTGAGCAAGGCAGGTGGTCATGCGCCTCTTCTCTACCTCATCCTGCGAGATGGGCAGAACAACAAACTTGATACAGGTGATTCAGCCTGGGCCTTCACTGTGCAGTTAGATCTTTAGTGGTAGAAGCTGGCTGAAGGTTTCAAAGCTGCTATAGCAATTGGTCTCCTAAAACAGTGAGACTTCTGTTTTAATAAAGTTACGCTTTGTCTAATCATATGAGGAGATGGCTGAAAAACAAGGACAGGAGGGTGCCCTGTTTCTCCCCCAACTCTACCAAAATGATGAGAAATTCCTATTGTCGCTCTCAGGTGATCATAGGATATTGTACTTAAATGCTGAGATCTGCTCACCTTGCTCCCCAAATAGTCAGCTTCCTCACCCTGCAAACTGCCCAAGGGCGCAATAAGTGTTAATGCTTTTGCTTTAGGTTAGCCTGAGGGTGAGAGTTCCCCACAGGAACAGTAGAGTTGTGTTTGCTCTGTCTGTGCGCCTGAGTTCATGCGCGGGGAAGCCTTCAAGGTGAATGAATACCTACTGCTCCCATTTCATTGTTGTGTGCCCCTTCCCCCTCATTTCTGCCCCAGCAGTGGAAACCTATGTAGCCTTGTGGCTGATTACCAAGTGGTCACTTTGCATAACAGGCCTGCTTATTGTGTTAATTCTGTGTTCACTGATGCCTTGAGTCGTTCTTTACAGTTTTGACTCCCTTGTTTGGGAGCAAGTGCAAAGAGCAAGGGACAAGGACAGAGAAATAGAAAAAACGCAAAAGGTGGAGACTACATCTCTGGGTATGATTTGCATGCTGCAAACATTAATATATTACAGCCTGGAGAAATGGCTATTGCTGTGTCTCCTATTTCCAAGGCAACTTCTGTTTTAATAAAGTTACGCTTTGTCTAATAATATGAGGAGATGGCTGAAAAACAAGGACAGGAGGGTGCCCTGTTTCTCCCCCAACTCTACCAAAATGATGAGAAATTCCTATTGTCGCTCTCAGGTGATCATAGGATATTGTACTTAAATGCTGAGATCTGCTCACCTTGCTCCCCAAATAGTCAGCTTCCTCACCCTGCAAACTGCCCAAGGGCGCAATAAGTAGGTTAATGCTTGCTTTGGGTTAGCCTGAGGGTGAGAGTTCCCCACAGGAACAGTAGAGTTGTGTTTGCTCTGTCTGTGCGCCTGAGTTCATGCGCGGGGAAGCCTTCAAGGTGAATGAATACCTACTGCTCCCATTTCATTGTTGTGTGCCCCTTCCCCCTCATTTCTGCCCCAGCAGTGGAAACCTATGTAGCCTTGTGGCTGATTACCAAGTGGTCACTTTGCATAACAGGCCTGCTTATTGTGTTAATTCTGTGTTCACTGATGCCTTGAGTCGTTCTTTACAGTTTTGACTCCCTTGTTTGGGAGCAAGTGCAAAGAGCAAGGGACAAGGACAGAGAAATAGAAAAAACGCAAAAGGTGGAGACTACATCTCTGGGTATGATTTGCATGCTGCAAACATTAATATATTACAGCCTGGAGAAATGGCTATTGCTGTGTCTCCTATTTCCAAGGCACAGCCCATGTGCTGGGTTCCCACACGGTTCTCCGCACTCAGAATCTGGAGCACAAGTCACAGGCAGCTTAACATCTTCTTGAAGAGGGTCAAGACGGCCCAAGGCATCTCTTTGGGGCTTTGAAGCCAGGTAGCTCAGGTCAAAGCAGGCAGCACTAATGTAGCTCCCAGAAAACTGATTTTAGCTCCTTTGTGTCATCCTCCACCTCCCAGGTGGGGAATCCCTCTGCGGTGCTCTCCAGGGCTGAGGAATTGCCCTTGTGCCCTGTGTGCACTGCAGCAAGTGCAGCTGCCGGGAAGAGCTACGGGAGAGGCAAACTCAACCGGACATCTCAGAGGCTGGTTGGCTTCGTCGCTTCTTGCCTCGTGTTTGGAGAGAAGGGCTGCCAGCTGCATGAGGCAGAAGCCCCACAGGCCAGACACTGAGATCCAGAAACAAGATCTCTTCTTCATGCTCTGTGTTTGCTCACCACTAGCATCCTGCCCTCCTATTTAGACAGGGGTTTACCTGGCGTAGCCAAGTACCCAGCTCTTCCATGGTATCTTGTGTTATTTCATAAACTGTCTCCTGAAAGAGTGAGATGGGCCTGACTGGCACTGCTTTGAGCCCTTGACCTCTGTGTTCTCCATGGAGCCCTCTTACATCAGGGCAGACTAGCGTAGAGAGGAGCAGGTTACATCTTTTTCCTCCAGCTGTTTCTTATGAACCTGAATGATGCTCATTTTTAATTTCTGTGAGGACTGTGGCTCTCATGCTGGTGCCTCAGGAGGATGTATGGATATCTCCCTGGACCAGGACTTGCAGCCTAGATTCAGCTCTCTGCCAGACCAGGCATGGTGAGGCAGACAGGACTAAGATTTTCCTTGGGATGGTGGTGTACTGCATATTTCAAACAGGTTCGGTCAAGAGGGACTGGTGTGTGACCAGGAGCAGGCTGTTTGCTGAAGATCAGAGACTGTTCTGCTGCAGAAAAGGAATGGGACCGCAGATTTAAGTCTGTGTTTTGCCACTTGAGTCTTCTGCATAACCTAGCATACACAGAGCTGATGCCTTGTTGCAGAACCTAGCTCTCACCCACTTTCTGTCCAGCTGCTCAAGCCCTGACTCAGCCACCAAGGCCACATCTCAGGTTTCCATTGTGCTTTTCCAGTAGTGGTTTGGTTTCTTTTTTGCTTCAGCCTCACTTTACCAGGGCAAATGATGGAGCAACAAGAACTGAGGTTTCAGGTGGTTTTTAAAGAGCAACTTATTTGTTGGTCAAATATTCGACCACAAGCAAATCACAGCCAGAAAAAGGCAAAAGAAGAGGTACGTTCTGCCTGCTTTCAGGTACCAAGTCTCTGCTCCAAGTGACCTTGAGCTTAGGCAGTCAGCTTCAGAGCAGCGTAGCTGTTCCCATGCTCAGCTGCTTGATCTGTGTATTGAAAGCCCAGTCCTGGAAGAAAGCCTGTGTCATCACACATCGATGACACAGGGCATACACTGCCGGCTCCTCAGCAGTGGCGTGTCAGAAGTGGCAGTGTTAGAGCTGGAGATGAGATTCCCTGATAGAAGTCTAGCTGGAGGTAGTCCTGGAGGGAACAAGAAGGTCGTGGTGGGGAAGCAGGAGCTCTTGTGGAGTGAGAGAGCTTGGGACCAGAGAGAGGAAGCAGAGAGTGCTGTGCTGTTACAAGTGGGAATGGAGTACTCTTGTTCAAAGTGATTTGAGTAATTCATACTGTAGCAGGAGCCAACAGAAGCACTTCTGTCCCGCAAGACTGGATTGTTTCTTTTCTGAAGTATGCTGGTCTGCACAGACTGTCACATTGGATTGGTTCATTCTATATTAGCCATTTGCACCCTCGAGTCAGGTCTTTCCATTGTGAAGTTGTGGAAGCCATCAGTGAATATGCTGATGGGTGTTTTAAATGCAGTAAGTGACCAGGAAAGGTGCTAACAGAATTCAGACAGGAGTAGCGTGTATTCCGGTGGCATGGGCAGCGTGCAGAGTCCACCACGGCTTGCGGGTGCCCAGACACCGCTCTAGCATTAACTGGCCAGCTCCACCTGCACAGACAAAGACCCGGCCAAGCACAGCAGAAAAAACTAGACCAAGGCTTCAGGATGTTCTCCCACAAAATGTTGAAATACCTAGTGAATTGTCCTACACTAGAATATTTTAAGACTTTGTAAAATAAAGCAAAGAATGACTCTAAGCCTACTAAGTAAACACCAAAGCACAGGGTGTGAATGTCCACTCGTGCGCCTCAGACATGCACGCAAACACCCAGAAAGTGCCAATACCAACACGTTCAGTAGGTGCAGGGATCTAGGTTGCAGAAATAGGGGCTGCCCAGACCTCCCTCTCTGCAGAGCAGTAGTCTGCCCCTTCAGAAAAGATTCAAAGAAATCCTGTGGATTTTTCAATGGTTTAGCCTTAGATTTTCTGTTTATATTTGTATAACTAAGAATTTTCTATTTGCTCTGTGGTTTGTTCTTCTTCTTTGATGCTTCTTTGAAGCATCATCCATATTAAAACTTGAATTGTCTTTAAAAATGAATTATTTAACTGGTGTGAAATGCTGTCTAAACATTCTTATCTTCATTTAAAAGAGGCATGCATTGATTAATTACCAAATTAAGCTACTCTGAACCCAAATTAAGGTTTGCACTAGATTTTGCAACAGTTGCATTAAATCTTTTTAAACTGATTTTTAAGTGATGCTGTTTTTATTTTAGACAAGGCTTTGATTTTAGTTCTGCCATGCTTATATGCTTTTGCTTGCATTATTTTTTCATTTCTCATTCATTCTTCCAGTTCCCTGCTTCCCAGCCCTCTGTTCTCGCCCTCCAATGCTGTGGATTTTCTTTTCTTCCTAGCTTCTCCCTTTTTCTGCAGTGTCACTGGCAACTTGCTCCTGTTCTTCCACTGTCCACTTTCCTGGCTATCAGTAGCATGTACCTGCAGGTCCTCTCCACTCTCCTCCTTCCCTGAAATCTGTGGAGTCTGTTTTTCTCCCCTGTGGAGTGCACAGTTATTAAAGAAATGACAGGCTTACCTGTGTCTCTCAACAGTGCACGACAAGGAAGGTGCTAAGTGGGAGTGACTGTAAAATGCAAGAGCTAATGCTGGGCATCTTTTCCAGCAGCACCTGTCACTGACAGGCATGTGCCCCACTGCCGTTGAGGCACGGGAGCAGAAAGCTGGGTGCCCGCAGGCCACCGTGAGCACCTGCACCCGCAAGCGTGGGTGGCAGGCTGGCCAGGGCAGGGAGCACCGGGCAAGGATGGGAATGCAGTAGAGCTCATTCGGGTGACTTCGGTCATGCCTTGCGCATCAAGTTGCCCTGTTTTCTCTTACTGCCAGACTAATTCCAAAAAAGGAAAACAAACCAAAATATGTCAGTGATTTTGAATTGCAAATCTGAGTGTTCAAAAGCCATGAAATGAGAAATTTAAGGTGCTTACTGCAACATGAATCCACCCATGTTGGACATGAGTAGCATTTCCTATTTATGCTCAGAGTCCTAAATACGTATCTCAGTTAAAGCAGATGTTCAAGCAGCTATGGCTGGCAAAAACAGGGTTAGGGAGGAACACAGGGAGGGTTTTAGTATGTTCATTATTACAGACTTTGTGGCAAGGTAAGGTTAAAAGTGTGCTTAGAACTATGTATTAAAAGTTAATTTACTATTTAAATTTTAATGTTTGAAGTTCCCGTGTTTAATTTCCGTGTAAATATTAACTTGTATTGTCACATAAAGGTAGTATTGACATTTTCCATTAAAAGATTCTCTTTTTGGTTGCTTGCCACTTCTTTATCCACTTTAAACCTGAAATTTTCTACATTCATTTTTGTCTTGGCATGATTTTTCTTTAATATTTCTGGGACAAAAATGTTTGCCAAAAATTATTTTAACAGAAAAAAATACATGACTTGTTCAAGATTTGGGGTGGGAACGTTACAGGTGTTTCCTTGAAAAACATGAAAGCCTCTGTGCTTCAGTGTAAAGATTTCAGTATTCTTGCCAGAAATATTTTAGCAATGTGCTACACCTTGCCTTTACAATTAACCTTAACTTTGACGCTTCTCACCCTCCAGCCCTGCTGGGAGTGCCTGGGATTTTCTTCCACCCCCATTCTCCGCATGTTCTATCCCTGTGTGAGCACACTAGTCCCACACCCTGGCTGCATTCCCAAATTGCAAAACTTGGCATGCTGGTGCAACTTCAGTTCAGCCTCTTTGTGCGTATGCCTTACACCACTGTTCTTTGATGACAGGCTGCGTGCATGTTATTGCTCTGTGAATGGATCAACGTGTGGCAAAGATGGTTGCTGTTTGTGGGATTTCTCACCCAGCTGTTGTGGAAACCTGGAAGTGTTGAATGAATGACAGACAGTGGCTTGGGAGTTGTCTCGGTGGGGAACTGCTTTCAGTGACAGGTACGGCCATGGGTTTGTTATGTTACTGGAGACAGTGGACAAGCCAGGACCCTCGCAGACAGCTCTAATTGTCCTTATCTTCAAAGTTTTCAGCTTGGAACATGAAGGTGTTTCTTTGTAGAATTGCTGAGCGCTCACAGTTTTGCTTGAAACATATGAAATGCTATAAAGTTGTTAAATGCTTCACAAATCAGAACTAGACACCTCGAATCAAGCACCTAAAATTAGAGGACACATCTAGTGCTTGAATCTTTCTCTGCCTCTATTCTCCATTTGTAAAGTGCGGATAATAAAACTTTTTCCTCACAGGGGTGCTGAGATTAGGTAATGCTCCTGGAGAACTTAGATAATGATGAATGTCATAGAAATTCCCAGAAGGAATAACATTGTTCTGCGTGAGGTTTGAAAACTGTGCACTAAATGCAAGTTGGAGCCACACGCTAAGTTGTGAGAGAGAAAAGGAAATACTGACTGGTTACCTTTTCTGTGCACGCTATCCAGCTTGTGAATGAGTAAGTCCAGGATAGTAGAGGATCATTTATTGGAGATACATCATATGCTTATACAGGAGGGCCCAACCTTATGCTGGCAACCTTAATTCTGTCATATCCAGTGTTCTAATAGTGTCTTGTAATTGTAGTATTTTGTAGTTCTACTGTAGGCACGATTTTTAAATTAAGAAATCACATCTGTTCTCATGCATGTTTCCGTACTTGGTCCAGGTAATGAAAACTGCAAGGGTTAGGCATTCTTTGAAAGCCTTCCTCAATAGTAAATGTTAACAGAGACACCAGAGCATTCTCCTAGCTATTAATCTGCAGATAATAGAAGGTCCATTTCTTAAGTACACACAGAAAAGGAGAAGAAGAAATACTGGCTATGACACAAAATGAATTGTCTTCCTCCATGCCCTTGTAACCTAGGGCATGTAGTGCAGGCTGCCAGCCATTGCGTTACAGATTTAAAAGTGCTGGAATCTCTCAGTTCTTTAGCAGGTTGCCTGATGGATTGGTGAGTAATGTACTTGAAGAGTGCATTACTAAGCCCCAGACTAATGGCTAGCTCTTGCCCATGGCTTTTGCTGTAGATCATTCATCGTGCTATTCATAAGCTCTCTGCCAGTCTGTGTCTGGCACTTGTGCTGCTGCTGCTGCTGCTGCTGCTAATACCATTTGCCTGATGAATTCTGCACTAACATCCCCCACACTTTCAGAAGGTGAGTGGTAAACAAGAAGAAAAGAGTGAGTCACAGTTCTCCAGCAGTTCTCCTCATGCTCTTTCGGAGGACATGGTAAAGGATAAGGTGATGGACATGATACTCACTCACCTAGTATTACTAGCACAGTAGCCTGTAAAAAACGTCTGGGGTTTCTGCACACCACAGGGCACCTTCCTGTCACTTTCTGAGGAATTTGTGCCTGGGAACTTTACTTTCCTAGGAAGATTGATGTTACAGGCCATGGTAAGGTAGAAAGGGGAAGGATAGGTGACTGGGTTGCTGCATATGGCTCTTCAAAAAGGAACTAGTTAGTTTCTCTGATGTGTGCTCTGGTGTGCTAGAAAGATTTGGCTGTTGTGTGAGCTAAACAAGGTAGAACCAAGCTTCACAGCAAAGACCATCTCCAGGGTTGACTTCTGGGCTGGCTTTGGTGGACAGGGCAGATGTGTGCAGAGATGAATGAGCTGCCCTGCTTCCAGCCCCCACCTGGCTTTGGAGGTTTTCCTCTTTCTTTGATATTAATAGGACTCCAGGGCAACTGTCCAGGAGTTGTTGCTCCCTGGTGTGGTTGAGACTAGCTGGACCCCTCCCTGCTCCTTTCACTTGGACCACTGCACAGCCATGAGAAAACAGCAATCCAGTCAACTATCAATTTAAACTGGTGACCCATCCCACCTCCAGTTGTTTGAGCCAGCCGGGACCCCTTCCAATTCCCAGATCCAGTCTGGTAGCTTTGCTGATAGAGAAGGTTTAAGCCTTGCTCTGCTATTCTGTGCTCTTTGGCTTTGCATTTTTGTAAGAAGTTACTTAAAAATAAACCTCTGTAGTTCTTTATTAACATATTCCTGATGAGCTTACGGAAAGGATGAAAACTTCATCCTAAGGAATTTCCTCTACAGCAGTCATAGTAAAGATTGCTGCTAAAACTAGACATCAGAACCAAAACTGTACAAACAATGCAGATGAGGAAAGTTCTTCAGTTCCAGCAGTCCTATGGAACTAGAAATAGCCCAAACTAAGCAACATACACTTTAAATTTTCTAATTTACTCCATGTGTTAGGCATGTTGTGCCTTTCGAGGGAGGATAGTAGTAATGACATCAATGTACTTGGGGGTGCTAGATATTATATTCTTTTAGGGAAAGACCTCTTTTTACTGGGGCTGTTTTTATTTATGCACTTCAAATACAGCTTGGGCATCTTTTCATTGCCCCAAGCAGGAAGCAAATCCTTGTTCTTTGTATTATTCACATTAATTCCATAACCAAAAGTCTGAGGGTATTTTGCATACAGAAACAGGTGGAGGTTGTGGAGGGTTGCAGACAAAGACAATGCTGCTAAAAAAGGAGTATGCCATAAAACCAGATATTCCCAGTGAGTATTGTCAATCGGTTTATTTGCATGCTGTTTTGGAAGATGTTTCTGGTAATAAAGCGTCATCAGTCTATTATTTCTTTTGACCAATCTTTCTCTTTCTCAACCTGCCTATATAAAACCTTATAGTGGCCTATATTTAACTGGGAATATCCTCTGCTTGTTTCCTATCTTCTAGCTTGAGTTTTCTTTCTTTAACAAGCACAACAGCATGCTGCTCTATCTTCAAAGAGGAAATTAATTCCGTCCGCAAAAGGGTCAAGTGCTAGAAAGTGCATAGCAATGCAGTTTGCATGGCAGGATCCAGGAGATATGATGCTAATAAGATTCTAAGATGAGAACAGCAGACTGGCTCTGGGGATTCAGATGAAGGGTTCTGTAAATTTTAAAAGAAATGGTCTCCAAAAACTAATGATGTCTGCTTTCCAATTCATTAATAATGTGGAGCAGGGAGATGGGAGTGAGAAGCAGGCCATGCTTTGAAATATCAAAATGTAACAAGGAAAAAAACAGTGAGAGCTCATCTCATTGGGGTCATAAAGCTGGGAGAAACAGGCAGGCTGCAGGGGAACATAGTGTCAGTGCCTAGAGGGAAGGAAATTGCACTGTATGTTCTGCTATGTGTAATTTATGCACAGACTCTTTCCCGATGTTGATGTAAAATGTCTATGCTGAAAAAGATGTTGCTGTATTGACAGAGCTTTTTCAATGTTCTTGTTTAAGGTGACTTACTACACAGGATGTCTGATGGATTTTAAAAACATATCTGAATAGTCTTAGCATATTTACAAATGACTCTTGGTAAACCTTCCCCCTCACCTTTTTGCATTGCATGCACGAAACTGAGTAACAAGAACCTGAACCTTGTTTGTAGTTAATAGTGGAAGAAAACCCCTCAGGCAAAGCCTAATGAACCAAGAGCAATTCTGAGCTTTCCTCTGTAATATCTGGAGAGACTGTGCCTTTCTGAGGGCTGCCTGGACACATCGTGTGACCTTGCTGCTTTACATCATGAAAATTTCCCATTACTGGTATAGTGTTTGCATGGAGGTGCTATTGTGCAAATATTATGCTAGAGTCTCTCCCTTACGTGTGCAGAGTTTGCAGCTAATAGGAAATGTCTGTGCTTGAACGGTTTCCAGAGTGGGAAGGTGTGCAGCGGGAGGATTTAGCTCCGACTTTTATTTTGACAAAGCTATTATGATTTGCAGAGTGAGGTTAAGGTTTTCCTCCTATCTTCTCCTTTTATCTATGTGATATTTTCTCATCTCGCCTCTAAACCTCCTGTCAGCGATGACTGGTGAGGTTCTGGGGAGCAGCCTGTGCCGCAGAGCCTCACCACCATCTGAAGCTCTTTGGAGCCAGCCCGCAGACTGCTGGCTGGGCAGCGCTCGGCCTCAGAGAGCCCGGCCCCGGGGCGCAGGGCAGGGGCAGCACTGCCAGTCCTCAGCCTGCAGGGCTGCCGCTGCTGGAAGCTGCTGCTGCTG
>NW_008794418.1:312031-342977 GCF_000699145.1 Aptenodytes forsteri | reverse complement strand
GCCTCTAACCCTCCTGTCAGCGATGACTGGTGAGGTTCTGGGGAGCAGCCTGTGCCGCAGAGCCTCACCACCAGCTCTAGCTCTTTGGAGCCAGCCCGCAGACTGCTGGCTGGGCAGCCCTCAGAGAGCCCGGCCCCGGGGCGCAGGGCGGGGGCAGCACTGCCAGTCTCAGCCTGCAGCCTGTGCCGCAGAGCCTCACCACCATCTGAAGCTCTTAGCCCGCAGAGTGATATTTTCTCATCTCGCCTCTAAACCTCCTGTCAGCGATGACTGGTGAGGTTCTGGGGAGCAGCCTGTGCCGCAGAGCCTCACCACCATCTGAAGCTCTTTGGAGCCAGCCCGCAGACTGCTGGCTGGGCAGCGCTCGGCCTCAGAGAGCCCGGCCCCGGGGCGCAGGGCAGGGGCAGCACTGCCAGTCCTCAGCCTGCGGGGCTGCCGCTGCTGGAAGCTGCTGCTGCTGCTTCCTTGGGAATCAGCGCCAGCACGCTCCGGCTGTACCTGCACGCTCCAGGTGCGGCGAGGCACACCTGCCGCAGCCAATGCACTGGCCCTCTCATCCCGGGCACTCTGCTTGGCCCAAGTGTTTGACAGAGCATTTTCTAACCCCGGTAAGACTGGTGTCTTGTCTTTGCTGCATTGTGCTGCCCTGAAGCTTTCTTCTTGTGGTCTGCTTTCACAGTCTGCAGGTCCCATCTGTTTTCTTTAGCTTGAGTCACATTATCTCAGCAGCGAGTCATGCTCAAGACAAGTAATTTCTCTTGGGTACAGGAGTAGGGGTTCGAAGGAGTGTTTAGTAAGTGATAGTGTGTGCTTGGGATACCCTGACCACTCAGAAGAGTTGTTTTCATGAGGGCTTCTGTTGAATTGCAGAATCAGGTGGCTCAGCTGAGTGTCTGGGATGTGGTGGGCGATTTTTGGGAGACAGCTCATAAAGTCTGGCCAGGAGGCTTGAGCTGAGTTTTATTTTCTTGCTAAAGCCACAGCCGTAGAGGTGAGTGAAATGGGGCTCCGCACCATGTCTGCAACATGTTCATAAAACAGGTTTCTCTTGTAGTGTTTATAAATGCTGTGTATTTCTTTATCAGGATGCCATGGGGTCCTCAATATTGACAGGTATGCTTCAATTGTCCCTAGAGCAAACCACGAATGCATTGGCATTCAAAAGCCACAGCCTTCACCCTTGTTTTTTTCTGCATGTTTGTGGTCTCCAGTGAATCAGCCTGACTTTACAGGCGTTCCCATGAACTGCAAGGAAGATGTAGCCATGTGTATCAAATCTTCCATTTTCCTCATATTTGCATCTCAAATGTTTCCTTGGAGAAGAGCTGGGGAATTTGTTTCCTCGGGAAATCTCAAGATAGATTGATAAGAATTTTCCTGAAGGTTTTCCAGTGAAGTTCCTGCTTGTTATTCAGTTTCTCAGCACAAGGTTACAGAATGACTTGCCTGCAGTCACATAGTTGGTCAGTGGAGCAGACAAGAGTTCACAGCTGCTTCAGTGGAGATACCGTTGTGTGCGTCAGAAGTGTCTTACGGCATCAGTAAAGGTATGAAAAACAGCTGGTATATGGAGGCCTTTTCGTTGACGTTCTTCACCTAGCCACTTAGCAACTGAGTTGATTTTTGTGTCAATGATCTTCCAGCAGAAATCATTCTGGCTTGGAGCTTGGCAGTAACATTACTGTAGCCACCAGGACCTTGGCATGAGCAGTTATATTTTTAAGGTCTTTGCTGATGGTGAAGGGGAAATGAGCCAGCATTCCAGCGTAAAATATAAAGATTTCATAACCTCAAATTTCCTGAGTTCTGTGCCCCAGGTAGACTGACTGATGTGTGATGACCACCTCAAAAAAGTTATGCATTCCTTTCTGATTTGCATCAGTTTGCTGCTGACTGCTTTTTCCAAACTTTTATGTAAAAGATGAAAAAAACCCTAGGTTTTGCTGGAGGAGAAAAAAAAAGGCCAAGAATTTTTCTCTGTTCAAACCCTAAAGCTTCTGCTCTAATTCGGGAGCCTACTGCTGGACACATTCCCCAGTCTTCCTGAGTGACAAACATCTCCTGTCCCCATCAAGCTGCAAAAGCCTGCAGAAGAAGAACTACAAAATGAGACATCTAAATTTCTGCAAATCTGTGAATGAGATGTCTTCTGTAATCATGGCATCCAGGCTTGAAACAGCCTGTGTAATCCTTCTGAAATACAGTAGGAAATGCTAGAAGCCAATGAGCTGGATGTTGTACTGGAACTTGCTCTCCAGGTGAGAAGCCCAGATCTTTGTCCCTGTGCTGTAGTTTCCAGTGCTGAACACTAGCTTTGTGCTTGCAGTAACAGTTAAGGTTGCCTGCATTCCCTGAGCTTGCAGAAAAGGTAGACAAAGATATTGCAAATAATACCTGTGATCTTACTGTCTCATAGCATCCTGCTTAGGGAGAGCTGCAGTTGTGTTTCTCATCCTGTAGCTGCTCTTTGCAGTCTGAAAGCTCTCATGGAAGAAGAATCCTCAGCAATCCTGAATAAACTGTCCTGAGCATTTTAAAATGGCATCTTTAATTAGAGGGGACATTTCTGAGTTTGTGATGCTGTCACACTAGTGACATCATCTGCACGTCTGCTGTAGCACAAACCAGGCTTACTCTGGCTCACACATTCACTGAGCTGTCAGAAGAGACACTCTTTGCTCTGCACTTAGGCATTTGATTTAGCTCGGACACACAAGTTGTTGCAAAAGTCAAGGTTAGGGGAGTATCAACTGTTTGCCTTCCCGTAAGAAGAGAGTTCCTGCCCTCTTTCGCTGTGACTTAGCTGTTCGGAGCATGCGACATTTCGGCAATTGCCTCAGCTGTACCTACGTAGAAAGCAAGTTCTTCCTGCATGGCTACAGGGCGACAGAAAAGCAGGGCTACAAGGAGCACGTGAGGAGCTACCTATCCATCCTTATACCCTCAAGTGTGGTATTCCTGACAGGTGTGGTGTATAATCTAGTCTTGAAGGCTTCTGAGGATAGAGACCTCACAGACTTGCAGCCCAAGACAATGAATTCCAGTTCAAACTATCCTTTCCTCTAAAAAGCTTTTCTTAATCTCTCACCTAATGTAATTTAAGACCATTACTATTTGTGCTTTCTCTCACTGGCATGGGGAAAGGATTATATTCTTGCTGTTTGCAGGAGTCGTGTTTTTATTTGTTTGAAGAGATGATTCTTTCAGTTGTTCTTTCTTCAAGCTAAATCATTTGAACTCCTTCACTCCTCCCTTAGAGGTCATGTTTCCAGATCTTGGTTCGTTCACACTGTTCACCTCTGGGATTTATCCAGCTGCTCCACTAATCCTTTGAAGTGCAGTTCCCCAAATTGGACACCGTGCTTCAGCTGAGGATCAAGCGTGTGGATGACTTCACATGTCTTGCAGGCATGCATCCTGTTCATGCATCCAATATAACATTTTCCATTTTCACAACAGTGCAATATCATTGGCTTGCATTCGTATGGATCCACAGTAGTACTTAGCCCCATCTCGATAAGCTCCTACCTAGCTACTACTCTGTATATGCGGCAGTGATTCCTGCCCATGTAGACCTTGCACTCATCTCTACTGAATTTCACTTTATTCTTCCAGCTCATTTCTCCAGTTTATGAGGTTTTAAATCCCATCTTCCAATAATCTTGCAGTTCCACCTAGATCTGTCATTTGCAAGTGTAACTAACATTCTCTATTCCATCACCTACACCATTAATAATCCCCAGCTCAAAAAAAGAGCAAGCCCTTCAAAAGCTTTAGGTACATCCTTCCATTTTGACAATGAATCATTGATAACTACTCATGTGATGGGGCTCCTCAACAAGTTTTGTACCTAAGTTACCTTTGTACCTTATCTAATAGTAGTTTTATCTAGATCATGTTTCTTTAGCTTGCTTAAAAGAAGACTATGTGAGACAGCATCAGAAACTTTTATAAGGTCAAGATATATGACATCTATTGTATCTCTTCTATCTACAACCTTTTACCATTTTGTGGAAGGAACTTAGATAGATTAGAGAAGATTTGTTCTTGACAAATCCATGCTGGTTGTTACCCCTCTCCTTGTTATCTTTCAGGCGCTTACAAATTGTTTAATTACTGGTTTTCCAGAAATTGGAGCTAAACTGACCTATCTATAATTCTCTGACTTCTTTTTCCTCTACCCCCTTTTTATAGACAGGCACTATGTTTGCCGTTTGTCAGTCTTCCAGTAGTTCATGAGGTCTTAAGTGCTCTTAAACTGCTTCAGTCAATTCTTTACATACCCGACACTGGGATTCCATAGACCCAGATATGTTGAAAAGATCTAACATAACTGCACGCCATACCTGTTTGAGTCTGAAATCCTGCCTCTTTGTCCTTGGTATTAACTGTGATAGCCATCTTTTTGCTGTTGACCTTTTAGACAAGACTGGAATAAGATGCTATGAAAGACTGGTCTTCTTAGCATCATATGTCAATAATTGTACCGTTCTGTGGAGGAGCAAGCCAACTCTTTTCTTAGTCTTTCCAGTAAATGCGTACTTGCCACTTTTGATTTCCCTTGTTGGTTGCACCTCATGTTGTGTCTTCCTATTTTTTCCCTCTACTTCTGCTTTCATACTTGTCCCTAGAAATCTGATTGTTTCCTGTTTGTGTTTGTATTCACTGTGGAGCTCATGGTTTAGCTGAGTTCATTTCACACTACACTCGAAGCACTTCCTTTGCACAGTGCCTTGAACTGGTGCAGTTAACAGCATTCTTCTGTCCCCTGGTATGTTACTATTTCAGTCACATGAGGCATTATACCAAGTCTTCGTTAATCCCATTCAATTGTATTATTTAGCATGAATTAAGAATTAGAATCAGAAAATCACAGAATACTAGAGGTTGGAAAGGACTTCAGGAGGTCTGCAGTCCAACCTCCTGCTCAAAGCAGGACTAACCTCAAAGTTAGATAAGGTTTCTCAGGGTCTTGTTCAGTTGAGTTTTCATCATGAAACCTCCTTAAAGGACTCGCAGATAGTGAGTCAAGTGCAGGAGGAGTGCTTGCTGGAGACCACAGCACAGTCCCAGGAGCAGTACCTCCATGTCAGACAGTTACTGTCCTGACTTGCTGTGTTCCTCTTTGTACACAGCCTGTCTTTCATCTTCTTTTTCTGGGCTTCCCCTCACTTACATGAGAGTGCACGCGCACGTCAATGAAGAGTGTAGTTATTTTACAGCTTCTGCTTCCCCTTCCTCAGCATCCAGGGTTTTGTAAACCCAACTGATGCATATGGGAGCTGCAGAGATCCATCACTTCTGAAAACCAGACCCTGTGCCTGTCACTTCAGCGTGTGCCCAATAACCTGTATTTCATGTGTCATCACCTGATATGCTGGTTGGAGATGAGGGATGCTGCAGTAAGAGGAGATGAGTGGTGGGAGGAACATGTCTGCACCCTTCATAGAGTGAGTCAGGATGCAGGAACGTTGGGCAGGGAAGATTTATATATTCTGAGCTGCCTACTTGTAGATTTCTTGTTTCATCACAAAACCTTGAATTTTCCAGAGGAAGGAATTCAGAGATGTGCCAGAGGGATTGCGTCTTGGTGGTATTCAGCCGTTGCCTTATGAACCTTTTTCCGCTCCTTTTCACACATGCAGCGTCTCCCCAGCGGTTCCCTTTCTAGCACTTCACACCAAGCAGGGCTGTCTGATTATTCCTCGTGACGGGTGTAAAAATGCCTGGATCCATGGCAGCCCTACTGCAGAAAATCTCTTGTGAAGAGTGAGCTCTTGTTTCAGATAACAAGCCAGATTTCTGTGGAAATCTGTACCGGACCGACTCGTCAGCAGGCCGACATGCCGAGGGGCAAGCCATGGGCCAGTCGGCACACGGACGCTGGTGCCTGTGCTGCTCTTGCAGCTGTACCTGGGGATGGGAGTTTATCCCCTGTCTTTCCCTATCTCTCAATTCAATCTACTGCAGACACTTTTGAAAATCTAATTGCACAACATTTAATACTATGAATTGCTAATTTGTGGGAGAGAGGTCTACAAAGAGCTTGGTAAGTAACAGCAGAACGAAGTGCACTGTTTCTTCCTGCTCGTAATTCCTGTGCTCTGCTTCCTCCCGCATTTTCATGTACATCTCAGAGTCGCTTTGCTGAAGCTGGTTCCTGCTGGTACTGCCCTCCACAACCCTCTCCTCTCATCACTGTGCAATGCCTCCTGCACAAGGGAGAGACTTTTGCTGTTCCAGGCAGTGCTAATGCTTTTGTTGGGTCTTTCCTTCTGAAGCTCTGTCGAAGCTGTCAACTCTCCCAAGCCAGTCCAGGAGAAGAGTGTTACAGGAGCAGGATTACTAGGTGGAGGTAACAAGGGGTAGGAATGACAGGTTTTGTGACAGGACAACGCAGTCACGGATCCCTCTGGGACAGGAGCCAGCCATTGTATGAGGCTATGCCGAGTCCCAGTGTGGCTTTGCATGAGTCACTGAAACCTTTCTGGGCCTCAGTTTCCCCATTTGAGAGAACAGTGGTAGTACGTGTGTGCCCCACTGGGCTGGCAGGACTGCACAGGGCTCAGGCACTGCTCCTCACTGAGACCAGGCAACAGCAGCATCGGGACCAGCCAGATGATCCAGCCCCATCTGGGAGTGAAGATATGGCAGCAACCGGCTCTGTTACAGATCCTAGATAGGCCGCGGATTCCACAGCAGGACTCTCTTCTTATGACAGATACCCAAAGGCAGATTTTCTTTTAATTAAATATGAAAATCTATAATGCAGTCAGCATGATGCCTCTTGGTATGTTTATTTTTATACCCCATTTATTTGCTTTTGTTCTCAACATATGCTTTCGTTATGAGGGAGATTTTTATACTGACCATCTGTGCATTACGAATGAATTTCGGATAGGACTGAAGGACTTGGTAAGCAGGATAGAGGTCAGTTGAGTTTTTTAATATCTGAGTGGAAATGGGTGCCGTTTACAGTTGTGGAATAAACACACTAGCTAGTCTTTTTCTTAAAATAATATTGAAATTGCGAAGTTGACATTTTTAAGCTGTTGTCTTTAGGTTTCAGGATTACCAGGCTTTTGAGATTAGTGAAGTATTTCATACCTCATACAGTTAACATTTCACTTTCTGTCTCTACACTCAGAAAAAAATATTTATTGTTTCAATAATATTCTGCCTACATTTTAATATTTTTCTCTGCAGCCAAAGGGCAAAAAGCATTTAATTTCCCCAGCACCTAAGGTGATGGCATTTATCTGTGTGTTTGTATTGTAACTGAAATGGGTGCCGTTTACAGTTGTGGAATAAACACACTAGCTAGTCTTTTTCTTAAAATAATATTGAAATTGCGAAGTTGACATTTTTAAGCTGTTGTCTTTAGGTTTCAGGATTACCAGGCTTTTGAGATTAGTGAAGTATTTCATACCTCATACAGTTAACATTTCACTTTCTGTCTCTACACTCAGAAAAAAATATTTATTGTTTCAATAATATTCTGCCTACATTTTAATATTTTTCTCTGCAGCCAAAGGGCAAAAAGCATTTAATTTCCCCAGCACCTAAGGTGATGGCATTTATCTGTGTTTGTGTGATTGTAACTGTAGTTCTGTACCCAGTCCAGTTTCAAGTCTTGGGGAATGGGTTAGATATCCCCAGGCAGAGCCCTGTGGATGTCATGAAAACAAGAAGGGAGCATGCCAAACCCTGGCTGGCATAGTATCCAGATCTGTCCTTGTCTGCAAAGAAAAGGACTGCTGCTCTCTCCAGTCTTCTCTCTGCTCTACCTGGCCTCTTGGCATCGTTTAAAATGATGAAACATCCTGCATGTGCATCTCCCTGCTGAGCACTCGCTGCTGGTATGAGCCCCACAGCCTCCGTTTGTAGCACACGATCATGGAAGACCTCAGTGCCTCTGTATCCTTGCACAGAAACGGAAAGCACGGCTATCCAGCTCTCCCCCCTCTCTGCCAAGGAGCAGATTTAGGGGCATCGTGGAAACCCAGTCCTCTCGCCTGGTGGAGCAGCACCAGCAGCATGAGCAGGCACAGTGGGGAGCCACAGGTCTTGCCGTGAGTCCAAGCTCTGCAGAGGGAGCCGTTTGGCAGGACTGCTGGAGGAGTCTCTTCCCATGTGTAGTGACTCCTTCAAGCTTTTAATTCCTCTGTGTCTCTCGGCTTTTACCCCTTCTTCCTCTTTGCTTTGTTATTTTTCCTTTTGACCACTCTTCTATGCCCTCAGGTCAAGGGTTTGCCCTATGGAAAGAAAAAGCTTAGCTGAAAATTAGGAGGTTTAATCAAAGCTTCTCCAGACAGCATGAACAATCACCAAACATTGAACTGGACAAAATGAAAGGCCATTCAAATGGAAACAGAGGGTTACGTAGATCTCCCTTAGCAAAGAATTTGTTGCCATTTCCACCACTCCACATGCCGCACTCATTACTGCAGAGACTGTGGGTGAAGCCTGGGGGGGCCGAGCAGCAGTGTGGCAAGGGCACCATCATGTAGCATTTCTTCCCTCCAAACCCTACAGCTGATGCCAGCACTATCAGCAACGTGTCCAGAGGCTGCAGGAGTTTGCAGGGAAAGCTCTCCTCTGTCCTGTACCCCACGCTCAGGACATGCTCACATGCTTCAGGCTGTGGGCATGCCCTGAGTGTGTCATTCTTACCCCCTCACCAAAGCACGAGTGTGATGAAAGCAGCAGCAGGAGTGGGGGGAGCTTTCCCGATCCCACAGGCTCGCTGGCGTAGCTCTGCCTTGAGGCACTGGAGAAGAAACATCCATTCCTGGTGGATATGAAACCCCATGTCCCCCCACGCTGCAGGTGCATTCCCAAAGCCTGAAGCGCCAAGTTGAGCTGAAGGACAGAGCCGTCTCGAGCACTGCTCTGCTGGACAGTTGTCCTTGGAGCTCAGCGGTGGGGTGCAGACTGGGGCAGATGTGCTCTGCTTACTGCAGAGATGTGCAGTCCTTTCACAAGAACTGCACTAGATTCCTCTCTAACAAAGAGTGTGTGCCTTTCCTATCCTTTCCTATGCCATTTGCCAGCGTGGCATCATGTGTCCCATACTAAACATGTGAATGCTTGGGCACATAGGCACTACCAATAGCGAGAGAGTTCTCCCCCGTTTCCCACCCAAAGAAGCAGCAGGTTTCCCATCTCATGAGGCCAATGCCAGAGTGATTACCTGCTCAGACTGGATGACCTCCTCTCCCTTCAGCTGCTGGCTCAGCACCCACAGCTCTCACGGCAGTCCCTTTGCTGTGATTGCAGAGGTATGATCAGAATTTGCCCCTCCAAGCTCTGCATGGTGCCTTGTAAGGAAATGTGTGCTGTGGGAGGCTGTTCTGCCTGCTGCCCCTCCAGACAGGTGGGCCTGGTTTTAGTTTGGATGTCTGAACGCAGCACTGAGACTGGCTGCAGCAGCTTGTGCTTAGCTCAGGGCATCAGTTGTTTGCATGCGGGAGACCCAGGAGAGCGTAGCGAGTGCCTGTGCTCTGCAAAATGTGTATTGTGATTGTCTGCAGTGCCCCGCATAGGTGGCCATGAACAGAATGTAATGTACCCATGCAGGGACCTGTTGGACTCGGGCCACTTTTGGGCAGCAATTGGCTTCTGCCTCTTCAGTCACAGCACCCTTCCTCCCGGGGCAGGCGCCGCACTCCTGCCTACACGCTGGTGCAGGAGAGGGTTGTGCGAGCTTTGTGCTCCCACTGTTGGGTTCCTGTCCTGGTGCTGGTATTTTGCAGCTGAAGCCGAGTGAGGCAGAGACAATGTGCTTGAGCATTCTGTCTGAGGGGAGTTTGGGGAGGGGGAGAGGGAAAAAGGCTGTTAGATCTATCGCTGGCAATTTAGATTCAGAGACATTTCATCTGCAGTTCCCTCAAGTGTTGAATTGAATAAAACCAGCAGCAGCAGCGGAAAAGGAGGTGGGGGAAGGGCTCTGAGCACTCTCAGCTAAACAAAAAGAGACAGGCAGCTCATAAAAAAGAATTGCATCCTTGGGCTGAAAATACAGATTCACAAGGAAGGGAGGAGAACGCGTGGCAGAGCCCACCTGGCGGGCAGGGAGGGCCCTGGGCAGGCGCTGCTGAAGGCTCCCAGTGTTCCTGCAGCCTGAGCAGATCACAGGATTTACTTCTGGGTTTCATGACTTTCTGTGGGTTTTTTGAAGCTCCAGTTGTAGAAACAAGCAGGAAGAACAGAGTCCCAGGCTTTCTTTGCGGTTTAGAAAAAAATTACTTCATTTTCCAGTGCTTCAGGAGAAAAGTGCAAATGTTAAACCCTCAAGGGTCAAAAATTCAGAAGAAAAAATAACTTAGCACTTACAATTTTGTAAACACTTGCTGTTTGGGGCCTGACTCGTGGTTCTCAAATGCAGTCATGGGATGGCAGAACTGTCCTCATCATTAGGTGTTTCCATTCATCTGCCTTTGAGAGGGAATTGCTGCTGTTTTTTTGTTCTGGCCGTGCATTGCAGCATTTGTTTTTCTCCAGGTCTGTCTTTCATTCCCCAGGCATCAGGTGAGGACAGCTTTCACAGAGAGCCACTCAGCCCAGCCGAGTCTGAAAGGAGAGTGGCAGCCATTTGAGAGAATTTGATTACAGCAGAAAATAAATTCTTGGGGTCTCTTGTTGCCTTGTGTGGGTGTGGTGCCACCACTTCCACAGCAGTGCTTTCAGTGGCTTTTTAAGTCACAGAGAAGCATCGGGTGTCTCGAGGCTGACTGTGCCCTTCCCTCGGGATACCCGTTGTGACACCGTGATGCTGTCTGCTTTGCGGGCAGCACAGGTCACTGCTGGCGGCACCTCTCTGCTGCAGGTTTCCTGGGCATTTTCCACCTGCGGGGACCAGGCCTCGCACTCGGGCTCCTTTGGGGTGGCACCCTGCAGGTCCCACTCCGAGATGCAGCCCTTGCACCCGCTGCAGGCCTCCGGCTGCCCCGCACCCTGCCGTGATGGCGGTGCCTGCCCCCTGCCCAGCCCACAGGAGGGAAGGGCCTTGGGAGAGGGGCTGCTCTGCAGCAGGAGAGGGCAGGCCTTCCTCCTCCAGACTGCCCAGTCTCCATTGCCCGGCCCCCTGCCGTGACGGCGGTGCCTGCCCCCTGCCCAGCCCACAGGAGGGAAGGGCCTTGGGAGAGGGGCTGCTCTGCAGCAGGAGAGGGCAGGCCTTCCTCCTCCAGACTGCCCAGTCTCCATCTCAGCTTGCGCTCCTCCGCAGCCAGGTCTCTTCCCCTCCTACAGAAAAGACAGTTGCTTTTCATCCTACTCAAGCAGTTTGTTCCCTCCAAGCAGCCTGACAGGCTCCCCAAAGCCCCTGGCTCTCCTGTTGTCCTCCAGCAAGCATCATGGTGGCTGAGTGGGGAGCAGGACTTCTCTTAAGGCGCTTACTGTTTCACCAGGTGCTGCCGCGATTTAATCCAATATAGCTGCACAGAAAACCTCCTTATGGCCAGGCCAGCACAGCACTTCTACAAACGCTTTACGCAGCAGCAGCACAGCTGTCGGCACCTATTCAGGCACAAGGCAGAGTTCTAACGTGTTTACTAACATGTGCTTACTGACATGTCCTAATCCTCTCCTGTTCCCTAGAGTGGACACAGCATGTGGGCACGATTTGTATGTGATCACAGTCCAGAACGCCCTCGCGTGTGCATGATCTGGGCTGCCAGAAGGGCTACGTGACCCAAGCCTCTGCTAGCCTTATCTCGCACATCTCAGGCATAAGGCAGTTGGTGGGGTGCATGGCTTCTTACCTGGGGAATATCTAGGCCTGCCTTGAGTCCCACTAGGTAACAGTACAATGTCAGGAACTGGTCTGCACCAGCATTTCTAGCAATAGTGGGGGATAAACAAGAAGCCTGCTGGTGCATAATCCCAGAGCAGGTACCGGGTGCTCGGGCAGGACCTGTTTACACTGCTCAGGTCCCACACCTCTTGGCTTAGATACAGGGTGAAGGGGCTGGCTGACGCTACTTGGGAGTTATTTCTTCCAAAAATATGTTCCTGCCTCAGGTGGAAAGGTAGGTCTTTTGTTTGTTCCCCCATCTTCTTTATTGACCTCCTTGCCCCCTTATAACACCTTAGTGACAGATCTTACGTCTTACATTTTGCACAGCCCTGCTTCAGACCACGGGCAGACGTGCATGCAGAGAGCACGTGCACATGGCCAGCACGCCGCGTCAGCCAGAGCGCGCTCCCAGCACAGCATGCCCACACGGGGAGACTGTGCCAGCGTAGCACCAACGTGCAAACAAATGCTGGTATGCAGCCTTGGGGAGAAACGGGTGTAGGAAGGCAGGTAGGATGGCATACGTGGAGGCACCTGGCTTGACCCAGCTCTTCATGCTTCACCGAGAGAAGCCATTTGAATGAACAGCATGTGAAGTCGGTTCCCCACAGCTGAAGTGTGGCCAGCACCGAGTTACCCAGTGCCACCAGCAGTGGGGCTGGACAGCTTAGGCTGGTTTCTGAAACCGTGCCAATTGTGACTTGGCCGAGTGCTGTGCTTACATTAAAATGTCCCCTGCCTTTGCTGGTACTCATGCGGAAGTGCATGCGAAATACAAAGGCAAGAACAGGGTGAGGAGTCAGGACTTCTCAGGGCAGGCACCAATACCTTTCTTTCAAGTCATTTCAGCTGTAAAACAGGGGTCACGATTCTGATCTACGTCACAAGGATTTGGTAGCCTGATTAGCTACAGCTTGTAAAAGACTGAAGAAGTCTTACTGTGAATCTAGGACCAAAGAGTAGAGAATGAGAGAGGCTGTCTTATGGGCATGTATTATGCTGCCCTGATTTTCTCCCTGCGTTATTGATCCAGCGGCTTGCTAAGATACAGCCCTGCCTGCTGTAGTGGTTTAATTCATTTTTAAGCATCATTATTTTTCATGTTGTGGTCTTCCCCTGCTTGGGGTGCTTCTCACTGCCCATCCCCAAAAATGTCCATTCCTGTCTGTGTTTCATGGCGTGCACTGCTCCCACATGTGTGTGCGTGTGCACACCAGGGAGATGGAGAGGCAGCTTCTGCTACACTGAGCAATTAAACTCCGGTAGCTCAGGGATGAGCAGGAGGCCGTGATTTTCTTTTCCTTTGCAGTAATTGCCTCTGCAATCAGCTTTGATCACCCGAGAGCAGAGGAGATGAGTGCTGCAAGTTGACATCAGTGGTTTTAATATATCCATTTACATATACAGGAGCAGTGCAGCATACAGCTTTCCATAGCGCCTCTGACCTGAAACCATCGCCGCTCCATAGACACCTCATTTAATTTAATACTTCACCGCCACTGCGGAAGCCACAGGATGGGGATGGGAGGGGGGATAATCAAGCCCTCACTCTCTTGCTCTCTGTGAATGTCTGTAGAAATGACATGAAAGTAATTGCTTTTGAAAAGCAAAGCAGAAATGGCACAATTGATTCCACTTAAATGAGAAGAGAAGGGGTGGGGGTGGGGGATGTTCACCCTAAACATGCCACCTTCTTTCCTGCTGCAAGCAAATAGCTTCATGGGTCTGTGTGGGGACGAAGGAAAGGTAGGCTTGTCTCTGAACGGCACGCAAGGGAAGGAGGCAAGCTCAGACAGGCAGTGCTGCTTTGAGCAAGGTACATCCTCTCAGCTAACTCGGACCCGAAGACAGACGCTGCTTCATGAAGCCGTATGACATCCCCTATTGTCACAGGCATTCTGTTGCTGGGGAGCTGATAGGGAGCCTCATTGCATTGAACATCCTAGAATTATTCTGCCTCCAAAACGCACTCATCTGCCTTGCAGCTGGGGAAGGGGGGGTTTATCCTGCATGCTGAGGAGACATCAGTTCTTCTCTGTCTCTCATCCATCTCAGATTAGCCCTGTGGATAAAGCTTTGGGAGCCCAAGGCTTTGGAAGCTATCCAGCCTGGTGCCTGCTGGTGGCTGCCCATCCTTCTGCCAAGGGTCCCGTGCCTTTTCTGTGAGCTGCCCAGCGCACACCTCTGTCTCCCCAGTTAGTGGGAGCTGGGACCCGGCCATGCTGAGGTGCAGCCCTCCCGGCTGCTGTGCCTGCTCTGCGCACCCCTCGCAGCCCCTGAGGTGTGGGCGCTGCAGTTGGTGGTGATGGGAGGCTCTGCTGCCCCTCTGCAGCCCTGTGCTGCTGGGCGGGCGCTGGGGTCGTGGTGCTGCTGGGAGGGAAGGGTGTTCTGCGCCTGTCAGCCCTCTCTGCTGTGGACCTGTGCTGCTTGTGCGGTTTGCCTGGTCAAGCGGCCGGCTATCTCGGGTTTGCTGTGTCCTTGACAGAGTGCTGTCAGGCGGCAGGGGCTTCCTGGGGCCAGCTGTGCAGAGAGAAGTCTTTGCATGGATTTTAAATATGTTGCTGCTCCTTGGGAGAACAAGCACCCCCTAGATGCTTCACTACTTTGTTATCTCTTTGTTCTTCATCTTTGCATGGCAGCCAGTTGGTCTGTGCCCCAGGCTCCAGCCACAGCCAACGTCTGGCTTTGCCCTTTTCCCAGCTGCCAGGAATTACCCTGGCTGTTCATCCAGCCTCTACGAGTGGGCAGAGGCGGTTGAGGACTGCTGTGGAAATGTTGAGCCTGGGGCTGTGAGAGGGACGTGGCACCTCAGTCCAAGAGCTATGGCTCGAGGCTCGCAGGCAGCGGTGCAGAGTTTGTCAGACCCACAGCGCAGCAGCCTTACACAGCAGAGGGGGAGGGGAAAGAAAGTGTTTTGTCTGTGCCAGGCTGAATGAGGTGGCGCGTGAAAAGTCCTCCATGCCCTAGTGCTTGTTCTGTTCTCTGGCAAATACAGGAAGAAACCACCACACGAGAGCCTTGAGGAATCTTCCTAGATTGGGAAGACTCAGATATGTTTGTACCAAGGCAAAGCCAAGAATTTGCAGAACATCTCTAGTACTCGGTTTGGCCCGTGGTCACGTTGCGATAGAAGCTGGCTGTCATTGCTGGCAGAGTCAGAGTGACCCTAGAGTCTGGCAGTCCTCTGCCCAACACCGGAGCATGTCGTTTGCTCTTCAGAGCACGCGGTGTTCAATGCTGGTTCCTGTATTCAGCACAAAGATGGTGTCTACTATTGCAATGTACAGGCGTGCAAGCACATGTGCACACATTCAGAGCCACTCAGAATTTAAATGTTTTTTTTCTTTTGGTGGGCATTTTGCTGGACAGCTGTAACCTTTTTCACTGTGCATTTGAATGGGTTACGTGCATACAGAATACGGCTTGGAGGAATGCAGGCTACTGTGCTAATAACAATGTCTCCAATACATCTTTAATGTAGACATTAACGTCATTTTATGTTAATTACATGCAAATTGATTATTAATGTATTTATTGAATGTTGACAGCTGGGTGACAGTCTTCAGTAAATATGTTTTACTAATCAGTTAGCATTTAATTAATATCGAAATTCTCTCTAGGTTTAGTAAGACAGTCAGTGAACATTAATTAGGCCCCTCACTTGCTGTGTATGTTGCAGGACGTCCATAGTGCTGCTGACAGGGCTCAGCCATGCTCAGCGGCTCTGTGGGGTGCAGGCAGGTAGGTTGGCCCAGAAGGGGCTGGGGGCAGCGGCACTGCCAGCAGGACAGGTGGACATGTGCCTGGAAGTCTCTGGGAGGTGTTGCTCTTGGGAGAGCCCCACACGCAGCATAGCGCTGCCTGAGGGCAGGCAGGCAGCCGGTGGGAGCGGAGCTGGTGGTGGCCAGGCAGGTCCCACGTTCGTGCATGACACTGCGGTTGTGGGAGAGCTGAGGCCACACCTGCTCGGTGCAGTATCATGGGCCCTGCAGCGCTGGCCAGGCCGGCCACAAGAGCTTGGGACGCTCCTCCCCTCCCAGCATTTGGCCCGTTGTGTCCTTCAAGACCAGTGAGCCATGGCTGTGCCCCGCAGCAGGGCTGCTTGTGCTTGCAGGGGCGAGTCGCAGGACGGAGCAGGGCAACAGGTCTGGGCAAGAAGTGCGGGCACAAGAGACCTGGGCAGTTCAGTGCCTGTGGGCTCTCGGGACCGCTGCTTTTCCTGTTTCTAGGAAGAGACGCATAACCTATATGGGACCTATTGATAGGGGAGAAGAATACACTAGATCTCTGCTAGAAATCTGTTCTTTGCATGTTCTGCCTTGTCCCTGCACCTCTGCGGAGCAGCACAGGCACTGCTCTCATCCAGTCTCGGTGAGATGTCTGCGGTGTCTGTCCCCTGTGCATTACCTCGTCAGTGTTATCAGGAAGCTCTGGAGAGCCCCTTTCCCCATGAAACAAGGCTGCTTCCAGTCCCTCCTGAGCAGTTAAAGCAGCATGCTGTTCTCATCTGCAGCGATCACTTTGCTGCACGTAGGACCCTTGGTTATGGCAAGGCATGGCACAGCCCCTGGCCAGCAGCAGAGAGGATTTCTTAATGCTGAATTTAAAACAACAAGCAGATCAATTCTTGGGCTCTATGGCCAGCGTTTTCTCTTGCCTCCCTGTCATGAGCGGGGGCAGGAGCCATGCCCCAGCCCCACGCATTTGCACCCACTGGCCGTGGCTCCTCTCGCCCGTCGGAAGAAGGCGAGCAGCATCCCTGAGACGCCCATTGCAAAGGCATTGGGGTCAGTGGCTGGGGAGCCGCTCCACTGCAGGGCTGCTGCAGCACTGTTAGCTCTAACAGATCAATACTTTAGTCCTGTCATGCTAATTGCTCCTTGGTTGACATTCATGATCCTTTCCTGCTCCCTCCCTGTGTAAACTCTTTACAGCTGGGATGCCAAGAAGTGAAAATGCCGAGCCCTCAAAGCCCACTCCTGCTCAGGCAGGACAAGAGGGGTGGATGACCGAGCTGCGGGGTACCAGAGCTCCCCTTCTCCTTCACTCCATGGACGGCGGGTGCGGGGGAAATCCCTGAAGGGGTCCTTAGTGCAGGGTAGTGAAGCACAGAGCCCCAACACGCAGCCGGATCAGGCTGGTTATTTCGTTATTAGTAAGAATAACTTTGTTTTTTCTCAGTTGGTCTTTGCTTCCCTCACCCAGACTGTCTGACACCCCCTCCGTGAGCAGAGGAGGCAGGTACCCTGGTGCAGCAGAGTCTCTGCCTTCCCCGAGTTGGACATATCACGACTGCCGTGGGCGTGCGTGTCAGATCACACCTACCATATTGGCTTCCTGTCCCCAGAACATCAGGTTTTTGCAGCTAATGTGTGCGGGGGGTGTCTCCTCCCGACAATCCCCACCCCCCAGCAGCATCAGGCCTGTGCTGTTCGGGGTTTTGTTAAGCCGTTTAGTATTAATTGATTTTTTTTTTCCATTTTTTCTTTCTTTCCCTGGGCGGGTCAATAGCTGGATGCTCAAGAGCAGAGGATCTATCAACTGCAGACCAAGCAGAGGGAGAGGCAGGCAGAACTGGAGCAGAAATGCAGCCGGATCCAGCAGCTCAGCCAGGACCTGGAGGCCAGCCACCAGCTGCAGGAGGAAGCTCAGAAGCAGGTAGGAGAAGATGCCAGTCCACTCTAGCTTGGCAGCCCAGGCTGGGAAGGGAACTTTTTTTAATGCATTCACAGCAATAGTGATAATCTACTGTTCTCCTTTACATAGCAGCATAAGGAAGAGCTAAAGATGTGAAAGTAGAGTCTGTCCACTCCCAGTGAGGAGGGGAAAGTCCAGGGAACCGGGGACACAGCTACGGCTCTGCTGACTGTAAATAGGTGCTGGGATTGCACTTGATTTGAGGGTGTGACTGCTGTAATGCACAGATGACCTGGATGTTGCTCCTGCTGCTGACTTCCTCAGAGAGAAGGGAACAGGGTGGCCGGCAGAGACGATGCCTCCCAGGACAGCACTGTCCTAGCTGGTGCTAACAGTGACATGTAGTGAGCCAGGAGACAAGGCTTGTTCAGATCTGTTCAGCTATGTTGCTGTGAATGAAATCCTCTATTTGCTCCAGGACATGCAGACAATTAGGGTGGGAGTACCCTCCTCACCCTGCGGACCTGACAGGAGGCCTGCTGGGCAGTGCTTGTGCCAGTCCTCTCTGTTTGCCCCTGCTCTGCTACAGCTACTCTCCTCCTGTATTTCAGAAGCTGCCAGGAGTCAGACCGTTTGCTCAGTGTATTCCTTCTGCATGTGAATCTGGCTTGGGAGACCGTGCCGCTCCCCCGTCTCCTCAGCCATAAGGTTGTCTGCCTGATGTCCACTTGGGCACCTGTAGTCGTGAGCGGATTTTGACCACAAGCTGTCATTCAGATCCATACGGCAAACAGAGGTGAAGAGAGCTGATCCTGAAAATCTGTGCAGCTACTGCTGCTGCACGCTGCAGGATTACTTGCTTAACCTGCATCTGTCCTCCATGGTACCCACTTCTAATCTCTTTCAGTACCCCATAAGCCAAAAAAAAAACCACCTGTTTTTAACAACTTGATAATTAAATATTCTCAGTGTTCTGGAAGACTAAACCAGGTACTCTTGATAGTGGAGTATCGGGTACCAGCATGCTGGATAGCAGGAATGAGCTCAGCACAGCTGGTTTGTCTGAGCAGCAGCTCAGAGGGCAGGATTTTAAAATCGGGGGGTGTCCCCTCATTACTCAAAATGGAAACATTCTGTTTCACTTAATTTGGTGATGATTAATATGTTCATATGAATATGAATATATATGAAAAATACATACATTGTATCATATATGAATATAATGCAATGATTATGTTCATTGCATTTGAAGGAAAATAACAAGATATTGTTCCATTTACTGCCAAGGTTTGCTTTGTTCTCTGTGTGTGTGTGTGTGTGTGTGAAGAGACAGCACAGTATGTAGGCTGAACTGCACGTTGTAAGCCTGTTTTCCGATTGCACACTAGCGAAGGCTGGGTGCGGGAAGTTTGTGTGCCTTTGTCTGTGTGCATGAATGGTGGAGGACAAATGAATCTGTGAGTGTGTCAGTGCGTGCCTGCGTTTTGTTCTGCATATGTATACGGGTGACCGTGTATTGATTTGTGCAAGGGCAGCATGGCAGGGCAGGAATCACACTTCTGTTTCTTCTTATAGTTACTCTGTCTTACTCCCTTCTCATCCCATCCCTCCATCCATTGATACTGAGTTCAGCTGAGCCTAGCTGCTTGGTTTTGGTGTGAAAGTGGCAGATAAAACAGCCCAGCTCTAAACTTTCTCTTACAAAACTCCCAATTAAAGTGCTGAACATCAAGCCCTGTTACATAAAAATATAACACTATTCTGTGTCAGCACAGTGTTCCACCTAGCTCTGTGTCTGGCAGCAGCTTATGCCCATGCCTGGGAAAGAGCTCTTTTCTCCTGGGAAAAGCAGAGGACGCTTGTGATATTGCCCCAAGATGCTCACCCACCTTCTGTGGTGAAGGGGCTTCCTGAGCCCAAGCGGGAGTCTTTGTGTTTAACAGCCCTTGAGGAATTTTTATCCATCACTTGTCAAACTACTTTTGTAACTCAGATATTATCTGGCTTCTGCAATGCCTTGTAGCAGCAAGTTCCACTGCTTAACCACGCGTGGGATGCAGAGCCACCTCCTCTTGCTTATTTTGAACCTGTCCCCTGACAATTTCTGTTGTTTTATTGGAAGAGACCATGAACAGTCATTCCTTAGTCACCTTTCCTGTGACACTTCTGATTTTATAGACCTCTGTCGTGTTTCCTTTCCATCATCCTTCTTCCAGACAGAAGGGCCCCAATCTTTTTTTGTTTTTTTGAGCCAGACACGGTTGCTGATGAATCTCCCGGTTTGGGGGCTTCAGGATCCCATGGCTGGCAGTCCCAGGATGTCTGTAGAAGGCTGCACATATCAGAAGCCCTCTGCAAGGAGTGTCAGGTGTAATTTAGCACTGGGAGCATGAGTTATGGTCCTGCCCTTTAAGGAAAGGCTAGCAGTACAGCCCTGCCTGTCAGCTGAGTCCCCCACCTGATCATGAGCTCTCCTGGTGAATGAATCAGGATTTGGCATATCATTGTTTAATACAGCCCCCATGCTAATGTCTTTTTGAAATGAAACTGAAAAAGCTGTTAACCTCAGTTAGCCAGCTGTCCTCACCGTGACCTGGATAAATCATAATAGCAGGAGCTCCGAAGAACACCACTCTCACTGCTTTGGAAAATGGAGCTGGAAGGGAAGGACTGTGCTTCCAGCTCATGCCAGGAAGGCTTCTCTGCACCAGGGCTGTGCAGCAAAAGGACTGCTGTGTTCTCATGCCAGGGACCCTGCTGGTGCTCCAGGCTGGGTGTCAGGTCCTGGAGACTTGCAAAGGCTGGAGGGTCCACTGGCACGTTCCCTCCTCTGACAGCCGCCAGAGGAGTCATGGCATTACACTGCAGGTGGGAGAAAGGCAATGTGTTGTATCTGGGAGAGGAGAGGGTGGATTTCCACAGTGACCCCAGGGACCGGCTGCTTCTGCCACTAAGCCACCGGGCATGTCTCACCATCCAGCCCCTGCTCATGACCACATGGTCTTCCATGTTGGTTCCCTTCAGCTGGAAACTGGACTTTCTCCAGGGACGTCTCCTTCATCACACCTGAAGGCAGCTAGCCTTGAGCTGCCTGCCTCTGTGGTGGGAAAGGATATAAAGAGGACAATTTGGTGGCTACCACAAGGAGATCTAGATCTACTGAAGCAGGGCATTTCTCTCCACAAAGCTGTTTTGACTCTGGGAGCTGTTGTCTTTATAAAGGCCTCATTACTTTGTTCTCACAGGGCACTCATAGCTGCTCTCTCTTTGTGTGGCAGTGAGTTCCACCAGACAGGTTTTCTTTTGTTGTTTCTGATCTGGCTGTTTTGTTGGGGTTTTTTTTCTCCTGCATGACTGAGGAAAATCACAACACCAGCTGCATGTAAGAAACTCCTGGAAAGAGGAACAAAGCCATCTGTTCTCCATGTCCATGAAGGCACAAGCAAGAACTAATGGGCACAGCCTGCATCAAGAAAGATTCAGGTTAGGAACAGTTTTCTAATGGGGAGGAGAACAAAGCACATGAACAGACTGCCAGGGGCATGAGGATTCTGCATCACAGGAGATCTTTAAGGACAGATAAACAAAAGACAGGGCACTTGAAGGTTCCCCTGTCTTAGAACTGGAAGATGTGCTATCAATCTCTTGAGGTTCATGCCAGCCTTGCTCATTTACTAAATCTATCCTTGCTCATACCTTGAAACCCAGCTCTGCTTTCTTCAGAGCCCCACCATCGTCTCCTTCAATGTTCATGTGATATCAACATATCATTTCCCAGGCTGATTCCCCTTTCTGGCCAGTGCACTTGAGTCTTGGATGTGTGCTCACATCCTACTGTGGTTCACCTGGTCTCCACAAGACTTAGTCCCAGCTTTGTGCTTCAGGTGATGTCACGTCTCCAGCAGTGCTGGCCACATTCCCATGCTGGGTAGCAGTGTTGGTTTGTGGGAGCATTCTTCCACCTCACTGTTATGCTCCTGCAGGCTTGTTCACAGGAGAGACTTGCTGGGGAGTACACACTAGCATTTTCCCATGTAAATTCATCCTTATGTGTCTTCCTCATTAGTGATGTTCCTTCAGTTCTCTTCTCAGGGAACAGGGTTCTCTGTTCTGAGTGCTGTGGGCTGGAGGTCTCCGTATGCACAGCGACTCTCCCCTTCCAGCCCTCTGGAAGGACAAGTAAGTGGACCTGCCTAATCTCTCATATTGGAGCCTTAGCGCTCACCTGAACATACTGGGCTGATGACTTGGAGCTCCTTCACATGTTCCAGAGGAGCCTGCTGTCTGGGATGCTCCTGGATAAAGATGTCCTCCATAGGGTGAGCAGAGGCTTTGGTGCAGCTGGCTGAGAACTGGTGCCAGTGCCCTGACTGAAGCAGACAAGGATCAGGCAACAGTGCTGCAGCGAGGGATAGAGCTGTATAGCTGACAGCCTCTGAGCTGCTCCCTTTAGTGATACATCCAGCAATCTGCACTGCTTCAGCTGGAACTGGTAGGTGCCTTGTTTGCTGAGCTGCACCCGGAAACTGGCATGTGAAAAGAAAGCTGGATTTTGCCCTGTTTACTACCTACTTATCTGGTCACAGGTTACCCAGTAGCCAGAACATGTGCTTTAACATATGCTGAGAAGAGCAAGCAGAGCCTGGAAGATGTCCGTGGATGATGAAGGTTCTGATACCACCATCTGTATGACATGTGCTGCTGTGCCTCAGGCTTTGGCCTGAGCACTGCAGTTCCACCCTTGGTGGTAAACATAAGAGTAGATGAGGCAGAGATGGGAGCGTAGATTTGCTATCAGAACTTTTGGATTCAATTTCCATTCTCAGTAGAATAGCGATGTGCAGTTTCTTACATGTGCTGCTTTGCAAATGAATTGTGCAGGACACAGCTATCAGTCGGAGACCACCTGAAGAGTAAGGTCGGCTTGATGCCACGTAGTCTTGCTGTGCAGTGGCTGGCCCAGGGTCTGCCTGATGGAAAGGTCTCGCCTCTGCTCCTTGATGGTTGTAGGAATCTACTGCCCTTTGCCTACTTCCTACTGTTTGAGCGCAGTCATGGAACTGCATCTGGAGAGGCAGAATTGCCTGGATATCAGTGGTTGTTCTATCTGCTTTCTTCTCAGTAACCAACGGGGGTGCAGAAGATGTGTGTTGTCTATAGCCATAGAGCCTCACGGCCATCTGCCAAGTAGCAGCCATGTTAGTACTAAGCAGCACCCACTTGGATTATGGGTCCTCAGTGGGAGGGTGGAATGTGCACAGGCATATACCATATACCAAGACACAGAGCAGCTCACACAGACATCCCAGCACCGTCAGTAGATAGGGCAAGAAACACATACAGCCACAACAGCCAGTGGGAGTGAAGGTGAACTCTGTTATTTGTGTAGACTGGTGAGGAACCCCACAGGGTACCTGGGTCTGAGAGCCAGTTCTACAACACAGACGTTAAAGAGGGAATAAAGAAAATAACAGAGCATTGACTAAAATGGTCTGCAAGGCTGATTTCTCTCCATGCAGCCTCTGAAGGAGCAGTCTTTGGGGCTGTGGAGAAATAGGCAGCCTCCAGGCTGTGAGGCTAATGCAGAGCCACGGCTGTTTGTATAGCTGCAGCGCCTTTAAGAGAGACTTGGGAAAACTAGCTTGGATTCCAATGAATATTTACAATTACACTGCTCCAAAGCTGAATCCAATCTGCAGTATGCAGGCTTTGTGCATCAAAAGAAAATGAGAGGAAAGCAGGAAAGATGGAGTTGCCTTTGGAGAGACTTATAAACACAGATCTCTCTGCTTGTGGCAGAACTAAAATGCTTTATTTCTGATAGGAGCAATTTATTCTTCAGGCATTTTGCTTGATATTAGAAAGTGCCTGGCTGTTTTTTGAAGTGAGAGTCTTCAGTAGATGGTCTTTAATTCAGAATGAAAGAAAGGAATGGAAAGTGTTGCAGTCCATAATTTTGATATTGTATTAACAAACTCCAGAAATAGGGGAGCATTTCCAAACTAGAGCTGGGGCCCCTTTCACTCACTGCGTTCTTGGTTACCATGTGGAAGCAGGCTGGGCGGAGCTACCCTTGTTAAAACCATGCTTCTAATATGATATTTGGCTGATTACCGTGCTCTGCCACTAAACAGGATGATCTAACAGAGAAAGGAAAGGGAAATGCTGGCTGAACATTCATTGCAGCTCAGTATTGGCCTCTTCTTTTTCGCAGTGGAAGTTACACAAAAATAATGGTGTAGGAGAATCACTGCATGATAAAAAGATGGAGGATTTGTGACTCCTAGATCGCTGCGGAGAGCTACATGCAGCAGAATAGGAAGTGTGTGACAAAGCAGAGGCACTTCTTGAAATGACAACAGGAACAGCACCAAGCAGCTCACCTCCAGGAGCTGCTCTGGTGGCCTGCCCATATTGCCCACTGAGCAACTCTTCTACACGGTGCCAAGGGAAATCATCTTGGATTCTCTGATTTGTATTCCTTGTGTTGGTAGTTGGGAGAGCTGTAGGAAGGGGCTTGGCTAAAGGGGCACCCATCTGGGTGCTTTAAGAGGACCTACAATGTGTCCCATCAGTTCCGTATATTGGGAGCTTTTATGGAACTGACACACTGGCGCAGTTGTGGCAGAAGGTAGGTGTGAGAAGGGACAACAGCACAGGGCAGGCTGGGAACAATATGGATCACATAACCAGCAATTATGCTTCTTAGTCTGACACTGCAGGCACAGGACATCAGTCACCAGTGCTGCCAAAGCATGGCTGCAGCACTGAATGCTACCTGCTGCTCTAACATACAGGGGCTGTGAATAATCTGTGGCCTTGGTATGGTCCTACAGCACCAAAACACCACAGCTCTTAATTAATTACAAATATTTAAGGTATATCCTTGCATTCCACCATGCAGACGTTCCCTAGCACCATGGCAGCAGGAAAGCAGATGCTCTGAGAGAAGTCAGGTTAGGATTTACACTGCAAGAATGTGCAATTACTTTGACACGGTGCGCACTTACAAGCACACCTGACCTGGGAAAGCGACATGAAGGCTAGCCTCCTCCATCCCCAAGGCCCCAGCAGGCAGCACATCTCCACCTCTGAACAGAGGGCAGCATGTTGCTGTTTTCAGGCTGTGCTAATCCCTTTGTGTGTTTTGAAGATGATGCTGTTTCCTGGTGCATTTCACCTTGTGGCTGCACAGATCCCTTCTGCTGGATGGCAATCTTAAAGGATGCTGATGGGAAATCCCAGGAAGCTGGTCTCTGATCCGAGTCACACTGCTGGTGCAAGGAAACACTCTGTCACATGCAGGCATGGCACAGGGTGTTCCCTGCAGCTTGGCACATACTGAAGTCGATAGCCCTCAGCAGGAACTTGCATTCAGTATTATGCTGTCTAAGAGGCTTAAAATCAACTGTGAAGTTTCAGTATAGCTACCAAAAAACCTGTTTTCAGTTTCTCCACTGGTAGCTTGCTCCAGAAGGAGACAGTGCAATTTGGTGATTGATTCTTGGAATCTGGCTAGTGCATCTGCACTGGAATATTTGGAATCATGTTGTGTAATATGAAAAACAGTCATTCATTTCATTCATTTGAAGTTGTCTTGCGGGCATGGCAGCTGCCCAGACAAATTCCACATGAAGATGAGAAATGTGACAGAGAGCCCAGTACTGTGCGCAGCAGAAATAACTGCAGTTTTGCACCCACCAGGAAGCCACTGTGATCCATCTTGCTCTCCGCAGCTTATTGTAGGTTCTTATACCAGCTCCTGACAGACACCGGTTGCTGTGGCCAAAACCAGCACTCCAGTTGACCAAAAGAGGAGTAGCATGCTTGCACAAATCCGGTAAACCCACAGCCTGCTGGAAAACTACCAAACGGTTGCTAGTGTTAGAAGCAGATTAAACCTCAAAGCAGCAAACGCTGTTGGAGCAGGGCTTGGCATAAGAGTCTACAGGAGCCACCGGCCCAGGAGCTGGAGTGGCTGCAAGGGTCTCCTTTTGTCCACACTGTGTATCTCTTCTTCAAGTTGGCTGGAATGTAAATGAAAGCTTCCTGAGCTCAGTGGGGCTAGAGGGCAGACTCAGAGCAACAAGCATGACAATAAAGACAACTGGACTCATGGCTGAGCCAACCCTCACCCTGCTGATGGCAGGTAAAGCTCCGCAGTTATCTCGAAACTCCCAACTGAGCAATCCAGGTGTGTGCAGGGGGCCTACATCAGTGTGTGACTATACAGCTCTGCCCATGTCTTCCAGCACTCCATCTCCTCACTACTAGCCTCACATGCTGTGTGTGATATGGCCGAGTACTCTTCAGGACAGGTCCCACGTTTCCTCTTTCTAAGCCCTACACTGGGCTCCCGTATTTCCATAGTGGGAACAGTGTAGTAAGACACGCACTGGCTGGGACAGTTGAGCAGGCCCTGCCCTACTCCTTCATCTGACCGCGTAGCCCTGACAAGGTAAGAGCCATAGCTAGTGTGGAGAGGTATAGGAGAATGGGGAAAGGGCTGACAGTGACCCCTGCTACCTGTAGAGCCCAGAAGGGAGGAGCGACAGCAGTGCTCCTCCAGATGGAGGAAGAGCTGCTCCGACTGTCAGAGCAACCTCTGCAGGGCTGGGGGATCCTGGGCTGTGATTAGTGCAGTGTCAGAAGGCAGTGCTTGGATGGGTGCCTCTCCCACACATACCATGACAAGCACTTGTAATTCTGTGACAGCAAAAGTTGGATACAATTAGAGATGGCTGTAAACTGGTTTATGTACTCTGAAAAAAAAAAAGAAAAAACGTCTCGCCAAACATTAATGGTCAAACACTTCCTAGAAAACTGCCCATATGCCACCCGCTCTAACTGACAACAGTGCATGTGTAAACAGAGCTGTTGCGGCAAACAGCCCTGGGAGCTACTGCAGTTTCTCTGCTGGGGTCTCTTTACACTCCATCCCTCCTCTCTGTTGCTTAAGCATCATGCCTTGCTCTCTGACCTGCTCCAGAGCACAGAACTCAGAAGCGTGCTGGCTGAGACACCCCTCATTCAGTGCAGGTGAGTGCATACCTCACAGCTCCATTGCCTGTGTCAAACCAAGGTTCCTCTGGGACCCCCACATTCCCCGTGGGGCGCAGCAGCAGGCCAGCATTGTCTCTCCTGCTTTATGCCCTCTGAAGGCATGCAGCACAATGTGAGGCTGCCTCGGACAGGACCCCATATTCCAGACCCAACGGGCCAAGCAGGCCGAGCAGACTCAACGGGCTGAGCAGGCTGAGCAGGAGCCTGTGTATCACAGATGTGGGCGCAGCTGACTGCCCAGCTGGAGGCTGCAGTGCCTTGCTTCTCTGAGACGCCCCTGGCGTGGCTGAGTCCCCTTAGGAGGTCACTGGGCAGCCCCTAATGCCCCAGGGAGCCTTAGCACTCTGTAAGCTACACCCGGGCGCCGGTTCCCTGGGCATGCACCACCACTTGCGCTGAGGGCAGAGGTGCTCCCTGACTTGCAGGAGTACAAGTGCCATCGACCCAGCTCAAGGGCTCCTCATGAGAACTGACCGCAGGTTTTCGCACTGAAGTTGGCCAGCTGACACGACAGCAAAGTGTTCGCTAGACATCCTGGCAGCTCATCATAGAGAAGGACTGGGACATAGAGGCTTCTGCTGTTGTTACCGCCAGCTCTGCCACTGCTAAGAGCAAGTGTTGTTTAAAAGTGGACTGGTCTATGAAGGCTCATCTGTATCCTGACATGGCAGGGCAGAGGTAGGGTTACTAGCCCACCACTGCAAATTTTTAAGTTAGGCTTTTTGGATACAGCTCCTTAAAAAAGACGAACAGACTGATACTGAGACAGGGCAGGCAGGATGTATCAGGATCAGTCCTTGCAAAGGAGCCTCGAGCAGTGAAGGAAAGAGAACTAACTGCAATCAGCTGAAAGTCTGTCTAGCTCACTGTCTCATCTCTGCCACTCTCTCATCTCTGACAGTAGCTAAGAACTGCTCTCTTGATCAGTCTAAGAAGAGGGCATAGGTATCGTGGTACTGCCCAGAGTACTCTGCCAGCCTCCAGTGATCCACAGCTCAGAGGCTTCAGAAGCAAAAGTGGCGTCTTGCATTTAATCAATGTAAGTGCATTTTTTTCTCCCATTAAAATGTTTAATTTCTTTTTGAATGCATATAAACTTTGGGAGCCCACCATATCCTGTGCGAAGCAGTCGGACACAACATATGACATTAAGAAAAAGAACTGTTTTTTGTTTTGTAGTTGTTACCTGCTAATTTATGGGGTGCTGCCGGTTCTTATATTGAAGGGACAATGAGAAATCATACTGCAGACAACCTCTATATGCCAAACTTGATTTTATAATCCTCTTCAGTCATTTCTTTTCCAGGCTAAAGAGACTGTCTACTTTTTCCTCATATGGAAAATATTCTTTGTATTTGATCACCCTTGTTGCTCTTCTCTGAAACCCTTCCAGCTGTATTTTTCTTGAGAGGCAGACCAGAACTGCATATGGTAATCACAATGCAGTCTCCACTATAGATCTATTCAGTGGCATAACTGTGATCTGCTCTCCATTATTTTCCTAATAATTCTTAACAGTCAGTTTGCCTTTTGGGCTGCTCCTGGGCACTGAGCAAACGTTTCCATAGAACCATCTCTCCATCTATATCTGGTTTTAGCTAGTACAGCCCCAAGCCCTCATTCCTGAGAAGGGAATGGAGCTACAGCAGCTGGGACTGCAAGTGAAATCTTTTAAGAAAGAAAGTGCAAATGCCTCAGAATTTTAGCAGGGTTAAGACCACCTGGCTGTGTCTCGTACCTTCAAGATCGGGGGTAGCTGCTAAACATCTGAAAAACAAGAAATGATGAGTTAAGATCAGCCTCACAACACTTTAGCCCTGTCCTCTTCCAGGCACATCTACCCTCGAGTACCAGGCCCTCCTGAGAGGCTGCATAACACTGTGGAAAGAGCTCAGGAGCCTGCTCTTCGCTGAAGCAAAACTCGGGGTCAGGTGAGGCAGAACCACTAGGAACAGCCCATGTTTGCCCCACACTTGGACACAGAGCCTCCTTAAACAAAACACCCACGGCTGTTGAACGTGGTCACGCTTTCACCCCTGTTGCAAGGATTCCTTCTGAGATCCCACCTTCACTTACCTTACCAAGCACAAAGGCCATTGTTATACAGGCCATGGGACTGCTGACGGCCAGCGCGGCACAGGGACAGGCCCACACGCTTCAGCTGACGCAGCCTGCACGGTTCAGTGCTGAAGAGCAGCTGGCTTCATCGCTCAAGAGTTCTGCCAGGTGGCTCCCACTAACTTTTCACCATTCAGCACAAGCACACCTAACCAGTGAATGCAGCTGGAGCCCCTGCAGACAAACGCTGATGTTAAGTCACTATCAAAGAACACAAATAATGGCATGTTCTCTTAGTCCTTCTTCGCGTTTTCCTTCTGTAGACTCACAGAGTGAGCAGGAAGGGATCATGCAGTCTGACCTTCTGTACCTGCAGTCAAGAAAATTTCGCCATGTTACTGCTGAATTCAATACCTTGTTCGACAAAGGCAGCTTCAGAAGGGCATTCAGCTGGACTTGAAGACATCAAGAGATGGCAAATGCAGTACTTCCTCCCTTGGCAGTGAATCCCTCTGCATCACTCCTACCGACTTCTTTTTCTCTGATTATTGCTGTGCCAATGGGGCTAATGAAGCTTTCTATGCAGCAGCAGTATGGTCTCAACTTCGTTTCTCCTGTTTTTTATGCTGTACTTTTTCTGCATCTTACAATACTCATTTCTTTTTTGGCCAGAGACTTAAGGTTTAACCATAAGGAAAGGAAGGGCATGAGGATCCTCTTTTTCTGCCTCTATTTCTGCATTCCCATGCCCTGTGGAGGTTCTCCCTGTGGTCCCCAGCACAAAAGTCTTTTTCCACTTACCCAGCTCCCTCTGGTTTCTGTCTCCCCTCAACCTCCGTGTTTTCCCCTTACCTTTTCCCACCTGCTGTTGCCATCGCTGCTGGTTCGGGAGGAGGCCCCCAGAGCGATACTGATGTAGCTGTCCAGGTGCGCCATCCACCTCCCAGCAGCTTAGTGGCTGTAACTGCAAGAACCACAGAGGCGTCGTGTTCTGTGACCAGACCTGAGCAGCGCTGCTTTTCCTTCGCTCGCTCCTCCCTTCTTCCAGCAGGATCTCTGCTTCCTGCTGATTTCTAGCTCATGGTTCCTTATAGAAGCATGTGGCAGCTCCTACAGCTTATGTACGTCTTTAACCCACAGACACAAGAACCCAAGACGCAGCTTGCAGTAGCAGCGATGGAAATGGTTGCCGTGATGGAGTAAACAGAAGACGGCACTGAGCGAGGCGCTGCCAGCACATGGGCACTGGGCAGGAGGCAGCCCTGGCGGGCTGGTGCACACTTTCAGGTTTGCAGGGTCGCTCCCGCGCCTGCCTGTGCCTTCCTCTTATCCTGGGCTGGAGGTGTTTAAAACCTGACTACACACAGCCCTGGGCAGCCTGCTCCAGCCGACCCTTCCTGGGCAGGGGGGTTGGACTAGATGATCTCAAGAGGCCCCTGCTCTGTGCTTCTGTGACACTGGGCCTGTCCCCCCTGCCCTGCTGGAAAGGCACAGGAGGCAGCAGCCTTTGCACTCTCAGCAAAGCCCCCAGCATCTGCGGCATTGTGCCAGGGACGAGTCAAGATACCTGGTGTGTTCAAGCAATGGGAATGTCAAAGGTTGGCTTCTGTGTGACCAGGCTGGGTGGGTACCCCACATGCACCACCAATTGCCTCAACATCCCCCTCCCCGCCCCCCAAGATTTCAAGGGAACAAGTGGAGAGCTGGAGGGACAAAGGAGGCACAGAGCACTTCTGTCTGCTCCAGAATTTGGCTTGGGCTCTCCGCTTGTGCTGGAAATGCAGTAGGGCAGGTTCCTAGTTATTTTTGCCACTGTAGCTGTTTCTTCCTACTCTATTTTTACACATCCAGTTCTTTCTTTCTCCCTTCTCAGAAGGGGACCCTCTCCCAAGAGCTGCAATGTTTTTTTAATAAGTATTTTTCAAGTAGCTGGCTGAGATCGTGGAAAAGATAACGAGATCATTTTCATTGTAGAACGCAAAGCCATGCAAGACTTTCCTGTTTGTTATTTCTCCCCTGTAGACTCTGACGATGCTACTGATAATTTATGTTTGTTGATATTCCTCAGCAGCCAAACATGCAGTGTGCCCTAGACAGTACCCAAATGTGATTAGACCAGAGGTGCCGGTTTCCTACGAACACGGAGAATTGGAAATTATCACCAGAACTGCAGAGAAATAACCTTTAAGGCTCATTAAAATTCCGCGAACGCGAACTCTGTTCCCGTTTTCCCTTTCATGAATCCAGCCGGCTGCTGCTCTGCGAGCGGGTGGGCCGGGACCCACCTCCCCCTTTCATCTGCCCCTCGGGCTCGGGCACCGCTGCAGCGGGCGGCACCTGCGCACCCTGCCCCGGGCAGCCCTTCCCCGGGCAGCCCCGCCGGCCTCCGCG
>NW_008794418.1:298477-311464 GCF_000699145.1 Aptenodytes forsteri | reverse complement strand
GGCCTCCCGGCTCCCCGAGCCTCCCACCCTTGGCTGGGCCTTCCGCTCTCCTCGGCCTCTCTGGTCCCAGGCCTCCCACCTCCTCCCGCCCTTGGGCCTCCCGCCCCCCGCCGCCTCTCCCAGCGCACGCCTCCCCCGGCCCTCTTGGCCTACCGCTCCCCTTGGACCTCTCCCTCCTCTCCGACCTCCCACTCCCTTTCAGCTGCCCCCTGCCCTTCCGGCCACCAGCTCACTTCCAGGAGTACCACATCCCTTCCAGCCTCCCCGCTCCCCTCCAGAGCTCTCCCTCCCTTTTCAGCCTCCCCGTGCTTTTTGGACGACTCCTCTCACTTTCTTCCCGGCTCCAGGTCCCCTTCTGTCTTCCTTGAGCTGCCTTTCCCCCCGACTGCTTTCCAGTCTCCCCCATCCCCTTTGGGCCTCCCCTGCCTTTTTAGCCTCCATATCCCCTCCAGCCACCCCTTCCCCGTTGCTATCCCCCTCACGCTCTTTTTCAGGCCTCGCTCATTTTTCAGTCTGCTATCTGGCCTCAAACTCTTTTTATGCTGGGGCCCCCCCCTGCTTTCTGGCCACCCTGTACCTACCAGCCCCCTTGCCTCTGGCCTCCCCCTTGCCTCTGGCCTCCTGCTTTTTTTCAGTCTCTGCTTTTTTTTTTCCCCTCCAATTCTTTTTCAGCCTCTGCCTGCCCTCCGTCCTCCCACTCACTTTTCAGCCACCCCTTTCCTCAACGTCCTCCTTTTTCCCCACCAGCTTCCCCTGCCCTCTGGCCTCCACTTTATTTTTCACCCTCCACTTTCTTTTCAGCCTCCAGCTGCCCCCTGTCCTCCCACACTCTTTCGGCCTCCACTCACTCTTTTTCAGCATCTGCCTTTCCTCCAGCCTTCCCCACCTTCAACATTTACCTGTCCTCCAGCCTCGGGTGGGAGGCCAAATAGGGGTAGGAGGACAAAAAAGAGTGGGATGCCAACAAGAAAGTAGAGGACGAAAAGAGGTGATAGACCAAAAAAGAGTAGGAGGATGAAGAGGGGTGAGATGACAAGAAGAAAGTAGAGGACAAAAAGGGGTGGGAGGCTAAACATGGGTAGGAGGATGGAAATGGATGGGAGGCTAAAATAGGGTGGGAGGCTGAAAAGAAAGTAGAGGCCAAAAAGGGGTAGGAGGCTGAAAGGAGGTGAGAGGCCGACATGAAAGTCGAGGCTGAAAATGGGTGGGAGCCCAAACAAGGGTGAGAGGCCAAAAAGGGGTGGGAGGCTGACAAGAACATAGAGGCCGAAAAGGGGTGGGAGGCCAAAAAAGGGCAGGAAGTCGAAAAGGGGTAGGAGACCAAGAAGAAAGTGGAGGCCAAGAAGAAAGTGGAAGCCGAAAAGCGGTGGGAGGCCTAAATGGGGTAGGAGGCCAAAAAGAGGTGGGAGGCTGAAAAGGGGTGGAAGGTTGACAAGAAAATAGGGTCCAAAAAGGGGTGAGAGGCTGAAGAGGGATGGGAGGCCGAGGATAAAGTAGAGGCTGGAAATGGGTGGGAGGCCAAACAAGTGTGGGAGGCCAAAAAGGGGTGGGAGGCCCATAACAAAGTAGTGTCGAAAAGGAGGGATAGGCTGAACAAGGGTGGGAGGCCGAAATGGGGTGGGAGATCAACCAGAAATTAGAGGCTAAAAAGGGGTGGGAGGCTGAGCAAGCGTGGGAGGCCGACAAGAAAAGTAGATGTTGAAAAGGGGTGGGAGGCCAAACATGGGTGAGAGACCAAAAAGGGATGGGAGACCAACAAGAAAGTGGAGGCCAAAAAGCGGTGGGAGGCCTAAATGGGGTAGGAGGCCAAAAAGGAGCGGGAGGCCGAACAAGAAAGTAAAGGCCGAAAAGGGGTGGAAGTCCAAAAAGTGGCAGGAGGCCGAAGTGGGGTGGAAGGCCAACAATAAAGTAGAGGCCAGAAAGGGGTAGGAGGCCACCAAGAAAGTAGAGGCCAAAAAGGGGTGGGAGGCTGAACAAAGGTGGGAGACCAAACATGGGTGGGAGGCCAACAACAACATCGAGGACAAAAACGGGCTGGGAGGCAAAAAACAGGTGCGAGGTCAACAAGAAAGTAGAGTCCAAAAAGGAGTGGGAGGCTGAACAAAGGTGGGAGGCCAACAAGAAAGTAGAGACCAAAAAAGTGTGGGAGACTGAAAAGGGGTGGGAGGTCAACAGGAAGGTAGAGGCCAAAAAGGGGTGGGAGGCTGAACAAAGGTGGGAGGCCAACAAGAAAGTAGAGACCAAAAAAGTGTGGGAGACTGAAAAGGGGTGGGAGGTCAACAGGAAGGTAGAGGCCAAAAAGGGGTGGGAGGCTGAACAGAGGTGGGGCACCAACAAGAAAGTAGAGGCCAAAAAGGCATGGGAGGCCAAACAAGGGTGGGAGCCTCTCAACCTCCCCCTTCCTTTTTGTTCTCCCACTCTTTCTGCGCCTTTTCTTTCATTTTAACGTCTTGCCCCTTTTTGGGCCTCCCACCTTTTGTCATCCTCCACCTCTTTTTGGCCTTTAATTTCTTGTCAGCTTCCCAGCCTTTTTTCTGCCTCCCACCCCTTTTCGGCTTCTTCTTTCTTCTCATCCTCTGTCATCCCCGTTTTGGCAATTGCCTATCTGGCGATTGCCTATCTGGCTCGCTCAAAATTCCCGCTTGGGCTATCAGGAATCGTTCAGCTGGGAGCTGGCACACTGCGGCATGATGCAACAGCGCTCCATGCAGCGAGCCCTGCAAGGCTGCTACGTGTCGCCTTTGTTAAATTTGTCACTAAAATCAATAAGCAATCCTCAAGTGGTGCAGCTCCCTGTGGCTCTTCAGGGAGCTCTGAACTAACACTTCCCCAAATAAATTCTGGGGCACTTGTTTTTTTGGACTTTGCGCAGACAGTCCCGCTGTCGGGGAGCCAGCGTCAATGGACGGCCATGGAGACGTTTGTACTTCGCCTGGCTGTGGTTTCTCGCATTGTTTCTGTCCCTTGAGGTGGAAGAGCTCCCTAGCTCTAGGTGCAAGTTGGTTGTCTCCTATTTTTGGATCAGACAATGAACGCATTCCCCATTAAGTCCTGCTGGAGAAATCCAGCTGTTCCCCAGTGGCCCCTTTTTCCTTCTCCCTTGCCTCCAGTCATGCTCGGTCTGAGTGCTGAAACCACAAATAACCCGGGAAACCTTCCCGCGTGAGTCATCTTCTCCACATGGACCACCGCCGGCACAGACCCGCAGCACGGCAGTCCCCGCTATGGCCCCTCTGCAGCGGTCCACCCACCCTGGTCCCAGCAGCCCAGGATGCATCTGCTGGGGCGGCCGAGGCGGGTGGGTGGGTGCTCTGGCTGCCCCCGCTGCGTGCTGAGACAAAGCTTGTGTTCTTCTGCGCCGCATGTCTAATGGGTGGGAGGGCACGTGCGTCCCAGGCAGAGGTATCTTTCCTACTATCTCTGGTCTCAGTAAACAAGCATACACACAGAGTACAGCTAAAAAATTGCAGAACAATAAAAAAGCATAAAGCCTCTAAATTGTGGGATGTCAGGTGTTACTACTGCTGTAATTTTCTCCTTTATCAGGTCTTAGGCATGTGCTTGAGTTCTGTGGTGCATGTAAGGGCGGGGTGTCTGTTTATTTTAAGATTTCTTTTTCAGTTCTGTTGTACAAATGACGTCCACAGATCAATCCATGGTCAGGTTGAGGAAGACAGTGGGATTAGACTGGGGTTCCCTTAGTTTTTACTCTTTTTTTCCCCCCCCTTTCTCCCCCCCCCCCAATAGGCTTAGCATATACCATCTGAGCATGCTCAAAAGTATTTTTGTTGTATTTGCAAGCGTTTGTTTCTCGGGAAGGAGTTAGGCTACATGAGGGTGAAGTCTGGTTAAGCTAAAAAAATGTAGCTATTTTTCCTGTGGTTAGAATTATTTTTAACACTAGTAATTTTTTACATGCAAGTATTTTTCCACTCATTCCATAACTCAGAAATAGTTGAAAGGAGGTCAGTCAAACATTTGAATTAAATGCATCTTCACGCAAAGGCTCAGCATGGAAAATTTTAGCTGCAAAACAGAAGTGTTTCAGAAGGCATTCAGCCCGAGCATGACATGATCATGCCCATGGTTCCATCAGCCTGCAAACACTGATGTGCACGTAACCTCAGCTCACCAGCTAAACAGGAATAGCCCTTCTGAGCAGGACTAAAAACCTGAATAAAGCTTTCAGCCCAAGCTCTCTTTCAGTAGTTCTGCAATAGCTTACCGAAAGCCTGGATCACCCCTTCAAGCACAAGCCCAGCAATACGTCCCCAGACAAGCCCAGGGATGGGGGTGTCTGGCTCAGGGCACCAAAGGGGGCAGTGAAGAACCAGCACAGTGTCTCCCACCCCATCACAGGACCACCAGAATTAATGTCTGCTTTGGAATCAGTAACTGGGTGAACAGAGATGGAAACAAGCTGTCCAAATTTAAATGTCCCCTGATGGCACATCTCCTGCAGCATTCAGTTTACTCTGCCAAGAGTTAACTATTAAAGCATATGCTTTATTTCCAGTTTAAGTTTGGCTTGTTTCACCTTACAGTCATCAGACTGAGATGTACTTTCGCCTGCTAGATCTAAGAGCCTTCTGTTACTGACTCTGTTCTCCACAAAACCACTTGCATACAGATGTGTGAGCAAATTACCCCTTACTCTCCTCTCCACTAAACCCTGCACGCAGCATCACTTGGGTCTTTCAGGCTGAGGCAGTGCCTGTGGCTCCTCTTGGAGCCCTTCCCAGAGCTCCAACATCCCCCTGCACCGTGAGCACCAGCAGCACGTGAGCTCCTGCCATCACCAAGAGACCAACAGCTCCTTGTTTTGAGATGTGCCTGTTGCTAACTCAGCGACCGTGTTGACTTGTTAGCCCACAGCTTCCACTGAGCACCCACAAGCCGCTGATTAATCTCGCCACGCTTTCCACCAAGCCCATGCTCCCAGGACAGGTCTCTGCACTGCTGGAGCAGTGTCTGTGCTTTGCTCCTGAAAGCAGGGGTTTACATTTTGCAGTGACCTGATGTCATCTGTCTGCACCTGGCACACCACAGCATCCAGAGTCTCCGTAGTGGTGGGACGCCTCCTTTGCTGTCCCTCCATCCCTGTGTGCATGAATTTGTCGTTAATGATGTAATCAGTCATTTCTTTGTTTTCTTCAATTTGTTAGGTAAAAATACTACTATCTGCTCTCACATAGGCGCCTCACAGTTGCTGGAGGAGTTCACCATCCTCTGTGCTTCTTTGCATGCCTCAAGATCTTGCTCATATTAAAGTGATACCATCTGGGGTTTACTCTAAACTGATTTTTCCTTTCCATTTGCTCAACTGCAGTATGTTGGGCACTGGTACAGAGACCATGCAGTCCAGGAACCCACGTGGAGAGAGGGAGACAATGTTTGGGGTGGGGTGGGGGAAAGCATGTGCACAAATGTGCAGACTCACATTTGGTGGGAAGGCAGAAGTTCCTTATGTTAAAAGGTGCTTCCAGTAGAAATACTGCACTGGCAAAAAAACCCAAACCAACCATTCCATCAGTGGGCTTGACCCACACTGGTGCCAGTAGATGTATCTGGTCAAAAGCAGACAGGATTCCAGGGGGGTGTATATTACTAGTACACACATTAAATACTGAAATTTAACTGAACTGACATATAGTGGCTGCACAAAGGCAGCATTCCCTCAGTTCTGTGGAGGGGACAGTAAAGAAGGGGCTGTCAGAAAGGCAGGCTAAAATGCAGGAGGAGACTTCTAAGCTATTAAACAGTTTACATACTTGGAGAGTTCTCCTTTTAAAATACCACCCAAAACCATCGGGTGTATTATGGAGTTGGACCTCAGGACATGAGCATCGGACATGTCTAGACAACGTGAGATAAGAAAGCAAAGGAAATAAGGATTTAAAGTCTGTCCTGTCCAGGGGATTTTCCTGTTTCCCACGTGCAAAAGTATGATCATTGCTTTCTAAAAAAACGGCCATTTAGGATGGCTGCTAGGAAATAATATCCAGCCACGGAGCAGGCCAGCATCAGTTCACTCTGAGAAGCAGAACATCTGACAGCACCGCGCACAAGCCCCTCAGCCAGCAGAAAGCTGCCTGTCAGCTCCCCGAGCGTTGGGTCCATGAGAGAGGGAAGAGGTGGCGTTTGCCGGGTCACTCACTGTTCCTGTTAGGCAGCTGATCACAGGCAGGACGCTTTGACCTGCATTTTTGTTAGCTGTCTGTGTGGATGTTTGCAAAGTGCCCCCTCACGTGCACCATAGCTGATTCTGCCGCAGTCATGGCTGGACATTTGGCTGCACAAATAGCCATCGGTGTGTCCAACACACTACTGGTATGTGCAAATACAAGGTCTGCTGCTGCACAAGCTATTTATGCATTCACATAGTTACAAGCAAGACCTTAACTTATCTCTGCTTCAGCTTCCCTGTGCAAAATGGGGATAATAACACTTGCTCATTTTGCAAAAGGGCTCTGCAGCTCAGTTCATTAATATAAAGTAGTTTGAGATCCTCTGATGGAAGGTGTTAGAGATGGACAAAGGGGTACTAATGGCACAGAGCTGACTTAAGTCCCAAGCACTGGTCTCACCAAGTTGTACTGTGTTTGCTAATCCAAGTGTGTAATCAGCGTATACATAGGCGACATGTTGGTTCAGGCTGTGTAATACACAGCAACTTCAAAGCACGCTCTCAATATGAGCTCATGCTTCCCGAAAGGGGCAGGAGGTATCTGTGCACACAGCCACAAAGGACTGGCGATGCGCAGATGAAAATGGAGAGCTGTCTGGTAGTGGGAGCGTGAGATTGGTGTGTATCTAAATACAGACATGGTGCCGCTCCTTGAAACAGAAAACATCTAAATCTCTCTCCTTCCCCACCTCTGCCTGTCAGCTCCTCCGAATGAAGTCCCAGCTTTGTTTTCCCGATTTCCATTTTGTATCCTAAAATATTCACTCCAAGTTCCGCTTGACAGACATCCCTAATCTAATCTCCATGTCTGCTTTCTAATTTTCACAGTCAGGATAAAACAAATTGGCTGGCGTTAATTGCCTGTGCAGCGGCCTGGAGCTTTGAGCCGTGATTTACGAGCTCAGAGCAGGCGCTCTGCAACACATTTTTCTTAATTTATTTTTAATGAGTCTCTCAATTAATTTTCTTGGAAACATCTTAATGATGTTGGAGGCGGGTGTTAATGAGGTTTGTACCAGCACCTCATTTTGCATATTTTAAAGTACTGAATGGCATCACAAGCTAGCTCCTAGTCCTAAAACAGAAGAAAGCTTAAGACTGGAGAGAGATACCTTCCTCAGCTAATACTGCTGTCTCAGCTTAGGCTTTCAGGCTGTATGGGACAGTGGGTGACTTTCAACGTGGGGCGGCTGAAGCTGGCTAAGCCGGCAGGGATGGGATGACCCTGGTGGCGCAGGAGGGCCGAGGGGCAGCGCTGGGGCACAGCTGGTGGCCGGACGCTTCTTAACAGATGGGATCAAAGCCTCGACTCAGCGCCTGGGCAGGCCACAGTTCTCCCTGACACCCCTGTGCCAGCATCCCCCACAACATAGGTGCCCCGTCCCCCCCCACATCCCCCCGGACAGATCCTTTGGGTGGGAGCGCCCTGGGGCATGGGGGCCAGGCTGCCTGGGGCTGGCGGCTGTTGTGCCATGTGCCAGCATCCCCCGCAAGCCCCGTCCCCCCCAACATCCCCCCGGACAGATCCTTTGGGTGGGAGCGCCCTGGGGCATGGGGGCAGGCTGCCTTCCACCGGCTCGCCAGGTCCCCAGTAATTGCTGGTGCATGTGCCGGCGAGAGGCAGCAGCTTGATCGTCTTTGTTTTTTCTCAGCATGTCAGTCTTCATTAAACCGGAGGGGAATGAAAAAGGATTCACTTTTGTCCCAGCCAGAACGTGGCAGCTGTTTAATTTCAATTAACGTGGCACTGAAAAGAATAACATTACGGCAGTAATTAAAGTGAGACAACTCCCACCCCCAGCACTGCACGGTGCCGGCTCACTCAGCAGAGGGTCCGGTTTGGCCCTGCCCATCCTCCCAGCACCAGGTGAGCACGAGCAGGCAGCTGTGGGTCAGGGCTGTGGGGCCGCCCCACAGGCTCACAAGGAGCTGGAGCAGGGTTGAGCCCTGCCAAGGTAGGTGCTGCCCGCAGCCCCGCAGCAGCCAGCCCCGCAGCAGCAGGATCAGCAGCACATCAGCTGGAGGCGAGGTACCGCAGTGGGTCAGATGTGCCCAGGCACAGGCAGCCAACGGTCACCTCTGGAAACACCGGCCCAACACAGAGCCCCACCACAGCTCCCCTGCTCCAGGAGGACATGGCGGGGTCCATGCAGCACAGCACAGCTCAGTACAGTCTGGCATGCATGGCACAATGCAGCACAGCATTGCATATTGCACAATGCAACATGGCACGGCACGGCACAGCTCAGCACGCATGGCACGATGCAGTGCAGCATGGCATGGCACAGCTCAGCACAGTGCAGCACGTGTGGCACAGCAGCACAGACCATCACAGCACATGCAATAACCAGCTTGGCAGTGGGCGTAGCCTGGCGGCATAGCCAGGGCTGCTGCATGCAGTAAAGAGGGCAAACGAGATGACAAAGGCCCACGTAAGCAGTGGCTGCAAGTGGGCCACGGCACTGCAGGCTGCAGATCTGGGTGTGTACTGCTGCGGGACAGCAGAGCAATGCCAAGCCGTGCCGAGCTGTGCCACGCAGAGTGGTGCAGGCTGCTCTGGGCTCAGTCCCAGCATGTGTGCTATGTGCAGGGTGCTGCAGGGGAGAGCAACCAGCTTTAATTAAAGCAGCAATAAGGCCGTGATGGAGCACCAAGGCAGAGGGTGGCAGCCGTGGAGGCTCTGTGCCCTGGCTGCCACTGCCTGAACAAGACTGAAATCTGCAGGGAAATTTTGTTCACTTGCGCTGGCAGAAATTAGGGCTAAATTAAATTGCATTCTGCACAGTGGGGGTTAAGTGGTCCTGCTCACAGGACTGTTGGTGCTGGCCTGTGGCTTCGACCCGCTGGTGGAGCAGGTCGTCATGGCAACCGATGATTTCTATTATGGTACATCTGCGTTCACCTTCTGGGCCCAGCTTGGCCTTGGAAATTTCCAGTTAAAATACTTACCTGTGAAACTGCACTGAGCGTCTGCGAGGGGTGACAGCACAGGGAGCCCTGTGGCAGAGGCAGCCAGGGCCAGCGGCAGGTGTGTGCCCGGGGCATCGCTGTGCAGTCATGCTCAAGGCAGTGCTGGCACCCAGTGACCCGCTCTGCTACCCTGGGCACCCGGGCTGCTGCAGTGCGGCCCCAGGCAGGGAGCACAGACCAGCCACACACTGCCCAGAGCTGTTGAGCCATGATGGGGCAGCCCCATCCACCCCCTCCACTTCAGCGAGCACCCTGGCCTGGGGTGCAAGGCTCACCCAGTGCCCCCCCAACTCAGGCACTGCAGACCCCATTTCACTAGCCAGCAATCCCATCCGCACCAGCGTTTTGCCTCTAGGGACTGGTTTTCATACATCTGCACTGCTGCACGCTTATCTACACTGAACTAGCACTGCCTCTCTGTCTGGTCACCGTCTTACACAGTCCTTTGGCAGCTTGGCAAATTGCGCCCATGCTTCCAACCCACTACAGGGTGACCTGCGGCCCCACGGGATGGGGCAGGTCTCCTGTGCCCCAGGAATTGGCTGGAGGTCTCTCCCTGCCAAGACCTGACACTGATTCCTCCCGCCAGCCCCAGCCCATCCCCTGTGCACTGACTGACCATTTTCCTAAAAGCCCTGGGTGAAGGTTTCCTGCAGGGTTGCACAGCAGGATTTCCCTTTGCAAAAGCTGCTTGCCCTTTCCCCAGCAGACCAGTGTTGCACATGTGCCTGCTGATTTGGGTTTCTATCAACTCCCCCAGCAGCAGCCAGGCTGACAGCCAGGCTCATCTTCATCCTCAGAGCCTCTCCTTGCCCATGGACACTGCACTTGCCCCAAGAAGCTTCTGGGGCACACTCAGCCTCCCCTGGGGCCCGTGGCCTGCAGCCCTGCCAGGATGTGCCCCTGTGGTGGGTCCCGCCACCTGGGCCCCATGCGTGGTGTGCAGAGCAGAGGGGCCACACTGCACAGCCGCCCACCTCCCCAGCCACTGCCAACACATCACTTGGGCGGCTCCGGGCCCGATTTGTTCACATTTACTATAGTGTGCACACACAGACAGAGGGTTTGTTTTGCGTTCAGGTTTGGCTTTTTTTCTGCTATTGATCTGGTGCTTTAAGAGGGGAAAAAAAATCTCCTTGGCTGTCTAAACACTATTGATCTGTGCTGGGAAGCTGCATGGACAGGGAAGGACGTGGAGAAATTGAAATTTCATTTCCGACAACTTGTTCCTGTTATTTTTACCCTTTTGGACAGGGAGAAACACAGAGCAGCGGCCTCAGTCAGTGTGGTCAATAGCTCCTCTGAGAGCTCGGCGCAGCTCTGGGGGGCATCTTGGGGAGCTGTAGGGCCAGCACAGTGGGAGGCAGCTGTGCTTGGGTGTCCCAGGGGCACGGCACCAAGTGTGGCACTGCTGCCGGCCCCACTGGCACCCACCTCTGGCTGCCAGGCCTGCAGCGTGTCCTAGGGCCAGCAACGGGACCAGAGCATGGCACAAGGACAGTGTAAGGGGGTTAGCACAGAGAGAGGGGGGTGCAAGGACAGTGCGAGGCTGGTGAGCAAAGCTTACCGCATAAGCCACTGCTGGATATGCCAGCGGGGCGAGACAGGGCTTGCCAGATGCACCAGCACCAGGAGGAGTTCCCTGGTGCATGGGGTCACCAGGTTCTGGTTCCGGGTATTGTCCCCAGAACCAGCCCAGGGCACAGGCTGCAGGCAGGGCAGAGTGTCATGACGTGCCAGGGACAGAGTGCAGTCGAGGAGGAGAATGCCACACGAAGGCTGCGGTGAGGGCTGCAGGCAGCTGTGGGGGCCGTGCTCCACAGAGAGGGGGCAGGTGCTGCTGGAGGGGAGGGCCATGGGCCCCCACGCAGCTCTGCCATGCTTTTGCAGGAGCCCCAGGCTCGGCATCTCCCGCTGGCACCGGCTGCTCCTGCGATGGAGAGTTGCAATGCCAATGCCACGGGATGGCGAGGCTGCCCCAGGCAGGGCTGGGTGACATCCCTGGCTGCCCCCTCCCTGGGACCGAGGGTTGTCTGGGGCCAGCAGGAAAGGCCTGTTCCATGTTGTGGTCCCTCCAACAGCGAGAGAGTGGCCAAAATGTGGCACGTCCAGGGAGGTTCCTGCACCTCTGGGCCAGCCTGAGGGTCCCTCTGGAGGGCTGCCAGGAGCGGAGGAGGCAACATCAGAGCTGAGTCGCTCCATCCAGCAGCTTCAGCAGGAGACAGAGACCTGGCAGCCCCAGGTGAGCAGTGCCAACCCAACTCCCACCCCAGGCGCTGGTCATGTAGCTGCAGGCTGGTGGCCAGGTGGTATAGGAGGCCCTGGCCAGCCCTCACCTGTGCCACCAGACAGCTCGTCCCCCAGGGCTGGGGAAAGCACAAGGGCTCAGGGGTGTCCAGTCCTGCTGCGGCTGCACTGGTCCCACTGCACCATTTCCCACAGCAGCCACAACTCATGCTGGCATCACTGCAGTGCCAAGTGCCAGCAGTGTCAGGGGCTTGGCTGTTCATGAGCCCAGGGGGACTGTCAGAACACATACACAGGGTGGTGCTGCCTGGGGTCGGGGGAGAGGTCTGCACCCACCAGTCAACACACTCCATTGCTGCTCTCTGACCAAAACCTGGACTGCCAGCATTGTCTTCCAGCCCCAGGGCCTGGCAGGAGCTGTAAGACGGGCTGGCCACAGCAGTGAGCCAGACAGATGCTGCTTATACTATGTCCTAGGGCCAAAGGCAAGCATTGGTGCTGGAGCCACGGCAAGGGGAGCCCCAAGCATGCCAGGACACACAGCAGCAGGAGCCAGCACAGGTGCTGGCCTCAATACAGGCACTGCAGCTGGACCTGGACTTCTGCAGGGGCACGAACCATGAGCGGCTGGTCCAGCTGCAGCAGCAGGAATGTGCAGTGGAGCAGAAGCACCAGGACTTGGTCTTTCTGATGCAGCAGTACCAGGCAGTGATGGGCAAGGTACTGCTGCCAGGCACAATGGCCACAGGCCAGGCTGCGTGAGTCCACCGCCCTTGTCTATGTGGCCCCCAAGCCATCTGATCACAGGCTAGGCACCATGCCTGCCCAACAGCCCCACCTGTGCAAACAGCTGGTGACCAGCCCCCTCAGGGGAAGGCAGGGGATGTCCTGCCAGCCACATGTGGGACAAGGATTGAGCACTGCACCCTGTATGGAGCAGCCCAGACAGCCCAGACACAGGGGAGGCATGGCTGGCATAGCCCAGTCCACCCAGCTGAGCAGAGCTGGAAGATTGCAGCCGCCAGTAGCCCCACTGACACCCTGGGCACCATCCCAGGGTTGGTGGCACTGCTGCAGCCCACAGCCTCACCAGTGAGCTGGGCTCACTGCTCTCCTCACGTGCTAGTGCCCTGTCACAGGTCAGGGACCATGTGGATGCCTTTGCAGGGCTGCTGGGTATCCAGCAGACACTGCCACAACGGGGAGGGCACTGTGGGGGCTGCACAGGGGTAAGAGGACCAGGAGCCAGCAGCTGTCCTGCCTCCCACCTGGTGCAGGCCACGTCCCTCTGCCACAGGCCCTCTCCAACAGCCCATTGTCCGCAGATTGTCCCTAACTAGCTACTTCTCCAGCCTCAGCCTCTCCACAGCAGGGGCACAGGGTGATCCAGGGGGTCCAGCACCCTGCAGGGTACCCACAAACCAGCAATGCACCTCTCCACAGGACCAGAAGGATGAGGCGGTGCAGACAGAAGTCACCTTCTACGTGGCCACCTGCAGCCATTCTGACACCACCTACAATACCCTGAAGGAGCACACAGAGCTGCTGGAGCAGGTCAGTGCGGCCAGCCCAGCAGCCACAGC
>NW_008794418.1:286757-298366 GCF_000699145.1 Aptenodytes forsteri | reverse complement strand
GGGAGCAGGGCAGTGCCGGCAGCCCAGCAGCCACAGCACTGGGACCAGGCAGGAGCCGGCAGACAGCACATGGCTGTGCTGCTCACACAGGTGGTGGTAGACGCAGAGATGATGCAGGGCAGCCAAAAATGGGCAGCTGAGGAACACTGGTACAGGGCACAGGACACGCAGCTGGGGAGGGCGGCTGAGCAAAGCAGTGCTGAGGGGGGTGGGGTGGGCGAAGAGGGGGGCATCTAGGGCCACAGGGCTGGGATGTTTGAGGGCTAGAGCCTGCAGCCAGCACCCTGGGGTTCCACGCTCTTGGTGGCTCCAGTGGGGAGCCCAGGACCAGCCAGAGCTGGAGCCCATGGCTTGCCCCGATGGCAGAGAGCAGCAGCAAGGAGGCATCTGGCACCCATAATGTGCACACACAGCTGGAGGATGAGACAGGAAAACACGCCAGGAGGCAGCAGGCAGTGCCTCCCCATCAGTTACTGCACATCCACATGCTACAGCAGCACTCCATCCATCCTGGTGCAACAGTGGGGAAATGGCAAGACCCTCTGAGCACCGCAGGCTCCCTGTGCTTTTGGGGCATCACTAGTTGCAGAGTTACAGGGCAGATAGTGTTTCCGTGTGCAGTTCTGGGAAGGTGGAGACTCAGCTCCCTGAGCCTGGGGGGAAGCAGCCAGGGAGGCATAGGAGCCATGAGAGCAAGTGTCCCAAAAACACGCTGCAGGGCTGAGCTCTGCTCCACTTCCCACAGAAGCCCTGGGACAGGGTGGGGGGAGGCAATGCCAGCCTGCCCCCACTGTCTCAAGCAGCCCAGGCACCAGCACAGCAGCTGCCAGTCCCGAGCATCCTGCAGCGCACAGAGGAGCAGCCATGCCTGTGCTCGGGGAAGGGCGTGCAGCACGAGGCCAACGGCAAGGTGGGAGGTGGAGCTGCAAGCACTGCAGAAACAAGCAGCCAGCAGCAAGGCTGAGCAGGCACAGAGCAGGTAGGCAGGCCCTGAGGCTGGCTGTCCCTGGCACAGCCAGAGCCTGACCAGGGTGCTGCCTGCACACACTCTATCAAGGGAGGGCAGCCTGGGGCTGCCACAGCTCAGACTGTGCCCTTGCCCCTAGGGAGCTGGCAGCACTGCTCCAGGCAGAGCTGAGCCAGTGGCAGTGGAAACAGCAGGTGACCCTCGAGCAGGCGCTGCAACACATGCACGCTGCGGCCCATGCTGAAGAGAAGCTGCAGAGAAGCCAGGAACAGCTCCAAGCCCTGAGGAAGCAGGTAGGTAGCGGGCAAGACCTGCTGTGGGGTCCCTCTGTCAGCCTGGCCCAAGTCTCCCCTGCCCCAAGGATGACCCAGGGCCTGCCCAGTGCCAGAAGCAGGCTGCCACACTATGGGAGCTGCAAGGGGAGCTGTGCTGTCAACAGGACGGGAAGGAAAAGCTCTAGCAAGAGCTGCAACAGGCAAAGGAGTGGATGAGCACCATCAAGAGAGATAATAAAGCCCTGCAGCAAAGCCTGTGCTGCAGGAGTGGGCAGTGAGCTGGGATCAGCAGCAGGAGAGAGGGCAGACCTCGCTCTGACAGGAAGCGGCACTAGCACAGCAATGCAGCACCCACTAATGCATTGCCTTCTCTGCAGCTGGGGGCACAGGAGGAGCAGAGCCAGGGCCTGTGGCACAGCCTGGCTCAGTTGCAGGAGGAGCTGGGAGCCACCCAGGCCCGGGAGCAGCAAAGTCTGCAGCAGCTTAGCGGAGCCAAGGAGACCATCCAAGACCTGCAGCAAGAAGTGGCCTCCAACAGAAAGCACCTGGCAGAGCTGCTGCAACAGGTGAGGGCAGGGACAGGACAGGCCCAAGATGCAACCAGCCACCATGCAGCCCTCAGTGCCAGAGCAGCAAAGTGCTGCAGAGAGCCCTTTCCTGCTTCTGGGCAGCACTAGCCCCTGGGGGGAGCCCCAGCCTGCCCACGGCTTGGCCCACCACCCTCCCTGCCCCACCATTTTGCATGCAGGTGCAGGACATGGCCACCCTGCAGGCAGAGCTGGCCCAAGCTCAGCAAGAGAAAGCCAGGCAGAAGGAGAAGATTGCAGTCTACGAGGAACAGAGGCAGCAGCTCCACTGGGAGCTGAGGAAGCTGCAGGTGTCCCAGGAGCAGAGCAAGCAGGAGGTAAGCATGTCCCAAGCCTTCCCACAGGGCACCGGGAGTCTGTGCTCAGCCTGTCTTTCTCTCACTGCCTCTCAGTGCCACCAGCAGGCCCACTCCTTCCAGGAGAGGCTGCAGGAGCTGAGCAGCCGAGCCCAACACTGGCAGCAGCTACAAGAGGACAGCGAGCGAGCTCTGGCTATGCGAGAAGAGGAGCTGGTTCTTTGCAAGGTGGAGCTGGCTTTCCTCAAGGAAGAGCTCAGCAAGGCCATGGAGCAGGTGCAGGATAGAAACAGGCAGCACCACAGCCCAAGGGCAGGAGCACAGGCTGGACCCCTAGCACTGGAGAATGACAGATCCTGGCCCACAGGCAGGGCAGAGGTGGAAGGGACAGGACAGGGGACAGCATACTGCAGATATGCCAGGCCACCAAGGGAGGAGGCTGTGGGTCTGGCAGCAGCAGCAGGGCTGAACATCTTGTTCTCCTTAAACTAGCCCTCTTTGCTCCACTGCTAGAAAGAAGTCCCTCAGCATGAAACTACCATGTTGTGACAGAAAGTTCACAGCCAGTAGTGCTGAGGTAACGGTTCTTCTCCGGAGCAGCTCTCCTGAGACACTAGCATCTCCAGACCCTCTGCTCAGCCCCAAAGGCTGCGGCCCCAGTACAGCCTGGTTTCTCCAACTGCCTTCAGCCCTGGGCACATAGCGGCTGGGAAGAGCAGTCACATGCTGGTTCACACACTGCACCGGGGGTCATTCTTTCCAGGTAGAAACCCTGCGCTCTTCACACGCCCTGGCATGCTCTGACAGCAGCAGGCCACACAAGGAGAGGGAGCTGGTGCTGGTCAACATCAGCCAGTGTGTGAAGGAGCAGATGTGAGTGAGAAGCCTTACTGGAGTAGAGAGGGGCAGGTGGCTGCCTTCTCCTCACACCAACTCACGCCTTGCTTTCAGGCAGTCAAGTGAGAAACTAGGGCACAAGATCCAGCGGCAAATCAAGCAGACCACAGAGCCGACAGGCGAAAAGGAGTAAGTGGTGAACATGAGGAGTAGGGCTAGTGTGTGAAGGAGCAGATGTGAGTGAGAAGCCTTACTGGAGTAGAGAGGGGCAGGTGGCTGCCTTCTCCTCACACCAACTCACGCCTTGCTTTCAGGCAGTCAAGTGAGAAACTAGGGCACAAGATCCAGCGGCAATTCAAGCAGACCACAGAGCCGACAGGCGAAAAGGAGTAAGTGGTGAACATGAGGAGTGGGGCTGAGGTCTCTGCACACCACTGATGGCAGGGATGTATGGGACAGATGGACAACTGCTGGACTACCAAGCTCCTGCAAGGCCAACAGATCAGGATTGTCTCTGCACCACTCCATCACCTCATGTCCCCTGCCTTTCCTCCAGGCATCTTCAAGACACAGTGGGCAAGATGCAGGAGGAAAACACGTACCTCACGGTCAGAACACATGAGCAGCACCACAAGTGTGAGCAGCTGAAGGTGAGCAGAATCCCTGGCACAGCCTGGCCTGAAACAGGGCTGGGCCTATGGTCTTGTGTGTACAGGGACAGCTGGGCACTGGCTGCCTGCCCAGGGCATGGGTTGTGGGAGAACTGCCTTTGCAGTAGTATGGGCCAGGGCTGGGACAGGGACAGGTTGTCTTTGCCCTCTAGGTCAGTGTAATTCTATGCCTTGTCCCAGGCTCTACAGGGCAACAGCTTGACAGTACCAGCCCTGCACGATTCTGCAGGGCTGCCTCCACCCAGCACTCGCCTCCAGGACAAGAAGCAGCGCAAAACAAAGCAAGGATTAGACTGACAACCTTTGAACAAATAAAATTCTTTCTGTTCTGTAGCAAAATTAGTGCCAAGCACCAAAGCCTTCCTGGGCCACAAGCTGTAGAGAGCCTCACAGAGTACAGTGATCAGAAGAGCTGGGCACTCTCCTAAGACTCAGCTGCTCCTGGAAGTCTTTAAGCCTCAAAGCAACGGGCACTGCCGCCTTAGAGGCCAAAGCGGGCTGGGGTGCGTCGTGGCGTCAGGGGCTCCCCCTGCTCCTTCCGCCCAGGGGTGTAGATTTTAGTGGATCTGCCAGGAGAGGACAAGGGTGATTAGTGGAAGATGCAACCTTTCCCTGCACTTTCCACCCATGGGGCAGTTGGGATCCTCCACGCAGCTCACTACTCCTGCTCTTAAGCAGGCAACCCGTGGCCAGGTAGGGCCAGCACCTACCTTGCACTGCCCAGTGGGTTACGGCGCTCCTGTTCTTCCCGGCGGGCACGCAGCTGTTCCTCAGCCAAAGCCATCTCTTCCTCCATGGCAGACACTTCTTCCTTGGCACGGCGGCGGTTCTCCTGGAGCAAGGCAGCAGCAGGTCAGGGACAGGCAGAGGGCTGGCCAGCAGCAGTCTCTCTGCAGGCCCATAGGCCTGCTCCCTCCATGTCAAAACACACACACTGCACTAGAACAGGCATGCAGTGGGCCTGCTGTCTGCCAGCTTGTCTTGGACACGAGACTCACCTGGCGTGACTTGCCAGCATGTTTGATACTGTAGAACATGGGGCCCAGCTCTGCCAGCCACTCTCCATCCACAGCAGTGACACACTGCATGTATTCCTGCAGGGACAGAAGGAAAGACGAGGGAAGCAGGATGGCACTCTCAGGGCCTGGGCACCATTTCCAGAGCCATGGAAGCTCCCTCTCTCCCCCACTTGCTGATGGCACTTCTCAGGCTGGGACTGTACCCCTTCCAGACAATTCCTCCTGGTCTCAGAAGCTGCTATGGGCTGGACTTGGTGAGACCGCAAAGAGGTTCAAATGTGTCCCACATAGGCCAGGAAAAAAACATTGGGAAAGGGACAAACAGGACACTGCAGATGACACAGACATGCCTAGTTGGCATAGATGAGAAAGGCTGAGAACTGCCCTTCCGATAGATCCTAGTATCACAGCAAAGCCCTCCCATCTCCCTCAGAGCACTCCTCACCCTTCTTCCAAGCCCTCAGCTCAAGCTCACCTTGGTGGTCATGACCAACTCATGATACACAATGTAGTCTGGTGTGTAGCCCATGCCAAACAGAGAGCTCGTGGGGTGCAGGTGGCAGGGCATGCCTGTGCGGATGTTCACATACTCCCCAATGCCCTGCAAAGAGAAGTGTAGTTAGCCCACCTGTTCCCAGACAGGGCCTCTCAGCCCCCAGACTAGCACAGACAACTCTCACCTTCAGCTTTGCAGCTTGATGGAAATACGCAGCACAGATGCACTTCCTGACAACGTCCCAGTCAGTACCACAGGATGCTAGGCTCATTCGCTGCTGCACCATAATGTCCTTGAGCTGGGCACGCACCTCCCGCACCTGCAAAGGGGTGTGGCAGTCAGATCCCTCTACTGTGTAAGGCTCCCTCCCCCAACCTCGTTGCCCAACCGTAACCCTCACCTTCCGCATGGCCTTGGCATGGATGAAGTGCTGGTTGCACCACAGTGTAGAATAGCTATTGTTCTTCCACTGCAGGTAAACATTCAGGTAAGTCAAGTGATCACTCTCTGGAACAGCAAATTTCTCCCGCACTTGGTCACTCTCCTCCTCTCGGCCCTGAAGGGTGAGCAAAGAACACAGGTTAGTCAAAGGGCAGGGGAAGGCCCCAAACTGCTGAAAGAGCAAACAGGTACCTTAGGCCGATAAAAGATGGCAGGCACAGACAACATGGAGACAATGAGCAAGATCTCAGAGCTGCAACCCATGTCGCAGGAGACAATGAGCATTTTGGAGAGTGCAGGATCCAGTGGGAACTCCACCATGAGACGTCCTGTTGAGGTCAGACCACCTGTAGGAACAGCATAGGGATCAGCAGCTGGGCAGGTCCCAGTCCCATGGGCTGACAGTTTGCCCCAGCAGCCAATACCTGTATTATCCAGGGCACCCAGAATCCAGAGCTGGTACATGGAGTTCAGCATGTTGTCCTCAGGGGGCGGATCCATGAAGTGGAACTGCAGCAGGTCCTGCACACCCAGGGACTTGAGCAAAAGCACTACATTGGCAAGGTTGGTGCGCTGGATCTCGGGCACCGTGGTTGTCAGCAGCTCATTCTTGTAGGCACTCTGGGTGTAGAGCCTGGGGAACAGATGCCCAGAGCATGCTCCTCCTGTTCAGGCCACTGTGTTCCTTACTGAGTCACCAGCCGTTGCCCAACCCAGCCAGGCATGGCACAGGGCAGCAGCTCTGCACTCAGCCAGGCTAGCCAGCAGGACCCCAGGGAGGAACCTCTACCCTGGCCAAAGTGTGGCCTCCCCAGCACATAAGGGTGCCTGGGCTGCAGTACAGTGTACACCCCTCTCAAGCACAGTCCTTCCCTGGGCACAGATCAGTCTCAAAGCAAAGCCTTGAGAAAGCTGCCTTTGGCCTGGCTGCTTTCCTGACAGCATCAAGGGTGGAACAGCCACAAGTGAAGATGGACAAGGGAAGAAACTGGAGCATATCCTTTCCTCTGCAGAGGCACTGGGTCCAAAAAAGAAGGCCTCAAGGCCTGCCTACTGCCTTCATCCCCCCAGAAGTTCAAGATAATGAACAGCTCCAGTGAGAAAAAAACCCATATATAACCTCATGCCAAGCTGCAGATAAGACAGGAACAGGGACATCAGTGACATGCCTACCTGAAGCAGTGGCCTGGGCCTGTTCGGCCAGCTCGGCCTGCCCTCTGATTGGCATTGGCTTGACTGATGGGGTAAATCTGCAGCGCATCCATGCCTATACGGGGGTTGAAAACCTGCAGGGCACAAGAACAGACTGAAGTAAGAGGAAGGCTGGGTCACTACCACAAGACTCCCTCAACCCAACCCCAGAGATCACAGACATAAACAGTACAGGAAATCTTGGCTTACCTTCAACTTGCAGTAGCCAGAGTCAATCACAAACATGATGCCATCCACTGTCAGTGAGGTCTCTGCAATGTTAGTGGCAACAATGCACTTCCTGACCCCATCCGGAGCCTGCAAGCATACCGCACATCAGTCAAATCCCTGGGCAAGGGCCTCTGCACCACTGAGGAAGAGTGCAGAGCAGCAATACAGAACCCAGAAGGACAGGGGTGACTCTTGGGAAGTTAAGGGGGGGGCACATGCTTTCTCTCGCTCTCCACATCCAATACAAAAGGCATGTCTGCACCTCTCACTCATACTCAGTAGTCTTCTCTGCACTAGTTTCCCCTGTCCCCACTCCTATCACAGAGCACACATCAGCACCTTCTGGAAGATCTTGGCCTGCAAGTCCGACGGTAGCTGAGAATAGATAGGCAGTACAGCAAGAGCAGGCGCCTTCTCCAGCTCCTCAAGGTGCTCCACAATTTGCTCTGAGGTCACCTAGACACAAAGAGGGGTGTAAACATAAGATTAAAACAACAAGGTGGTAGGACAGCACCTGCCCTTCCAGCTCACCTCTATGTCCTCCTGGCCAGGCATGAAGACGAGGATGTCACCAGGAGCACCAGACAAATGGACCTGCAGGGCTTGTTTCACTGCAGCCTCCACATAATCCTCTTGTGGGGTCTGAAAAGCACAGCCCAGGTTATAGATGCCAATAATCTCACCTGCCCCGTCCTGTGTGCAAGACTGCATCATAACATGGCTACTCCTCCTCTATCCTTTCTGTCCACCACAGAGTACAGTATACCCAAGTCATAACCCCCTCCTGTTACAACAGAACTTCCCTCTGCAATGTTGACCATACCTTGCTGAAAAGAATATCAACAGGGAAAGTGCGCCCAGGAATGTGGAAAATAGGAACGTTCCCAAAGAAGGAGGCAAACTTATCTGCATCCATGGTGGCCGAGGTGACAACAAGCTTCAGATCTGAGCGTCGGGCCACCACCTAGAAAGCAGATGAAAGGAACAGTAAGGAAGGGGCATTTGTGCATGGCTGCAGGCTGCTTCCATTATTACTGAGACAATAGCACAGGACAGAGCTTCTGCTGTACTCTAGAGGCACTGGCCACCAATGCCAGGGAACACAGATGCTGTATGATCTGTGCAGTTAAAAAGACCCGCCAACCTTGGTCCAGGAAGCCTTAAGCCAGCAAAGATCTCTGTACCTAGAGTTTCTGACAGTTAGCCAGCAAGCCTCTGGCAGCACTTAGGCACTAGGGAGATTTAACCCCCCAGAACCAGGGACCAGGGTGTTGAAGCAGCAAGTGCAGACAGAGATGTGGCAGCTCTGCTTCCTTCTCCCAGGCCTGGTAGAGAAGGGCTGTCCCTGCCAATACTCTGCTTTAAGACCAGCTCATGTGCCCTATGCTGCCGTCCTCTAGTCCAGGCTCACACACACCTCCCGAAGCAGGCCAAAGAGCACGTCAGTATTGAGTGAGCGCTCATGTGCCTCATCCATGATGATAGCACTGTAGTTGTCCAGGTCAGCCTCTCGCAGTGACTCACGAAGAAGGATCCCATCTGTCATGTATTTGATCACTGTGTTCTCAGATGTGCAGTCCTCAAAGCGGATGGCATAGCCCACCTGGGAGGGCAGAGACACCAGCAAGTCTTCCAACAGCCCCATGCACTCACTGTCATCAGGCTGCACCCCTGCACCCACTGCCAGACTCACCTCCTCTCCCAGACGCACCCCCATCTCTTCACTGACCCGCTTGGCAACTGACATGGCTGCCACTCTGCGGGGCTGGGTGCAGCCAATCATGCCGTAGTCTGTGTAGCCATCCTCATGGAGGTACTGTGTCAGCTGAGTCGTCTTCCCACTCCCCGTCTCCCCCACCACAATCACAATGCTGTTGTCTCTGAAGAAAGGGAAAAAGTATTTCTTCATATACCACAAAGAAGGGCTTTTGCATTCACAGCCCTGGCTGGCCACCCAAGCATCATCCTACTCGGGCAGCAGAGCTGCCACCAACCACACAAAGCAATGGGCTTTGTTTCCTGAGGGTACAGCTTCCAAATGGACCATGTATCTAGGAGAATTTCTCCCTCGGGTTCCTGAGATGTAGGCCAATGCCCTGGGGATGCTCTGTGACCAGCTCAGCCATACCTGAGGATGGAGAGCAGCTCCTGCTGCACAGCGAAGATGGGCAGATATTGTCTCTGCTCCAGGATTGACTTCTTCTTGGCAAACTCACTGCTGGCTTCACTTTTTTCTTTCATGTGTTCGGCAAACTTCTGCTCAGTCCTAAGGAAACACCAGAAATCCTGAAACTGCCTCTCCACACACTTTGCTATGCCTACAGCCCCCATCACCGGCTGAGCAGGAGTAATTCAAAGCAAGCTCCTACCTGTAATCCACTTTGCCATCTTCTGTCACCATCTCATCCTTCTCCTCCTCTTTCTTGATCCCCATAATGTCTCCCAGTTTTGTGCCTGCCAGCTCCCAGTGCTTATGCTGAGCCTGGAAGGACAGAGAGCAGCATAACTTTGTCACAGCAAGCACTGACAAATCATTCTTCTCCAATCCTACTCATACGACTAGGAAAGCATATTAGCCCCACAATTCCCCAATGCTACAAGGCAGAACCCACACCCCATTCCTACATCAAGTCCCCCTCTTCCAAGTGAACTGGAGCAGAGCTTTTAGACACTGGTCTGGATACAGAGACTTCAGGCACAGGATGACCAACAACCTCCTAAGAAAATGGTTCCAGCTGCTGACCCTTCCATTAAATTTGAACTTAAACCTACACAAATCTGAACTAGAGATAACCTTCCGGCTCTTGACAGGTGCTTACAGGCCTGTCTCCCACCTTCCTGTTTGTTCTCACCTCTGATATCAGTTTAGCTTCTACCTCCATTTCACTCGTAGTATACGTAGCTCAAATCCAGCTCAGTTTCAATTTACAAAGAACACATCTGTGCTTTCCCTACAGCTATCGCATAAGCTTTAGAGAAAGTCCCTAGAAGACCCCCCCAAAAACTAATATGCCACCTTACTGCATACTCCTCCTCGCAACTCTTCTGCTGAGACATGACAAGATATATCCTGCCGCCATACTGACTGCTGACTGTCCCTAAGCTACCTGGCATTCTTCCACCTGCTCTCTTCTCCCATGATCCAAATGTCCTTTGGATCAGACTCCTCTGCACAAGCGCACAGTGATTCATGTCCCAAGCAGTGCCCGAGGAAATCACATCACAGCAGCTGCTTATGAGACAATGCAATGAGCTGGGCTGCCAGGATATCCCAGGTCATAAAAATATGAACTCCTTATCATCATCGCCACCAAAGCCTGTATTCTGCAAAGTCCAAACAAAGGCTGTGAGGCACTACATAACGTGTACAGCAGGGTAGTAAGCCAAAAGGTCACAGCATACCCTCTTACGCTCCTTTTGCTCCCTGTGCTTGCGCACCAATTGGCTGCCTTTCCGGGCTATGATGGCCAAATCTGAGGTGGCATCCTTGACAGGGATGACTGGCTCTGGCTAGAGGAAAGAGGTATTGCTTTAGTACAGAGAGCTCACACTTGCGGGGCTCCCTGCCATCAGTGCCTTCAGCCACAATCTCTACCTGCTTGGTGAAAACAATCCTTCCATCTAGGAAAGGGGGCACTAGGTTATGCACCAACAGATGCACTTTAGCAGAGTTATCCTCCTCAAAATCTTCATCCACTTCAATCCGATGAACCACACCACTGGTCAGCATGCGATTCGTCTCCCAGCGCTCATTATCCTGCAGGAAACAACATGTCAGAAAATACACAGAAGCCCCGCAGAAAGCACTGAGCTCAGGTCTGGGCCCCACACTGACAATAGGATGAAACTGATGGTTCCAGCCTAGGGAGCCTGAAAGTAAGCACTAGGGAAGCAACAGCAACTGGAAGCAGCAGGGTACAGGAAACACAGACTGGCCATATGAAGCACATGGTCAACAGGACCGTCTCCAAGGAAATGGAGGACAGACACTGTCCACAAGGCCCTGCCATACTCAGAATATGTCAGGAAGCCTGGACATAATCCCACTCATGTGCTAAGGGCAGCAGCCCCCAGGGTACACTGGGCCAACAACAGACAACCCTAGTAATGTAACTCACACCCCAGAATAGCAGGAGCATAGCCCTCTGCATTCCTGCTGCCCTGGACACTGCGATCCATGGTAGTCACTCTGATTGCGAATTCTGCTCCACGCAGGAGATGCAGGGCTGCACTTTCCAGGGGAACTTAACAAGTTTCCCTGTGAGCCAGGACACAGACTGTCCTTCTCCACCCGAGAGCAAGGGCTCAGCCTTCGCTGCCAGCAAGCGGGTCTCTCCAGGGGCAGCAAAACAAGCAGTTGCCCACACGCTCAGAGCAGCCAACCCAGCATCTCGCCCCTACCTCATTGATCTGCCGCCGCTGTGCCGAGATGCGCTTCTGCCTCTGCTTGTGCAAGTGCTGCTCCCGCTTCTTCACGTACTCCTCAGAGGAGTAGGCCAAGGGGTTGTGAAATTCATCATAGCCTTCATCCATCATGTACCAGTCCCGGTCAGCTTGCTGGGAGGGGAGAGGTGCGGCCCTGAGCTCCGCCACCCCCC
>NW_008794418.1:284091-286416 GCF_000699145.1 Aptenodytes forsteri | reverse complement strand
TCTGGCCAGCCCCCAGCCCGCTGTCCGCCCTGCTCCTCGCCCGCCTTCGGGCTCTCACCCGCTGGTCGTCCTCCCACTGCTGCCGCTCCTCCTCCGTCTCAAAGGCAATGCCCTCCTCCCCATCGGCACGCCGCCCTGGCGGGATTGAGCTGGTCAGTCCGGGCACCGGCCCTGCTGCCGCTCCAGAGGAAATACCACAGAGCCAGACCTTGGGCTGCGCAGGGGAAGGGGATTCCACCGCTGCCCAGCCTAGGCAGCTCAGCCCAGGCTCCTCACCTCTTCCTCTGGACAGCCGCGGCGTGGCCCCCAGGTGTCTCCGGTCGTCAGCCCACTCGTTGTATTTGTACGACGGGGTGGGCAATGGCGTCTTATCCGAGTACCTGCTCCTCACAGACCTGAAAAAACAGCACGATGGAGGAACTGGTGCCCACGGCCAGGCACTACTCTTACACACACTCTCCCCTTTCTGCAGCTCGACAGCTCATAGCCGCAGCCCCAGGCAGTGATACCTGTCCCGGTCTCTCCGGTCTGTGTCCCGCAGCGATGATGCCCGGTGGCTGCGCTCTGAGTCTCGACAGGAAGGCATGGGTGAGGGAGATTCCCACTGTGAGCGGTGAGCGTTGCTGTAGCCACTATCATCTTCCTCCCAGCTGGAGCGAGATGGCGTGGCTGCATCTAGCAGAGGAGATGGGGTTTGACACCTGATGTTCAAACAGTGACCCCAGACACTTGGAGCCACCTTACACCTTCTAGCAAGGAGCACAGAGAGAGGGTACCCATTTGTCCTCCCTCTAAGAGAAGGGGCTGACCCAGTGATTCCAAGGAAAACTGCCAAAGGACCACATTTCTATCACATAGACCCAGAACAGACCCCACTGCGCAGAGATCAGCCAGACTTTCACACACACAGCTGGCAGATTGCTCCCAGACCCAGGTCAAGCTAGGAGTTTTATGCTTGCCCTAACCACAAATGTTAGAACATACAGGCTTTTCTACACATGCTTGTCCTGACAAAAACAGCAGGAAACAAAAACAAACAAACAAACAAAAAAAGAACAAGCCCCTTCCTGTTAGGTCTCACACAAGAACTCTACTGAGTCCCAATCCTACCTTTGGGCCGATGTCTGGGACTCTCCGGTTCACTCCTCCTGCTGCTCCGCTCTGATGAGCCATCCCTCTCTGATCTGCTGCTGTAACGACTTCTGTCCCGCTCCTCTGCAAAAAGAAAGTAAGATCAGGTGCCCAGTGCACAAACGGGCTTCCCAAGTCTGCTGCAGAAAACACCACAAACGTTAGCTAAAGACTACAAACAGGCTGAGGGACAAGCCCAAACCCTAAGCAGGAAGAGTCACAAAGGTCTCTGAGCAGTTACCACGGTCCCGTTTACGATCATGGTCCCGATCCCTACTGCGTTCCTTCTTTCGTTCCTTCTCCTCCTTGGAGGAGGCAAAGACACCATGTTCCCGACGCTCCCTTTCCCGCTGCCGGCTGCGTTCCCAAAACTCCTCACTGACACCCCCTGTGTAGGAAGGTGTTTCCACATGGACAGAACGGTAATGCCTAGAAAGGCAGAGCAGAGAGAAGAAAAGCTCAACAGTGCTGAGGAATAGCTGGCCTTTGACTTGCCTCATACAACTCTAGTTCTAACCTCTGCTATAGCAGAAGCTTACGGTTAAAAGTGCCCTCTCCATCCTTTGCTAACAGCCCACCAAGTCTGCTGATGCTCTCAGACACGTGCACGTCTGAGCAGGCCACTGCCTCCAGGCATCTGGAAGCAGACAGTCTCACGACTAGGATGACTGGTGTTTGCAGGCCTGACAGCATCTGAAAGCACTCTGCCCATAAAGCCTCAGGGAGGGCACCAGTGAAAGAGCTTTTCCCAGACCTCCTCAGATCTGAGAGGTGCCCCACAGTCCTCCCCCGAGGAGATCTCCAGACCTCCCCACCACACAAGAGGTTACAGCCCCACCTGTGTCAGGGCACAGCCCCCGCAGACACTGACAGTGCTCACACCCCACGCTCACGGTCGTTCCCTCCGGCAGGGATCCAACGACTGTAAAGCGCCCGGTGCCACCGCTAGCACCAGGAAGCCCCACACAGACCCCACCTGTCCTTGCGAGCGCTCCGGCTGCTCCGGTTGGTCTCCTCCTCCTCCTCCTCGTCCTCCTCGGGGCTGCCCACCTCATCACGGCCCTCTTCCCAGTCCTTGTAGGAGGAGACCCGGGACCGCTTTCCACCGGCCGCCTCTTCCTCCCGCTCCCGCCGCTTCTGGGCCGCCAACACGTCCAGGCCCAGCAAGGAGGCCCGTGGTGCCGGCGCCTTGAA
>NW_008794418.1:279286-283112 GCF_000699145.1 Aptenodytes forsteri | reverse complement strand
GGGAAGAACCCCACAGACACCCCCACACAGGGGAGAGGGGAGAACTCCAGAGAGCCCCAGGCACCCCCTGCGGACGAGGGCCCCCTAGCCACCCCCCCAGGGACTCCACACGGGCCCCCCAGGCACCACCCCACCGAGGGGCAGGCGCGTGCGCACGCTCACCCCCCTGCACGGGCACACACGTGCACGCCCCCGCAGTGCTGCAGACAGACAGACGGACAAACGGAGCCTGCAGCCAGGTGTGAGGCAGTTTTATTCCCCCATGGCTCCACCTCAGCCAGCCGCCACCGTCTCCTTGACCCAGCCCAGGACATGCTGCACATCCACGTATACGCCATACTTGGAGGACGTGCAGGTCTTGTCGTAGCTGAGGATGCCGGCCACGTACCAGGTGTTGTCATCAGGGTCCTGCACAGCAAAGGCGCCGCCGGCATCCCCATAGCACGTATCCTCCCGCAGCTCGCTCATGCCCACACAGAAGGTGTCATTGCTGAGGATGGGCTGGACCCAGTAGGACGCATTCCGTGCCTCATAGTACTGCCTGCACTTCTCGCTCTCTGCCACCGGCAGCATCACGTACTTCAGCATGTTGGGAAAGGCAAAGGTGGCGCCACGGCCCCAGCCCGAGACGTAACCCACCCGCCCCGGGTGCACATAGTCCTTCTGGGGCAGGCAGATGGGCATCACCTCTTCTCCGAGGAGCACCTTCTGCTTGAGCTTCAGCAGGGCCAGATCCACAGCCTCCGGGTAGCTGGGGTGCAGCACCACGCGCTCAATGCCCAAGGCAGGCTGCTCCCGGCTGCCCAGGAAGAGCTGCAGTGTAGGGGCAATCTCCTCTGGCTTGGTGTTCTCACTGTGGTTCAGGTAGACGTTCCTGCCCGTGGTCAGCAGCCACTGGTCACCAATGAGCGTGGCCCCCACGGTGAGGTTGTGGCGGGTCACCAGCCGGCCCTGCCAAGGGAAGCTGCCCTTCCCAGCCAGCAGGCCCCCGATGATGCGCTGCAACTGCCTGGGGGGGTTCTTTGGCTTCCCGCACACTGCATAGGGCAGAGCAGGGCCCTGGTGAGCCTTCTGAGGCCGGCAGGCACTGGATGCCTCCTGGCCCACAGCAGCCCCAGGGAGCAGCCCCTGCAGCCCTTCGGCTGCCCAGACGGACCATTCACAACCGCCCACCCACTCTGCCCCTCGCAGCCCCAGCCCCTGCTGCTCTGCTCTCACCTGGCTCGCAGACAGGCACCTCCTTGCCAGCTTCAGAGCTCACCCACACGTGATCCTCGTCACACTTGTATGTGCCTTTGGAGGGAAACCAGAGTCAGCACCCCTGCCCTGCAAGGCGGGGGAAGGGCCACGCAGCCAGCGAGGTGCGGAGTTACTTGTGCCTCCCCAGGGCTCGCACCCCCCAGGAAGGGCGGGCAGGGGGAGGGGGCTGCATCATCCGGCATTGGGGCAGCCCCATGCATCCCCTGGAGCCGGGGACAAGCCCCGTCCCTGATTGCTGTGCCCATGCCATGTTCCTCACCATCACCAGAGCCACGCAGCTGGTAGTACGGGTTGCAGCGGTACTTGATCAGGTGCTCCACGTAGCCATGTTCAATCTCCGCAGGCTTTGCACAGCTCCACTCTGCAGGCAGAGGATGCTCAGCTGGCCCAGAGGACCCAGCCCAGGACATAACCCCCACCTCTGGCAGGTCCCTCCCCAATTCCTTCTTCCCTGCCAAGCTGCCCCTGCCTTCATCCGAGCCCCAGTGCTCCCACCCTTGCCCTGGAAGGTACCCGTGGCAGTTGCAGTCTCCAGCACAGTCCAGGCCAGGCCAGCAATCAGCAGCACTGCAGGTCTGTAGGGAAGAGAGGGCACACTCAGCAGAGGGCTCCTACCCCCCTGCTCCCAGTCTGTGGACTCCACCAGGACCAATGCCCTGTCCCGAGGGCTCCCTCCCCAGGAGGGCAGAGGGCTGACCCCGCACCCCTGGGACTGCCCATCAGACACAGCCTGGAGAAGTCACGTGGGCCAGACCTGGACCCTGCTGCTGTAGAGGACGAGGCTGCAGTGTTGGGACTCAGAGCGCTTCCAGGCCCAACGTGGGTCCTGCCACAGCCCACAGCAGGGCCAGGTCCTCAGCCAGGCAAGCAGGACAGACACAGCACCAAGCATGCGCAGGGACACATCAACGTTGCTCACCCCATGCTCACAGCTCCCTCTCCTCACAGCAGCCTCCTTCTGCAGGTCAATGCTGTTCAGGGCTCCCTCCTCATGTCTTTTATTGCCACCTCCCTCGCCCTGGTGCAGCCCCATGTGGTCCAGACCTCCTGACCCCACTGCATGCAGCCAGCACCTTTCCCAGCAGGAGAAGCACAAAAAGCCTCACCCGGCTCACAGCTGGCCTGGCAGAGGCTCCCAGGAAGCCTGCCAAGTCCCCATGGGAAGCCAGTGTGCCAAGAGTTTCCGGGATTTTGCAGCTACAAATATGCAGGGAGGGACCTGGCTGCAGATACTGGTGCCCTGACGCTGTGACACCAGCTGAGGTTCACAGAAAGCAGAGCCAGCCCCTGCCCCCTGAAAAACTGCCCTGTGCCACCACCTAGAGCAGTCTTTGTGGGGGCACCCGGCAGCCCCACAGGGTGCAGGCAACCGCCCCAGTGCTGGCGGGTGAAGCCGGGGCACAGGAGCCGAGTGCCATCCCATCCTGTGCCTGGCTCTGCCTACAGCCAGGGTGCACCCTGCCAGCCACCCCGCAAAGCTGGGGTGCAGCGGGGCTCGGTGCCGCCAGTGCCCTGGGCAGCACCAGCCTGGCTGGTCGAGGGGTGCAGCATGTCCCATGCCTGCAGTGAGCAGGGACTGCGGCCAAGCCAACCTCTTCCCACAAGCAGCCACCCCTTCCCGCCCAGTGTGCTCCAGCCCCACGTCCTGGCAGCCCCTGGCCCCTCGGGTGCAGGTTGTTTGTCAGCAGAGGCAAGGGCCTGGCCCAGCCTTACGGGAACTCGTAGCAGCAATCGCTGGCCAGTGCCCAGCTGGATGTGGTCAGCCAGCAGCAAAGGCACAGGGCAGAGCACATCAGCCTGCTCCAACGAGCAGAGTCTGCTTCCAGCAGGAGCACAACCAAGGGGCAGCACGGAGGGGAGGGGACAGGCACCCACCATCTTACCTATCCCAGGGTGCCACTGTTGCAGTGAGGCCACCCCAAAACTATCTGGAGCATGTGGGGCCAGCCCCAGCCCTGAGCTATTGAAGCCTCGCCTGCTGGGGGTCTCACCAGCGCCCCTCCTGCCCCTCGGACGCTCCAGTCCTTCAGGCTCACGAGGGACATCTGTGTCTGGTCCCAGACACTCCAGAAGAGGGCTTTCCCATCCTGTGCAAGCTTCTTCCCATCTCATGGGGCGCCTGTCCCCCTAAATAATGCAGGGCTTGAGATCTCTGGCCCAGCACCAGTCATACTCATGCAACCACACTTGAAACACAGAAGGCTAGAGTCCAGCACAGGACACATCAGGGCTTGACAGCTTGATCCATGAACATCGAACAGATGTGATCCATGAACAGATCCACGCTCACAAGTCTATGGGGCCGGATGGGATCCACCCGAGAGTGCTGAGGGAGCTGGCGGAGGTGCTCGCAAAGCCACTCTCCATCATTTATCAGCAGTCCTGGTTAACGGGGGAGGTCCCAGATGACTGGAGGCTTGCCAATGTGACGCCCATCTACAAGAAGGGCCGGAAGGAGAATCTGGGGAACTACAGGCCTGTCAGCCTGACCTCGGTGCCGGGGAAGATAATGGAGCGGTTCATCTTGAGGGCGCTCACAAGGCGTGAGCGGGACAACCAGGGGATC
>NW_008794418.1:273108-278023 GCF_000699145.1 Aptenodytes forsteri | reverse complement strand
GGTGGAGTCCCCATCCCTGGAGGTATTTAAAAGACGTGTAGATGAGGCGCTTAGGGACATGGTTTAGTGGGCATGGTGGTGTTGGGTTGATGGTTGGACTCGATGATCTCAGAGGTCTTTTCCAACCTTAATGATTCTATGAACCACACCAGCACTTAGAAAGGTGCTGTGGCGTTTGATGATAGCAGGCTTAGATAGCACTGTCCCACTGCAGCAGGCTTGTCCCTCCGCAGGAGACTGCCATACCCTGGCAGGGGGAAAAAAGCAACACGTGACTGTGCCTTGGTGCCCACTCAGCAGCCTCAAGGTTAGCTCGGACAAAGGGACTGCCTGCAGGAAGGTGGGGGAAGCTGTCCCAGCCTGCCCGTGGAGCACAGACCACAGCCCATGCACCAGGCTACAGCAGCGCAGGGCCATGCTCGAGGCCAACGCCACCAGTGACTGCTGTGGCAGTGCAAGGCACTGAATGTCTCCAAGCCACAGTCACAAACCAGCTGCAGAGCACAGACAAGAGTGCCATGGGACAAGGTGAAACTCAAGCTCACACTCCCACAGGTATGACAGCCACCTTCAGACTGGGAGAGCAAGCACCTCCCAGGTCCTCTCCAGACAAGGCACATCAAAACCTTGGCCAATGGACCGGGTCACATCCCTGTTAGAGCAGCAATAAGCACCACCTGTCCGAAGCAGAGAATCTAGGAAAAACAGAGGCTGGTGCAGAGGGCTGCAGAAGCAGGAGAGCAGGCGGGTGACAGCCCTGATGTGAGCCAAGGGCCACTGAGAGCGGGGTCAGCAGTCCTGCTCCTCCTATAAACACGTTTGATGAAGTGCTGTGATGCAATCCTGCTCTGCAGGGTGAACTGTGAGAGGTTGCAGAGGGAACACTGTGTCCAGGTCAAGCCGTATTGCTCAAGAAAGGCCTGAGACAACCGCAGGGAGTCTGGGGTAAAGCAGCAGTCAACGCCGGAGGCCCCAAAGACAAAACTGACAGCCTCCAGAAGCATGAATGAACAGGGCTTTTCCATAACAAGTGACAGGGCATAACCGCAGCTGTCTCCAAACATCGACATAGCAGCAGCAGAAGGAAGAAATGGTGCCCAGCAGCTCCCAAGGGCCCAGCCTCAGGCAGAGGTCCCTGTGAGGGGAGCCCTGGTGAGCTTTGCGTGGATCCATCCCAGAGCCCAGCTACCCTGCAGTTTCTACCACAAGGAGAAGATGCACTGACCAGGAACAACACAAAGAGAGCTGATCCCACTCAGCTGAGGAGAGCCAGGCTGTATCCCTCTGACCCAAGGGGTGTCCCCAGAGCAGCACACAGGACCAGGTGAGCCAAACGTTTATTGACAGTCAGGCAGGACCCAGGGCCTGCAGATTTGTTACAGGACCGCATGCCGAGGGGAGGAGGGCAGGGACTGCCTCCTGCAGAGGCTGCAGTCCAGGAGGACCAAGCACCAGCCTGAGCAGGTAGCACGGGCTGCGGGGTCCCTGGCAGAAGGGACACCCAATACACTGCTTGGCCTGTGGCTCTGGGCAGTAACACCAGGGAAGGTGTGCCCTCCACGGGGAAGCACTGCAGCAGGAGCCAGGGCACAGGACTGCCTACAGCCCGCAGGGCTATCCCCTCAGGGGCCTTCCTCACCACCCAGCAGAGCCCTACTCAGCGCTGGTTTCTGCTGGGGAGCCCAATCCACAGGAAAGCCAGTGTGGAGACCCCCTCCCCTGCTCCCCACCAGCGCAGCCCCAGCTTCACCCATCACTGACCCTTCTCAGGGGCTAGGACCAGGACCTCAGCTCAGTCCCAGCCTGCCCAGCACTGGAAGTGTCAGACCTGTCCCTGCTTGCCCACGGCTCATCCTGGCTAGGCCTTGGTTCTGCAGCGTGTCAGCACTGGTGATCTGCTCCAACTGCCTCCATGACGTTCTTGAACCCCTGCTCCCTAACCAGGGAGTGTGTGTGATGGCTAGGCCGGCCTGGCACTGAGGCTCGGCCCCACGGTACCACTGCTCACGCATCAGCACACGGCTGCCCAGAGCCACCCTGGGCCCAGGGGCTCCCTGGGGAGGTGCCTGGCCTCTCACTCACCTCAGCAGCTCCTCCAGTTCCCGCTTCACTGCCCCCACCACTGGTGGCCCGTGGTACACGAGCGCCGTGTACATCTGCACAAGCGAGGCTCCAGCACGGATCTTCTCCAGGGCATCACGCCCACTGCTCACCCCACCCACCCCGATGATGGGCACCTGGCCTGTGGGCAGGTGCAGGGTCAGGACAGCACGGGCGACACCAGCACGCACCCCAAGGTCTGCTCTGTCCCTACCTCGGGTGAGGGAGTACATCTCCCTGATGGTCTGCGTGGAGAGCTCCCGCAGGGGCTTCCCACTGAGGCCCCCAGGCTCTGTGTGCTGCCCGCTCCAGAGGCTGCTGGGGCGGCTCACGGTGGTGTTGCTGACAATCAGCCCATCCACACCTAGCTGAGGAGGGGCAGCAGCATGAGGACACAGCTGCCATGAGCAGCCCCCCACTCTCATCCCCAGACTGCCAGGCCAGGACCCCCCCCCGACAAGTGCCCCAGCAATGCGCCTGGGGACAAAGCAGCTGCCCCTCACTGCCTGGACTGTCCCCACGGTCTGGGTGACACACACAGGCCCTCGCAGACTCAGAGCTACCGAGGACACTGCCCCTATGGCAGCAAGAGAGCTGCAGGTCCGCCTGTCCCTTCAGAGAGGTGACTTGCCAGGAGCACCACAGCCCTGTCCCCATGCTGTGCGAGGTGAGGCAGGAGGCACACCAGCCCAGCTCCTTGCCAGCCTCCTCTTCCCGCCTCCTCACCTCGCAGATGACGCTAGCGATGTCCTGCTTGTCCTGCATGGTGAGGTCAGGGGCAATCTTCACCAGCACAGCAGGCTTGCGCTCGCAGGGCAGCAAGTCCCTCTCCGCCAGCACCTGCAGGGGGACACGCGAGGGCACAGAGCAGTATGTGGTGGGGGAACACTTCCTGCCCTAGACCGGGGAGACGCGTGCACCCACCGCCACAGGCAGCACAGGGACAGGCCCTGCTCTCCCTACATGGTGCTGCCGATGGGACGGGCACCCAATGGCACAGGGCCTGGGGCACACAGCCCGCACAGGACCACAGCGACTCCTGATGCTGTGGCATGGGTGGCTCACTGCCCCTTTGCAGGAGCAAAGCGGAGGGCAATGCCTTACTGCTCACATGCCCTTTGCTGGAGTACAACACCCCGGTGAACCCTGCACCAGCAGCTGATCAGGGGACATCTCAGTGGCTCTGCACACCACTCTGGGGAGCCACCATGCTCCTCCCTGCGCTGGGGCAAACCCACTGGATGGAGCAGAGCAGGCACTGCCAGGGGACGGGATGCATCCAGTGCTGCAGCTGTGGTCTGGGCTGGCTGTGAGGGTCACCCACCTTGGTCAGCAGGTCCCGCAGCTCAGCCTTGCCCTGCAGGTCCCTCAGCCCTGGGGTGTTCGGGCTGGACACATTCACAACCAGGTAGTCAGCCAAAGGGCCCAGTGTCCGGACCCCAGCCACGTAGTCAGCTGCAGCATCAGTAGAGCTCTTGTTCTTGCCCAGGTTGATTCCAAGGGGCATCCCCGCTGGAACACATACACGGCTGAACCAGGGCAGCAGGACCAACCACCACCCAAGGGGCCAGAGTGCCCAACAATGGAGGCCCCAGGACCAGCTAAGATCAAGACGGGGATATGCAGCCCACGTGTTTCACTGGGATGGGCCTGGGATTGTCCTGCAGCCACAGCAGCATCACCACAGCTGCCCCGGTCAGCACCTCCCAGCACTGCAGCCTCCAGCCTGGCCACCCGGTGGAGGCTGCCCTCGGAAAATGCCCAGCTCGGGCCCTATCGGCTTTGGCTAGTCTCAGCAGACACGTCCTGCTCAAAGTAGCAAGCAGAGCCTCTATCGCAGGGAAAATGATGGGAAAAAGGCACCTGGTCACAGTCCCAAGGGGGAGAGGCTACAGCCCCAAGTAGGTTCCTGCTGTCTGAATGTACCTCGCTCTGGCTAGGGCCCTCCTGTGCCTGGACACTGGCATTACACACCTTTCCTGGTCTACAGCTTCCTGGAAGACCCCCAAACGCGCCCTGCAGACCCCAAGAACAAGGACTTATAAGCTTGTCTCACCACCAGTGAGCCTAAGCTGCGTCTCCTGGCGGGCCCGCAGCCTGCGCTCCACTGCAGCGTGGCCGTGGCTGTTGAATCCATACCTGCACCAGAACAGATAAGGTTCAGGGCTGGGCTGGTGTCCACAAGCCCTGAGCAGGACACAGGAGAAACACGAGGGAGACATACGGTCTCTGCAGCTCTGCTCAGCACATCCAACTGGAGAGCCACCAGAGTACAGACCGCAGAACCGGGACCACTCAAATAAATGCCCTCCCTCTGGGCGGGCAGTCTGTGGGATACCGCAGAGCAGCCACCCTCAGATCCCACCTGTTAATGACCGCCTCGTCCTCCGCCAGCCGGAAGACCCTGGGTCTGGGGTTCCCCTCCTGGGGCTTAGGCGTTACAGTCCCTACTTCCACAAAGCCAAAACCCATCTTGTACAGCCCGTCCACAGCCTCGCCCTGCTTGTCGAAGCCAGCCGCCAGGCCCACCGGGTTGCGGAACCGCTGCCTGAGGACTCGCACCTCCTGTGGGGCAGGGGCTGGGTCACACACTGGCAGCCAGGAGCCAGGAAGGCCAGAGCCCACCGACACCAGAAGCCACAGCCAGGGCCTCACTCCAGCCCCTGCAGGAGCAGCCCCAGCCCCCTCCCTTCCTCTCCCTCTGCCCTGTAGGGTGTCTTCATCAGGTGCCCGTCCTGGAGGACTCACGGCTCCTGCCGGGGCCATCTCCTGGATCCCGAGCCACCCCAGGAGCCCTGCTGGGCACCTCTGCTGG